>NC_069713.1:10045446-10367946 GCF_027358585.1 Pangasianodon hypophthalmus
ATATTTGGCTTAAAATGAGGGGAAAAAAGATGTGTGTATAGACAGTGTTAAGCAAAAGGATTTAGTAGTAATAGTAGCAGTAATAAGTCAATGTGACTGGACTTTTATTCTTGAAAATGTTTTTGCACACATGTGAGGGCTTCATCAGTTTATCTGTGTGCAGTTCAAACCTATGGTTTCCTGAAAACAGAGATATACTGATGAATTTTCCACCACAATATACAACCACAATCTCCAGCCTAGTTAAAAATATCCTGTTTCGTTTAAATTTAAATAAACGCATACAGATATCACAGATATAACAAGATGAACACTTCTTGTAGATGGAACATTTATATCTTTTTTAAGCAAGCTTATAGTGCAGAAATGTATTTTTAACCAAGCTTATAGTGCAGCTTTCTGACATTTTCTACTCTTAATCAACACAGATTGTGAAAAATACAGAGACGGTGAGATGATGGTGGAGAAAAGGATTAGATTTTACATATATAAGGTATCCAAAATACTTCCACACAACTGAAACAAATGCCAAAAATGTATGTCTTTGGTTGCTTAATACCAAGAAAGCCTAAGCTGAGTGCACCAACTGTGGCTGTAATGTAACATATCTTCCAGACTCTATCGTTTTATTGCATTTTTATTGCACTGTGACAAGCCTGTTTGAAGGCTCATGTGCACAGAGCATACAGTTTTATCTCCAGCAAATGTCTCTACTTGCCTCTATCCATGTGGACATATGTAGCATCGGTATATGTAAAGTTAGAGGTGCTCAGTACAGTGCAATCTCTCAATTTATTTCCATACTGTTAAAGCTTGGAATTGTAATTTATTATTATTATTATTTTTTATTTGTAAGCATTTCAGTACTTTTGTACTTTTCAGTTGCTACTTTGATTTGATGAACTGCTGATTTTCTTAAGGGCATTGTTCACTGATTCACCTCCAGTAGCTTAACAATGACATCCTATGAACCAATGCAAGAATTCATTCTTATGCATCATTATAATTGTAATATACAAGAATAATAACGACAAGTATTGCAGTATAAATCATCAACTCTGTTTTTCATTGATATTTTGAATTCTAGCAATACTGTACATCTGCAGCAAACAGATTATAAACAGAGGTCACTTTGTTTAAAATGTGGCCAAAGATAAACAGACAGCATGAAAAATTTCAGATCAGGAAATCTGATCATGGAGAAATCTCCACGCATCACGGAGACTGAGAATAGTCAGTCTGCTGTAAGATATTGCAAACTACAAAAATGCTTTCATGTATTTTCTGTATAAAGGGGTTCATTTTATTACTTTTATACATGTGTCAAGAGCTTAAAACAGTGCCATCTTCTGGGTATAATTCATAAATCTAATATAAAAATCTATGCATTATTAAATTCTATATGTTTGAAAATGTACATTTTTACCTTTATGTTTTAAATTTGTGGGTTTTTGTAAATGTAAACTCTACAAACTGCTCTTGGACCTGTTCCTCAAATATATTTTGAAAAGGACAACTTTGGGCCTGTTACAATTAAGTTATTTGTGTAAATACGTATCTCTTTCTTTTAATTGTTCCTGCTGTGTTTTAATACATATTTGCTTTGTTTCTTTTTTGAGGGTGTTACTTTCCTTATCCTGACTAATGTGTGACATCCTGTGAAGCAACTCAAATTAGTACATAATCACAAGTGATTCACAAAGTCTATTTATTTATTTCACAAGCATGGCAACTGCCCTATGTTCAAGGGGGTGAATACTTATATGCAATATGAATTGCTGTCTGTTTATGTGATTTGTAAGAGACATTCAGTTTGTGCATGTATTTATTTTCCATCACATGTGTGTACAAAATACCTCTGAGTTAGCGCTTGGGGCTGAGAGACTGTGAGTGGAGCTCAGTCTCTGTAGTTCAGTCTCTCACCAGCAGAGAGAGAACTGAGCTGAACTACAGTGCAGCAAACATCAGCTCCACTTCTGCTAAAGAGACACTGATCTGTAGCACCAAAACAGACAAACACACAGTAATAATACAAATCAGGTTTGTGTGATTGATAAGTAAATTAATAATTAAAATAATTAAATTAATATCCATCATATTTTGTTAAAGAGCAATATGACATCACACCGAGATGTTTTGCAAATGACACTGCTCACAATGTATACACATTTTTTCGAGAAAAAGATGTAGGCACAGTATGAAAGATTTCCACTTTCATATAAAAATACAAGTAACAAATTAAACAAACATCTAATCTTTTTTTAGGGATCTGTATATACTATATACACACACTCACACACACACACACACACACATATATATATATATATATATATATATATATATATATATATATATATATATATATATATACACACACACACACATATATATATATATATATATATATATATATATATATATATATATATATATATATATATATATATACATATATATACACACATACATACATATACATATACATACAGATAGGTCAGGTTATATCAGCTAGAATGTCTGTACAAGTCCTATTTTGCAAAATATCGATGTGTAAAATTGCTTCATGATTCTTGTGTCTGTCGCAGCTTCCTGTATGTGTGTGTCATCTTTTGCACAATGTCACCGCTACAACTTTGGGGTGCCCTGGCCCAAAAAACGGAAGAAGAGACTTTTTCTTTGAATCGCTGTGTTTTATTTGAAGTTGTCATTTTTCCTCTTTTCAAAATTGTGTGGACATGCTACTGATTCATCACAGTGTTTCTCAATCCTGAGCTCACACAGTTCGACCTCAGCAAGGTTGTTAATTATGCTCTGATCAAGACAAGGTTGCAATTTGTAATTTCCCCACCGACATCTGGTAAAAGCCACCGAAAATGTCGCCTCAACTCGTCATCTTGGGGTGGTCTTCTGAATTACCAGTTCTTTCCCCGTTTACCGGGTGACGTTAAATCAACATGGCCGCTCACACTGTGAACAGTGTGAAGTCCCCCTTCTCTACTTTTTAACTAGTTTATAGCAGTATTGGCTTTAGATCAGTTAATATACAGACACAGTACTTGGTTAATCTATAACACTGGCCATACTAATCGCTGTTTTGAGAAGGTAATCATCATCATTAATTATCACTAATATTAGCCGGGTAGCTTGTCGCTAAGCTACTTGCTGTTACATGAGTGTTTCATGAATGTTAACGTAAAAGTGAGGTTAACGTAGCTTTTTATGAGCTTTACGTGCTCTGACAGAGCAAACAAAAGACACGCTTTCAAGGAGGAAATTGTCCAAGTTTTGTCCATGTTGGTTTTTTTTCACACTTCGAAAGTGCTGAGGTGGGAAATGACATTATTACAACTTGCTAATTACAATTTAAAAGGCACCACAAACACAGCATTCACAGAGAAGCTGAATCAGGGGATTTGAGATCTGGGAAAACATCAAAACAGGCAAACAGGCAAAACAATGGGGACCAGGGTAAAGAAACAGTGTTATACACTATTTAGAGTGGGCTGAAATGATTGAAAATCAGGTCTTGCTATTTAGAATTCATTGAGATGCCAGTTTTAGTTACTTAATTGCAAAACCTAATAAAATAACAGTTCAGTGAAGCCTGCAGTCTAACTTTGTGTAGCATGTTTGTGATCTACCAGGAGCAGCAAGCAGAAGAGGAAGTCAGTGGGTTACCAGTTAAAAAAAAAAAAAAAAAAAAACCCTTGGTAGATCAAAAGTACACAGCTTTCTGTGTAATCAAATGTGTGATCAGTATATGCTACACAAACCCATAACTAAAGCTGTAGAGAGTTGTTTGAGCTGGTTGTTCAGCTTTAGGGAGATTCTAGTGAACTGGCTTTTAAACATATTAAGCGTATTAAACATTAAAAAATATATACATCTTACATTTGTTCACATTATTCTTTAAAAGTCTTACGTTTGGTAGCTGCAATATTGTAGTATATACACATACGTAGTAGAGCAAAATGAATATTGATATGATAAATTACCACAATATCATTGTCAATATCATAATATCATATCAGAGATATTGCGGGTATCATGACTTTTTTATATATTTTTAATAATTACTTAATTAATTTTTTAATGAATTATTAAAATACATTTTTGTATTTTTTAAAAACATTCCTTTTCAGTTAAATTTTTTTTTAGACATTTAATAAATGTATCAATGTATCAAATTTAGTTTGTTCGGGGTGATTTTCCCCCTTGAAGAAGTTGTTCATCTGCCAATTCCCATCAACCAGCCAGCTCTCCCCTCTCCCCTATCTCCCCTGTATATGACAGCTACCAACCGGGGATGGTGAAGGCTAACATATAAATTCTTCAAGACACATGAAGCCAGCCAACCACATCTTTTCTGCTCATGCTGCCTCACAGGGCAGACTAATGGTGCATTCAGCTAAAACTCCTAACTCCGACCTTCAAATTTCCAACCTTCGACTTGGTAAAACCGAAGAAAATCCCCCCTCAACTCAGAATTTCTGGTCGGAAACTCTGGAACTTGGGGTCTCCCAAGTTCAGCCAGCGACATCAAATCAACATGGCTGCTCTCAGGATCAACAGTAAAAAATAGCACTTTAAACTTTTTAAATGAGTTATGCTATATATTATTGTTGTTCTTCTTCTTTCGGCTGCTCCCGTTAGGGGTTGCCACAGCAGGTCGTGATAATAATTGCATAATTGATTGCATAATTGATTTGCCACAGTTTTTATGCCGGCTGCCCTTACTGACGCAACCCTCCCCAATTTTATCTGGGCTTGGGACCGGCACTGGGAGTGCACTGTCTTGTGCAACGCCAGTGGCTGGGGTTGGTTCCCTGGCCGGGAAGCAAACCCGGGCCACGGTGGTGAGAGCACCGAGGCCTAACCACTAGTCCTCCAGAGACCAAAAGATTTATGCTATATATACACTAGCATTTGTATATACCCAATTTGTTTAAGATCAGCATACAGACATATTAACTTGTTAAACCTAGAACATTGACTATATAGTTCACTATTTTGAGGATGTGAATATACATCACTCATCACAGTTACCTTGCGAGATTGTTGCTAACAAAAGATGAACATGTAGATGTCCATGCTTTCACAGACTTTGCAGCTCAAGTCGAAGACCACCTAACACACTCAGAGGAAAGTGCTATCTGCCCTCTTCCACTCCCATGTTTCTCTAATATCTTGTCCTTCACGAGAACAATAAACCTTGAACCTTGAAGTTTGCACATGAGCTCACAGATGCCAATAATTAGCTAGTGTCACTGTGATTGACAGGGTAGCAAGAGAGTTTGTCATCCTTCCCATCCAGAAAGCACAGCCAAGTTTGCTCCCTTGGCTCCCAGCCATGGCTGTGGCAATGATGGCTGTAGCATCATTGGGATTTAAACTCGTGATCTCACAACATTAGGGCAAACTTTGATTTTACTGTGGGTCAGTACTTTGTGGGGTTTTTTTTGGTAAATATGGTTCAGGTTTTTAAAAGGTTTTTGGTCAAATTATCACTTATGTTTAATATATTAGGTCTATTACATACAAAAAAAAAAGAATCTGCATACAAAGGGTGTAAATAGCCCATTTTCCAATAGTGTCCCAATTTGACCAGTTGGTATAAAACATGTCAGTTTCTGAAACGCACTTATTAATTCAATTATTAATTAAAGTCTTCATCACCCTGATATACTACACTATATTAAATGCACCCACTGAGAAATATGGCGCATATGTTGTATTTCTTTTTGAAAAAGAAAAACGATTGCATCTTACACATTGTAGGAACGTTGTAAACTGTTGCTGTTGCATTTTGTGCAGCGCTGCTGTCTGCTAGAGTCTCAGTTCTCAACGGCTTCCCCACCTCACTGTAGACAGTGTTTACACACTTATCTTCTTGATATGTTCCTTCATTCTAACCGCAGAGAAACAATAAGGAAATAGATTTGATAATGGAAAAAAAAAATGCATGTAGGTGTAGTCTGGCTTGCAAATATGCTAGTACTGATGTATTTACCTGTTCTTTCTTTCTGTTATTGTAAAAAAGTTTGATAGCGCAGATCATCAGGACACCAAACACCACTGTGCAACTTATTATGATTATTAAAACTAAAATGTAATTGATTTGTTTGGTTTGTACTTGTTGTTTTTCTGAACCTGTGAGTCAGAGAAATGATACATATTTGGTAAATAAGCAAGTAGATTATGCTCTATGTATTATACAGAATTAAGCAGAATGAACTAATGCTGATCGTTAATCACTTACATGTGTTACTCATGGATATTGATGTTTGTTTTGTGCTCACACGGTTGCTGGCTATGCATTCCAACACCCCATTATCGGTATAGTTGATAGTAATATTCACCCTGATGGATGTAGCGTTTGTCTGCGTGCAGTGCTGGTGATCACAGTCGTATGTCACTGAGTCACCATTAGCAGAACATTTTACCAAGATGTGGCAAACAGACGAAGAGTTTGACTGGTGATCAAGACTGGCATCAATCACTGGTTTTGAGACGGCCTCTGGGATGACACCAAAAAGTCAGCATATTAAAATATACAGTATTTCTTTCATCCAGGAATGTCAAACTCAGATGGTCAGTCTCCTGGGCATACACATACACACCACAGCTGATTTGAATTTAGTTACAATCACAGAACACCATAAAAGTTCATATAGCAGAGAGTGCAATATGACTACTAAACTGCCAGAAAAGGAAGAATTTCTCAAAGGCAGATGTGGAGATACTTTTGACTCACATCTAAAAGAATAAAAAAACATTATTTAGCAGAATAACCAGCAGTGTCATGACACCTGAAAAGGCCAAAATATATAGAGAAAACAAGAGTCCTCACCAATGCTGTCTTGGAAAAGCAGGGCGCTATGCTCAGAGCGGTGGAGGACATTGCAGCAATTCTACGCGATGTTACAAGTGTAAAGCAAACATGCCAATCACTGCAAAATGTGTCTCCAGTGTCAGTACTTTGTAACAGTTAATAAGTTTTCTGCCACAGGAAAGTCTTTAGGACTGAAGACTTTGCGCAGTGTGAATTCTTAGTAACATAACAAGCAGATAACGTTAAGAGAGAGAAAATGAGGCTGGTAAAGAAGCAAATGTCACGGCTGCTGTAACATACGTGATTACAGGAATTAACTTATTTTTTGTATGTTCCACAGCTTTCATTGTAACTGCATTAAGTAAAAGTATGTGTCATTCGGCAATAAATTACAAATTGTTGGCAAATTGCTGTGGTATAAGAGGAATAAAATATGCCAGAATGTCTTGTTATTGGAAAATAATAAACTTCAGGGTGGTAACAGTCACTCCACTTCCTGCCGTGCTGCTTCACACCAGTATGCCATTGATTATTTTTCTAAAATAGCATACTTAATTGTGTTTAATTCCTTACACATCATATACTTTAATGTGATGTTTTTGGTCAGAGCTTACCCTCAACTATCAGAAGGTATACGATTATTTCTTCTTCCCATTGTCCAGATTCAGCTCGATATTGCCCAGAGTCATTCACCGTCAAATTATGGATAATCAAGGAGTTGTCAGAAACATGTATATTGAATTTTTCTGGATTCCTCGTAACTGGCTTTTGGTTTTCTACAATTATAATCAGACTTTGATCCTTCCTCCATTTGACTGTTGTTATATTCCTGTGTTCTTTCAATGTGAGATGAGCTTTTTCTCCTATTGGCCTGTAAACCATGTGGACCCGAGCTCCACAGTCTGGAGATGGAAAAGAAATCAGCTTAAAATTTTGAATCATAGACATTATTAATGTTTTGAAAAACAAATCAGTTTTGTTAAAACAATTGAAGTTTCTCTGACTGAGGACTATGGACCAATGGTAGCACAATCACTAACATTAACTGAATTATCAATAAACTACTAACCTGCTGTGAAATTCAGGATGATGAGGGTGACGATGTGTAGATAGCTCCTCATCATGACAGAAAAGCTGGTTGAGAGATCATACAACTGTACAAAATAGGTTTGTGGATCAGAACAGAGGGAGAAAATGTGTGACAGACAGATAGAGTGTGTACAAATGACACAATGTAACTGAGTTTGCACAGTATCATCTATAGACAGGATATGAGTCTCTGGCATTTGAGAGAGGGTGCCCTCTGGTGGCGTGACACAGAACTATCCCCAGCAGATGCTACAAAAGTCTTCAATAAAGCTACTGTATACTGTCTCATCAGTTTTAAGGCTGATAAGTAGCTACATTTAAATAAGATTTCAGTATGATATCAATGACCATGACTTAATTAAGATTTATTAATTATCTCATTTGCTTGTGTTACTAAGTCATGGTCATTCATTAGGATCCTTTCCCATGTGTTAATATGCCATTGGCCATGCAATAGTTTTATTAATTAGGGATGTCACCAGCGGTGCTTTGTATGTGTCAGTACAAAAATCAAGAGCTCGACATCTTCATCCTTGATCCTTCATCCCCACTGCCATCAGGCTCTACAACACCTTAGCCATTGGCAGATGACTAATCACTACTCTCATTACTTTACTACTCTCACTACTTTTTACTACTCTTACTACTTTCTTTCATACTTATCTACAAGACTCCCTGAATTTCCCTTCGGGGATTAATAAAGTTTATCTTATCTTATCTTATCATTCAAATTTATTAAGCTTATCTTTCCACCTTCATGAAGACAGCAAGATCATGATTGTGTTCTTTGGCTTTGGACTGCTAATACAAACATGGGACTGCTGGACTAATACGTAAATAGGTACAAATCTTCATATCCACACCCAGTGAGAGAACTGAAAAGCCTGAACTGCACAAAAAATAAAGATTATAAAAATGTATTGTACACATTTCTGGATGGATTCATTTTTGTTGCATAGCATTAGATTTCAGTTGGTGTTTGAAGTGTCTGATCCAACGATCAATATTTGCTGATGTCTCACTAGCTGTGGAACACATGAGCATAAGAATGCATACAGTGTGTCAATTAAATAAACCTGTTTTTTTTTATATTTATTTATTTATTTTTTTGCTGAAGATAACATTAAAGTCATTGACTAAATCTAGTCCCACGACTCTGAGACGGGAGTTTCAGGAATTGTGGATGATCCCACACACCCCTCACACAAATTTTTCACCCTCCTGCTGTCTGGCAAAAGGTACTGAAGCATTCAGACCACAGCCAGACTGTGTAACAGTTTCTACCTCCCAGTCATCAGACTCCTCTATACTCAGAGATTTGACTGACAAAACATATACACACACACACACACACACACTACCTGGCTGCTACCCTAATAACTGCTATGTTCATATATGGTATAAGCTTATTTGCTGAAATACTATGTCATACTAGTTATGTTTACATTCACAGCATTTTTATTATATTGTTATTCTTTTGCACTACCTGTGATATCTGACAGTTTCGATCATATGGCACTGCACTGTACTGTGCCTGTTTTACTAGTTATTCTACTGTCTTGTGTGTTTGCACACGTTTGCACATGCACTTTATGTAGTGTAGTCTCATGTAGCTCTGCGTTGTCTTATGTAGCACCATGGTCCTGGAGGAACGTTGTATTGTTTCACTGTATATCTCCATATTTTTAAAAGTCAAGGTGGACATGTGCAAAAATAAGTGGAAACAGGTTTGAGAACAATATGTTTGAGCACAACATATACAACGAAATGCTGGAGAAACAGAGTGGTGAAAGAGCTGATGGTATGTTTTGCACACCAATTATCAAACGCCTGAGCAGGTTAAAAAGTTTTATTAACCACCGGTCCACTGACTTTGAAGAAAATAGTGTGGCAATTGTTGTATATAATGTTTGTGTTGCAAATACTACAAGTTGAAATCTAGCTGTATGTCTCCTGTAAACTTGAGCAACCTATTGTTTCTCAAATCTGTATTCATGAACTGCTTTGTAGGGTGAATTCAAGTAAACTGGGACAGTTTTTAGCAGCATTTATTCTCAGACCTGAAATGCATAACTAAGGACAAAAGTAAAGACCAAAATCAGTAAAAATGATCACAAAAACTAAGATCACATAGTGTGACACCGTAACAAACCCATTTGAAAAATTGTGTGTATAGATGTGTATTGTTTTATCACCCGCAAATTTCTGTGCTGGTCTCCATTTCTGTGCTGGAGCAGTTTTTGCTGATGCTGTTCATAAGGTATAATTGTTGTGAAATATCCATGTGCAAAAAAATCAGCATTAGCACATTTAGTGTAGACATGCTCTGTACAGTGCAATCCACCTTGTGCAATTCATTTATGTGCTGTCATTTGTTTTGTTTTTTTTCTTTTTTTTTTGGAAATTTAATGCAATTTTTTTTTCATTTATAAGCATTTCAGCAATTACTTTTGTAGTTTCTACCTGCTCAAACAATTGTTTTCTAAAAATGTGCATTCATATATATATATATATATACACACACACACACACACACACACACATATATATATATATATCAGTGGTGTGCGGTGGTGTTTTAAAATGAGGAGGCAGTATATATATATATATATAACGTGTTTGTTAACATTAGTTAATGCAGTGTGAACTAACATGAACTAACAACGAACAACTGTATTTTTATTAACTAACATTAGCAAAGATTAATAAATACTGTAATAAATGTTCATTGTTTGTTCATGTTAGTTAACACATTAACTAATGTTAACAAATGACACTTTACTGTAAAGTGTTACTAATATTTTTTTATTTGTGAACTGATGTTCAGCTGTTCTTTTTAATAGTCAACTTATTTTCAGGTCATCGTCATAAAAGCTCTGTAAACACAAACACAGACACGAAGATATATCTTTCATTTCATCAAGCTGAATGCTCACTAAAAACTAACAGTCATCACGTTTCAGGCCATTTCAAGTTTTCATTTTTGACGTGACACAAAGCAGTGATATCTAAGCGGGTGAGTTGTTTACTTACTTTATAATTAGTCAGTAACGCCATCATTTTGTCCATTCAGGCCGAGAGCTCGCACGAAAACAAGAGACGGGATTTATCGAACGAACCTATCACATCCAATCATAACCGATCATATCCAATCATAATCGATCACATCCAATCATAACCGATCACATCTAATCATAACCGATCACATCCAATCATAACCTATCACATCCAATCATAACCGATCACATCCAATCATAACCGATCACATCCAATCATAACCTATCACATCCAATCATAATCGATCATATCCAATCATAACCGATCACATCCAATCATAATCTATCACATCCAATCATAACCTATCATATCCAATCATAACCTATCACATCCAATCATAACCTATCACATCCAATCATAACCGATCATATCCAATTATAGCGGGATGGAGGCGTTGCCTCCTGTCACGTGACTTTCCCCCATTCATTCTCAATGACCCCCCACTATACCCACGGCGCGTTATGGGGTCTCTGTTATAAGTCAATGGGCTGAGGTGAGGCAAACCTCCGCTGTAACTTTACCTGCAGGTGTCGCTGTTGGACAGCGTTACTTTATAAAAACGAGTGACTTTTATACTTTTATTGTCATTTTTAGTAATATTTGCGTCGTTTTATTTTTGCAATATCGATTATTTTCTCATCCAATTTTTTGAGGAGACACTGCCTCCCTTGCCTCCTCAGAGGAAACGCCCCTGATATATATATACATATATTGGCAGCTTAATTGTGCTAGTTCGATTTGGTGAGCTCTTGCTTTATTAATTGCTTTACTGACGTTTTCTATTAAACATTTTTATATTTTCCTTATAATCTATGCATTATACTATTCTTGGACCTGTTCCTCAATAAACTTTGACAAAGGCAACTTTGGGCCTTTTTTGATTAAGTTATTTGTGTAATTATTCATGTCTTTTTTTAAAAAATAATTCTTACTGTAATACTTGATACTTTAATACTTATTTATTTATTTATTTTTGAGGGTGATACTCTTTGATTAATATTAATACATACTGTCCTACAGGATGCTTTTGCAGTAAACTCCTGTAGTTATTATTATTATTATTATTATTATTATTATTATTATTATCATTATTATTATTACTGTTGTTGTTGTTTGTTTGTTTGTTTTTAACAACACATATTCAGATTTTATCAGGTCTGTGTACCTGTGAGCTTGGTCTGAAGTGTGCAGCGCTTGGAGCTGAGAGTGTCTCCTACCTGTAGAGCGGCTATAAGACTGAGTGGCGTTCAGCTGCAGTTCATTCTCTCACCAACAGAAGGAGCTGTTACACTGAACTGCACTACAGCTACTGTATCAACATCAGATCCAGTCCTGCTACACAAGACTACTCAAATCTTCAAATCTTCAAATATTATTATTATTATTATTATTATTATTATTATTATTATCATTATTATTATTATTATTATTATTAAGCTTTGCTTAAACCCAATCAAATGTCCAGTTAAACATGCTAATGGCTAATGACAACAAGGACTTAAATAATAATCAATAATAAATCTAAAAATACATTTTTGGGACATTGACTAAGTTATTTTAGCTGTCTACCACAGCATATTATAGTTGAATTTAAAAAAAAAAAGCTCAAAGTGCACACTTACAGCTTTAATTTGAGAGTATTTACATAACAACTGAATGAACAGTGTAGGAATTACAGTACCTTATATTTGCAGTCACGCCATTTTTTAGTGACCAGAAGTATTGGGACAAACAAACAATCATAAATTAAATTATCATTTTTAATACTTGGTTGGAAATCCTTTGCAGTTTATCTTGACTCCCTGATGTCTGGAAACCGCAGAGATCACCAGATGCTGGGTTTCTTCCCTGGTGATGACCAGGTCTTAACTGCAGCTGTCTTCACTTCCTGCTTATTGTCGGGGCTTTTGGCTTCAGAAAGTGAAAATGCAGCTCACCTGGATTCCGGTCAGGTGATTGACTAAGTCATTGCAGAATATTCCACTTGTTTTCCTTTTTAAAAATGGGGTTTCTTCTGAAAAATGCTTCAGGTCATTGTCCATCTGCAATGTGACGCACCGTCCAATGGGTTTTGAAGCTTTTGGCTGAATCTGAGCACATAATTTAACCCTATAGACTTCAGATCGCATCCTGCTGCTTTTGTCAGCAGTCATATCATCAAAAAATACAAGGGAACCTGTTCCATTGGCAGTCATACACACCCACGCCATAAGATGAGGTGGTGGGCTTCAGACCGTGGCCGCTCCTTCCCTTCTCCATACTCTTCTTTTTCCATCATTCCTAAGTTGATCTTTGTCTCATCTCTCTATAGGCTGTTGTTCCCGGAACTGTATGGGCATTTTAAGATGTTTTAGCAAACTCTAATCTGGTCGCCCTGTTTTTTTTGAGGCTCAATGGTTTACATCTTGTGGTAAACCCAATATATTTACTTGACACAGATACACGTACCTATGTTTCTCATAACAAAAAAAAATATAAATACAGGAAAAATTCTTTCTCCAGGGAAAGAATTCTTCTGTCATCCACCACAGTTTTCTATGGTCTTCCGGGGCTTTTGGTGTTCCTGAGCTTACCACTGCATTCTTTCTTTTTAAGAAGGTACCATATAGTTGATTTGGCCACACTTAATGGTTCTGCTATCTCTCTGATGGGTTTGTTTTGATTTTTCAGCACAGTGATGGCTCACTTCACTGGCAGAGATGGCTCTTTGAACTTAATATTGAGAGTTGACAGCAAAAGATTCCAAATGCACTTGAAATCAACTCTAAACCGTTTATCGGCTTACTTTTGAGTGAAATAATGAGGGAATAACACATACCTGGCCATGGAACAGCTGAGCAGCCAATTGTCAAAAGGCGGGGACCACATATTAAAAGTACTGTAATTAGTACACAGTTCATTTATGGTAGACAGCTAAAACAACAATAACTAGGACAATGTCAAAATATTTATGTACCTGACTGTAACAGTGTGCATTTGTGCATAGTTGTGTTGATTGTGATGTTCACCAATGTAACAAAATAAATATCAAGGACCCCTGGGGTTCCTCAGACCCTGTTTTGACCACTGTTCAATTTTTATTTACCTGGCTCTGGTGTACTAGTTTTTTATTAGTGTTTTTAAAAAAGAGGAAGTGCATGTCACACTCTATTGGAAAGTTTTCCAGATATGCAAATTAAGAATTACGTAAAGCAAGACTGATTGTACGTCATTCCAGTTAAAGTTATTTTTCAATGGGAAATTTTCTGTAATTGCCAGGCTGTTGTTCTGTTAGCGTGCATATCTACAGTAATAGCCTGCCTGTGCATGAAGGTGAGAAAAGGGCTGGATTAGGACACTAAATTTTACATTAAATTTTTTCAATCTGTAAAACACAAGAAGGAACTCAATAATCTCCTCAATAATCTCAAACAACCAAATAGGCACACAAGAATATCAGGGCATGTTTGATTACCTGCATAATTAATGCTGGACTGGAATAATAAATAAAATGACTTATGAACATGCAGAACATTCAAATAAATGAATATTATGAATATGACCAGACAACTAATAACAGTACACACAATGTATACAACTATAATTTAATATAGAAAAAGATACAGGCACAATATAGAAAGTTTCTACTTTCTTATTTAAAAAAATGTATATATATATATATATATATATATAAATAACAAATAACATTCATCTTATTTTTTAGGCTACATAATGCTTTGTTCTGTATGTACAACATATACAACATATATATATATATATATATATATATATATATATATATATATATAAATGGCCAGGTTATATAGCATCTTATTTAGCAAAATATTGACTTCCAGGATCAGATTGCATCATGCTTCTTGCGTCTGCCCCAGCTTCCAGTAAACTGTATGTGTGTCATCCTTTTGCACACAGTCATCACTGTGACTTTGGGGTGCCCTGGCCTAAAAAAAAATAAAGAAAGAAGAAGAAGAGTCATTTAGCAACACTGGTTTTTATTTGTAGATGGTAATTTTCCTGTAGATGGTAATTCTCCAAATGTTTGTATGGATGGTCCTGATTCATCACTGAAAAGTCAGAAACCAGTTTATGACTGTAATCCAGTTTAGGACTTAACTGATAAAGTTAAGTGGTAACTGGGAAAGCTAATAAAATAACAACTCAGTGTAGACTATAGTCTAAATTTTAGCATGCAGCATGGATGTTGTCTACCAGTAGCAGCAGACAGAAGAGGAAGTCATTGGGTTACCGGTTGTTAAAATGAAAAAAAAAAAAAAAAAAAAAGGTTTCACCATGCAATAGTCATGTGAAAGGAATGCATTTAGCCATGTTGTGATGGTTTTACTTATTTATGCTTCATTCACCACCAATATAAATATAAATACTGTACAAGGAAAGCCAGAAGATTTTTTTATATGGTTAACACGCTGGTCAATCATGCACAAAATTCTCTATCACTCTGATATCCTATTTAATACTAAAATAACCTCATAAAAAAAGGAGCAACATAATAATGTATTTCTTTTTAAAAAAGGAAACTGATTGCATCTTACACATTTCGAGGGAACGTCATAAACTGTTGCTGTTGCATTTTCTGCAGGGCCGCTGTCTGCTGGAGTCTCGGTTCTTGGTTGCTTGCGCACCACACTGTAGACAGTGTTTATGCCCTTATCTTCTTGATATGTTCCTTCATTCTAACCACAGAGAAAAAATAAGGACAAAGGTTTGATAAACAATTTTATAAAAGTCATACATATGCATGTAGGTGTAGTCTGGCTTGCAAATATGCTAGTACTGATGTATTTACCTGTTCTTTCTTTCTGTTATTGTAAAAAAGTTTGATAGCGCAGATCATCAGGACACCAAACACCACTGTGCAACTTATTATGATTATTAAAACTAAAATGTAATTGATTTGTTTGGTTTGTACTGGTTGTTTTTCTGAACCTGTGAGTCAGAGAAATGATACATATTTGGTAAATAAGCAAGTAGATTATGCTCTATGTATTATACAGAATTAAGCAGAATGAACTAATGCTGATCGTTAATCACTTACATGTGTTACTCATGGATATTGATGTCCGTTTTGTGCTCACACGGTTGCTGGCTATGCATTCCAACACCCCATTATTGGTATAGTTGATAGTAATGGTCAATCTGATGGATGTAGCGTTTGTCTGCGTGCAGTGCTGGTGATCACAGTCGTATGTCACTGAGTCACCATCAGCAGAACATTTTACCAAGATGTGGCAAACAGACGAAGAGTTTGACTGGTGATTAAGACTGGCATCAATCACTGGTGTTGAGACGGCCTCTGGGACGACACCAAAAAGTCAACATATTAAAATATATTTTCAAGGAATCTCCAACTCTGGCACTGTATGTTCAGTCTCCTGCACAGTCTGATGACGTTTACAGCTCAAAATACACCTGATTCAATGCACCAGCTTTAGAAAATCACCAAACTGTGCAGGAAATAGGTTTCCCTCCTGTAGTACCAGCCACAATCAATTCATAAATATACTGAATGTGGACTTTATGTGGACACCTGACCATAACAACCATATGTGGTTCTTCCCCAAACTGTTGCCACAAAGTTGGAAGCACACAATTGTCTAGAATGATGTTGTATGCTGTCGCATTAAGAATTCCCTTCACTGGAACTAAGAGGCCCAAACTTATTCCAGCAGGACAATGTCCCTGTGCACAAAGCGAGCTCCATGAAGACATGGTGTGTTAATGTTGGAGTGGAAGAACTCGAGTGTCCTGCACAGAGCCCTGACCTCAACCCCACTGAACACCTTTGGGATGAACTGGAACTCCGACTGCACCCCAGACTGCCTCACCCAACATTAGTGCCTGATCTCACTAATGCCCTAGTGGCTGAATGAACACAAATCCCCACAGCCACGCTCCAAACTCTAGTGGAAAGCCTTCCCAGAAGAGTGAAGTATATTATAACAGCAAAGGGAGAAATTAATCTATAATGGGACGTTCAGCAAGCACATATGGTGTGATTAGTAAGATGTCCACATACTTTTGGTCATATAGTATATGTATTATACCACAGCACTGATGAGGTGTTGAGTAATTTTCTATAACAACTGCTCTGAGAGTAGAGCCAGCTGTAATTTAAATTACAGGTTAATATTAATGCATTCTAATACATTACTGTTTCTATAGTAACAACTCATTCACAGGGACTAGTATGGTGGATGGGCCACAACTGAAGTCTAAAACCATATTGTTATTTAACAAAAAAAAAAAATTGATATGGTGAAGCTTTCTGTAAGGAGAAGTTTAGTAAACATTTACGGAAGGAGTCTCCAGTGTCAGCGCTTTGTAACAGTCAGTAAGTTTTCTGCCACAGGAAAGTCTCTCAGTACCATGACAAGCTGTGTGTGTGTGTGTGTGTGTGTGTATGTGTGTGTGTGTTTTTTAAGGAACTTCAATAGAGATTTTTTAAAAATGAGACTGGTGAAGAAATGACTAGTATAGCTGGTATAACGTAGGTGATCACAGGAATTAACATATTTTGTGTATGTTTCGCAGCTTTAAATGTAACTACTTTACTACAACTTAAAAGTGTGTGTCATTCATCAATAAATTACAAGTTGTTCGCAAATTGCTGTGGTATAAGAGGAATAAAACTCTTTAGAATGTGCTGTTATTGGAAAATATTCAGTGATTCTACTTTGTGTCAGGCTACATCACACTGTTGATTATTTTCCTAAAACAACACACCCCTTCATGTTTTATTCATGACATATCATATATAACTTACCCTGTACTATCAGATGGTATATGATTATTTCTTCTTCCCATTGTCCAGTTTCAGCTCGATATTGTCCAGAGTCATTCACCGTCAAATTATGGATAAACAAGGAGTTGTCAGAAACATGTATATGAAATTTTTCTGGATACCTCGTAACTTGCTTTTGGTTTTCTACAATTGCAATCGGACTTTGATCCTTCCTCCATTTGACTGTTGTTATATTCCTGTCTTCTTTCAATGTGAGATGAGCTTTTTCTCCTATTGACTTGTAAACAACATGGATCCGAGCTCCACAGTCTGGAGGTGGAAAATAAATCAGCATAAACTCCTTTATTCTTGAATTGAATTGCAGCAAAAAGTTTTACACAGCATTTTAAAAGTACAAATATAAACATGTGGACATAATTTTTTAAGTATAAATCTTAGACATTATTAATATTTTGAAAAACATTTTAGTTTCTCTGACTGAGGACTATGGAGCAATGATAGCACAATCACTTACATGAATTCAATTAGCAATAAACTACTAACCTGCTGTGAAATTCAGGATGATGAAGGCGACAATGTGTAGATAGCTCCTCATCGTGACAGGAAAGCAGGTTTGAGAGATTAAACACCTGCACTGCTAAATAGGTTTGCGGCTGAGAACACAGGAAAAAACATGTGATAGAGTGATAGAGAGAGAGAGAGAGAATGAATTTCCCTTTGTGTATTAACATGAAGGGACTTTTTTAAGCTTTCCAGAGTGAGAAAATACACACATACTATGAACATACTATGTGTTATGTAGATTCATAGAGATTAAATATATATTTACCTATAGGTATATATTTAGTTCTACCTGGGTATCAGTAAATTACACTCTGCCCTATCTGTGTGACCAGACTAACCCACCACTAACTAGCATTATAAATTGTTAAACATTGTTTCACACAATGATACATGCTAATAACGGATAATAAATATATCACACGAAATAAATGTAACAACAATATCCTAATATTTCTCAATATGAGATTAAACAAATATAAGATGATTAAGCCTAGTTCAAGACATCTAGACATATAAAATTTCAAGTTAAATAATATAATATTTCCAGTATTTCTAAAAAGCTACATTTCCTCCCAGTAGAACAAGGCAATTTCAAGCTTGAAATAAGAAAAGTAGGCTTAAACATCTTTTATACATTTTTTTCATCATCTCATAATGAGAAATATTGGATAATATTAGAAACAAGACTTTACACTTAAGATTATTTTCTGCAAGGTACAAAAAACTCCCCTAAGCTTTAGAAACTGAAGGCAGACAGAAACATTACAGTCATTTTTTTAAATCATAAGTACCTATTCTGAGTCATGTTTAGCATGTGTTATACATGAGCAAAACCAAGACCAAAATCTTCCCCTCTGTTTTCCTCAGAATTTATCCTCTGCTTTCATTCAGGTCACTTCACATAATAGCCCCCAGAATTCTCAAAAAGAGCATGAAACATGTCACATTTTTTCTATTATTAAGCTCAATTCATCTTTCAAAGCTGATTTCTGTTGCAGAATATTAAAACAACTCCTATGCACTATATGCCATACAGTTGCATACATAGAATGGCATCATTATATATATGTACACAGTACTGTGCACAAGTCTTAGACACCCTTTTTTTTAGTACAAACTTTGTTAGAGATTTTTATTTGATGACTTCTACATTATTGATTCAGTACAAAAAAATTTTAGATTCCAAACATTAGTTTTCCACCACAAAATTAAATGTTACAGAAAAATGTTTGTATGTCAGTAAAGAAAGCAGCAGATTACATAAGAGACACTTTTCAGACAAAAAAACATAATGAAGGCTGCTGGGTTTTGCTGCAAAAATAAGAAGCGAGTGTGACAGTCAAAGTCTCCAGAAGAACTGTGTCTGCTTCTGCAAGATGCTCAGTAACACTTACAGCTCATTTCCTTATAAAACTGCACTAATTATACCTGAGACTACTATTTTTAAAGCGAAGGATCGTCACATTAAATATTGACTTTGTTTCATTTATTACTGTTTAATGCTCTTTATAGTATTTTTTTTTAAATGTAGAAACATTTAATTTCATTACTTTTGAAGGCATCTTTGCTCTAAAGCATTTCTTTGCATGTGCCTAAGACTTTTGCACAGTACTGTGTATATTAATCAACAGCAATGCCTTGTAGTATCCTTCTTCCTACAGATGCAAATTTAGAGAACAATCATGCCATACCATATGCAATAGTAAAGAAATTTAAGTATGGAACATTACCTTAAAGGAGACCTGAATGCATACAGGATGTGTAAGAAATGAGCTGCTTTTGCTCTGTGCTTGACTCACCTAAAAAAGAAACTCATCAAGATTTCCTTTCTCACTTCTTTGTAGAGAGGAAACATTTTGTAATACCAACCCACCTGCAGAAGTAACATTATAGATGAACTTTTATAGCACTCCTAGGCCTTGGAGAGAGTACAAACAACAGATTAATCATAATGTCCATGTCTGCAGGGTGATACGTGGTACATTTTTATACTTACTGCCATTTTTCACTATATTACTCCAGAAATTGTTTCTAAGACAGAGAGAACGGAATTACTGGACTATTGATTGACAGTATATTAAATATCAAATTATCTCATTGACTAGATTACGGGTTTTCAAACTTTTTGCAGTCCAGGATACCTTTAACTGTAAAAATACTGCTAAAATACCAAAATACTAATTAATTAATTAATTATTTACTTTCTAAGGACCCCCTCAGTACAAATTTATTTTATGAACATAATCCATCTATTCTAATGTTAGAATTATTATTTACATATAATAATATGTACAATAATATTTTTGTTCCTCAACTTTCCATTGACAGAACACATTAGGTCACATAAGTTTATATTATTTATAAGCTTACTTGTTTCTTAGGTTAATTAGGTTTGGATTAAACCTACTGAATTCATATATATATATATATATATACACTAGAGCACCTCTGAAAATGATGGGTTGTGATTTCCACCACTGTAACAAAAAAAAAAAACAAAAAACAAAAACCAAACCACAGACCCGTGGGTATGCTTCACTCACACCTAACGTCCCCACTTTGAGAACCACTAGAAGGTGATCTAGATTATGATAATGATAAACAAAAATAGATAAAGAAAGAATAACTGCAATATTCCATATACATGGTTGTTGGATTCTGACTAAATTTGTCATCTTAGAAACTCCAAAGATTGCATTTCCATCCCTGAGAAATCATTTCACTAATGTACTCTTTGGAAGTACAGTATTATTGTCCAGTGTTTTTTGGACATTTTCCTAATATTTTCTTGCTCTATTTAATGAAAAGTCCATGTCCAAGTCCAGGAAAAAAAACATAAAAATAACAAGGTTCTCACTGTGGCACAGCAGGGAAAACACCAAATGTGCAAAGAATCATTGGAGTAACTGTACAATGACTATGGAAATTTAGAGCCATTATATTACATATATGACTACAAAGAGTCTGTTATTGGTTGGCTCTCATTGTTGCTCCAGAGAGGAAGTTTTGTAAGTGCATTGTGGCCAATGTGATCTCATGCACAGTGTGTGCAAATCCGAGTGAACAACTGCAATGTGGGTCATGCAGTTTTATATCAAAAAAGAAAAAAATACAGACACTAACCCTGACATTAACCCGAAATTAAACCTTCATAACTCAAACAAATTGAGGCATGTGATTTGTTACGAATTTAAGATATTGCAAATCAGGTTATTATCCTTTTTCATTATCCATTTTCATTAATATTTTGGCTATCTAATAAAACATTACATATTTTTTACAAGTCAAGATTTTATACATACATAGCAGTCAGAGCCTGTTACTGCTTCTGGACATATCATTTATTAAAAATGGTCATTTAAAGGCATTAGACGTTAAAGTGATAATTTCCCAGTTTTTAAAACTGAGCTCTATCACATATATTAAAATAAAAATATTTTTCTTCCCACAAGTAGGACAGACCACATTTGTTTTTAATACCGAAGAAAACACATCCATGTCTCACATAATAATAATAATAATAATAATAATAATGATAATAATAATAATAATAATAATAATAATAATAATATCTATGTAGGTCTAGAAATTTTGTACATTTCTAAAAATATTTTGTTCAAAATACGCCCTCCATTTCCCTACACCTTACAGCAAGCCAAGCAGGCATGCTACAGATTCACAGAAACACCCACACATGCTTGAAATGACAGGACAGTTATTCACCATCCGATATTCACTAGTTAGTTGTGCTTTCAAAACAGAAACTAGAGAAATCTTCTTACAGAGTTAAAGTGCTTTTAGTATTGTTAACATACTGCATCAATATGTTTGCTCCAGTGACTAGAAAAAACCTATACTCAAAAAAAAAAGATCTATACTCAAATGAGTACTCAAACTGGCATTGTTAGGTACAAATATATACACATGCAAAATAATAACATCATTCCAGTTCAGTCCATCAATATGGAATACAAAGACAAGTCCCAGGACATAGAACCCCTGATCCTTCAGTACAGTGCTTCATTATCTAATGACTATTTTAAATCAGTTTTTGCATATTTTGGCCTTTTGATTTTTTTTTATAATCTTGTCATAGTCCAAGCCATAAAAATGAAAGTACAATAAAGAAAATCAAACATTATTGAAACAAGGCCAGTGTTCAGGTGAGACTATTAATTTTAGCCACAAGATGGTGATACCATTGTTCACACGTAGCAGTCCCAGTGTATGTGTATATTTGAAAAATGTGTCTTCTGAAGAGGATTTATTGTGAACTTCTTAGATTCCTCTGCTTCTAGTAGCTTATGGTTAGTCTGATTCTCTTTCTCTCAACAAGTCTGTCTGTCTGTCTGTCTGTCTCTCTTTCTCTCTCTCTCTCTAAACATTACTAATGCGGACGCTAAGTGGGCTGCTATCTCGTATCCTCCCTCTATCACGCCCCTTCTCCTCCCTGTAGCTCTCCTCCAGCCTCATCTTCTCCGGATCCTTTCCTCCTCCTCCTCTTCGCCCACTGTCTGAGCCTGGGCTAGAAGGGGAGGTTTGCGTAAAGCATGGCAGGGTCTTGGTCTTAGCTACCTTGTCGAAGAAGGCGAAGTCAGCCACATATTTCCCTGATGGGGAGAGCGAGACGACAGGGGGGAATTCGTAGCCCCACAGGATTTCATCGGGCAGGTAGGAGGTTCGTACCTGGCACGTGGCTGATGTGGGCTCCACTGTGGCACTCATTATTACCAGCAGTTCAAAATCTGCCATTTCTGGGTCTGCCCAACCTCCACCTGGGGATAGTACAGGGAAAAAGATTCATTCTGGTTATTTTTCAATTTGATTGGTCATCATATTGAGCTAGGAATTCTATGTAAATCCCCATTCCAAGATTTTTTTTACTGCTGGGTCAGTAGTTTTTGATACCAATGTGACACATTGGGGTTTCCCAGCTTTCACCTGATTCAGATAATTATCAAGTCTCTCCTGAAATGAGTCAGGTGCGAACAACAAAGAAACAGTAAAGTACTCCTACACAAGTCTCCATACTCACATTATTCCAAAGCAGTAGGCTGAAAGCACAGTAGAAGACCCACACACACACACCCACTGCTTTCACAGGCCACTAGAGAAGTTCTGTCGTTACTCTGTTCTTGGTGTGGGGAAGCTACACGTCACCACCAGAAAACACTCCTGGGTAATCCCAACCCACGTAACTGTCAGTCATAGGCAACCAAACTGTATAGTCCACCAAGCGGGAAATATGAACACCAGAATACCCTCTCTTCCGCGGTTGTTCACACATCATTAAGACTACCACATGCTCAAAGCAAGAATATAGTTTGTGAAAGATGGTCCTTCCTGTCACTCACACCCAGTTCTGCATTGGAAACACACCAGTTTCATAACAGTTCAAAATAGTAACTATTTACATACTGTAAGTACCACTTCCTCTTTCTCTATTTCTCTCACACTCTCCCCCTCTCTCTCTTCTTCTCACCCCTACACACATGCATTAGTTCATTATTCAGTCTAGTAATCACTAACATATTTAATACTGTACTTATGAGCACAGACACACAGGGGCAGATTATTTCTACAGTACTTTGCATTGTGGATTCTGTGAAGTGATCTGAAACTTGAGTTTTCTTTGTTTCATGTGCCTCAGTTATCAATCTTTTAATAAAGTTGTGTGTACATATTTTCATAGGCCAGCCCAAACTGAAATTTACACTGCAATCATTGGTATCTCGAATGTACAGCAAGGGAGAGAGGACACAACACTGTGGAGAACCAGCAGAGGATTATTTGGTTTAATTTGTGGATTGCGTTTTCGATTGCTTCCTTTTAAGCCATGAATATACAAATTAATATGCAAAACAAAATTTTCATTAAATTTGTGTTTACAACATGACTGTGTAGAAAATTATAGTAACTTGTGACAGTTATATGATTTGAAGCCAATCAAGGTTTACATTAGTTAGACCATATCAAGAGCTCTTGTAGGATATAAACTTTTTCAGAACTAAGTGGAATTTCACGAATACCATATTACTTGTGCAAATGCCCCTGTGAACAGTTTACAAATATATAAATAATATATAATATATAAATAATATATAAACAGTTTATAAATTCTTTTATGTCCAGGTTGATAAATGAGGCCCAATGATAGAACCAAAACTCTGCTCCACACTCGCTTACACAAGCACAATGTAGCATTCAACAGATTAAGAACTGGAGCATTTTCTACTATTACACATCCACTGAGCAACACACACACACAGACACACACAAGTAAAATAAGAGTGCAAGGTTACACACACACACTGACATGCTTATACAAATACACACAGTGGCACTGACAGCTGCTTTCTTGATTCTTATTCATGTGCAAATGTGTAACAGCTAGAAAGTAAGTAGAAAAAAACAACTTTTGGGAAAGAAAAATGAAAACAAATTTTCACTTGGAGAAAATGTGTGACAACATGAAAAGATGTATGTATGAAAAGATGTATGAAAACTGTATGAGTCAAGTCAAGTGGCTTTATTGTCATTTCAACCAGATACTGCTAGTTAGTACACAGTAAAATGAAACAGCATTCCTCCAGGAACATGGTGCTACATAAAACAACACAGTACTACATGAGACTACACATTACTACATAAAGTGCACGTGTAAACTCGATGAAATTCAACTCGATGAAGTTTAAATAAAGGTCAATAAACATACATGGTCGCATAATCTGTAAAAGCATAGTGTACAACTGCTACTACGTCTTCTTATTATACTTGAACTCAATGCCTTCTATTCCACACTTAACAATAACATGTACACTTGTTATGCATTTCAGGTACATTTTGGGTGGACAGAGTCTAAATATGAGTATAACTATTTACCTTGTTACAACTGTCCTCTTATTACTGAACGCAGGTTGTCCTATTGAAAAGACATACAGTGGGCCCAAAAGTATTTAGACACTTAAGCCACACTGTCTCATTTCCAGATGAATCCAAATTTAACTGGGATGGATCTGACAGAAGAGTATTTGTTTGGAGAAAGCCAGAGAAGACTGCACTAAGGGGACTATAAAGCATGGAGGTGGCTGGGGCTGTTTTCCTACAGTCGTGTTTGTGAGCTTGTGTTCACTGATGTGGCATTTATTTTAAAGAAAGATACCATAAGCTCACCCTTCAAGCAAAACTTTTCCCATGAACTCAGAAGTGTACAGAGGCTTTTTGGATTCAAAGTTGTAGAAATTTGCGAAGAAATTATTCAATGTATTTTTCAGCAGGATAATGATCCAAAGCATACCAGCCACCTTTTGAAAGAAAATGTTGCAGAACCCTGAGCTAAACCCTATAGAACATCTATGAGATGCAATGGATTGTACATGCTCTAGTGTGGATGAACTGAAAGTTTTTTTGGTTGAAACTTGGACGATACTTCCACTACAACTTACAGTAATTGGCTGATTCAATGCCCAGACTTTCAACAAGAAGTTCTGCAAAACAATGCACGGGAAACTAAATACTAAAACACCATGACTATGCTCACTACTGAGTGTCAAAATCTTTTTTGTCTACTTTGGAACAGTGTATCTATTATTTTTATGTCTTTCAACATAATCTATTTTTGGGGGGACATGTTTTGCTTGAAAAGTGTGCTTGTGGTATCTTTAAAATACATGCCACTTGAGTTGACAAATTTTTTAATGCGGAGAAATTCATATTTTTGTAAGTGTAGCTTAAGTGTCCAAATACTCTGGGGCCACTGTACAAATATACATTTTAACTATTTACCTTGTTACAACTGTTCTCTTATTACAACTGAATGTAGGTTGCCCTATTTAAACTACATATTTGAAATGGTAAATATGAGAGTGAATCATATGAAAACCATCATTTTTATTATGCATTGTTAATTGAAAATATGTGTCACAAATGTGTATAATTTTTCTACATAATCTCCATTTTGTTCAATTCAAGTGCTTAATGAGTGTCCAGATTCAATTATGATGCACTTTTAAGGTTTTCATTTGATTCACCCTTGTACTATATTGTAAAAATGATATGTAACCTGTATGAAATTTATAGCTAAAAATTCTATATAGCAACAAAGCCAAAAACAACGTACATGCTGTTCAGGAAAGCCAAATTGACTGAATATTTCATCTAGCTTCTCAATGGTTTTCTCAGTTGTAGTGGATTTCATTATAGCCACCTCTGGCCACTTAGTGATCTCATCCAGAAGACACAAAAATCATTGTGAACGCATTGCCATGCCTCTTCTAAGCAGTCCCATGAGTGAAGTTGGGCCAGTGGTGTGGTGCTTTTCCTCAGTGGTGGCAAAATGATTACTCTCTGTCCCCATAGAAAGATGTCCTAAGAGATGTCCTCTGCATTTCTTCCACTTACTACAACATCGATCAGCTTAGACAGCACAGGGTCATTGCTTGTGTGCCCGCACACTTGTGCCGACATAACAGGCGTTTCTTCCACCTGCTGAAAGCAGGAGATGTCTGCCTGCTTCTGCTCAGCATGAGTCATGGGTGGTGGTGGCCTGGAGAGACTGTCAGAATTTCCATTGAACTCAGATTTCCAGTATTTTATGTCATATGCATGAGCAGACAGCAACAAAGCCCACCTTTGCACACTGACACCTAATGGCAGAATGCCCATGCCTGAAAATAGTTGTAAGACCACAGTGATCAGTTAGGAGAGTGAATTTCCTTCCAAACGAGTACTGGTCGAAATTACAAATCCAAAATATGATACTGAGGGCTTCTCACTCTATTTGGGCATAGTGGCTCTCAAAGTCATTTGTTGAGCGTGCGTGACAAACGCAATTGGTTTCTTTTAAACATTGGGCACGATACGTGAAACAACAGTCTTCACACCACAGGGAGAAGTGTCACATGGTAGCTGCAAGGGCAGGGAAGGATCAAAATGTGTCAGGGCTTCAGACTTCAGCAATGCTGTCTTTGTTTGAGCAAATCCTTTGGCATCTGATCTGTACATTTCCAGGCTGGTGCAACTGGTGCAATGGTTTTAAAAGAGATATAAGGTTCGGAGTAACTCTTCTATAATAATTCAGCATTCCTAAATAAGAGTGAAATTGGCTACTGTTCTAAGGTGCTGGTGCCTCCATGAGCGTCTTGACCTTGGATGGATATTTGTGTAAAGTCAGTGCTGGAAGAACTCACACTTGGATTTATGGACTCTGAGTCCGAATTCCTTTAGTTGCTGTAGTGTGGCATCCTGATTTCTCAAGTGCGCCTCCTCTATCTTTCCAGTGATGAGAATGTCATCAAAATAACACTGGACTCCTAATTGGCAACACAATATCAGATCCATTGCCTGCTGGAAAAGAGATGGGGTCAACATTACCCCACACAGTAGCCAACGGTACCTGTATAGGATCTTGTGAGTGACTATTGTGAGCAGCTCCCTTGATTTTTTTTGTCTATATGCATTTGGAGATGAGCTAGAGATTATTTGTATTTTGCCAATAAGCTGTACTAATTTGACTTGGATGGGCAAGATATGCATGTGGCTTCAGCAACAAGTGTGCTGATAAAGAAAGTCCCACAAGTTTTGGAAACTTTGACAGCTAAATGTTTTACTGTAAGTTTAAATCAGGTCATTAAAAGATTTTCCTGTTTAGTGACTCATGAAACTCATGACACTGAATTCACCTAATTCAATTTAATTTAAACAAACCAAGAGGGTTAAGCAATACTCAAAAACCAGAATGTGTTAAGAAATCAGGAGATCTACAAATGTGCACAAACTGGGCAAAAATAAATGGACAAAAGAGTAACCAAGACATATAAATACACAAGCACAGTAAGGTCAATAATAAAGATGCTAAATCAAGTCTATATGAGAGTCCTGGTGTAGATTGTGAACAGGTGTGTGTAATCAGTCTGGTGACTGCAGGGATTGGTTGATTTGTGAGCCTCGTGACTGAGTGTGGGTTGGCTGAGAATCCTGGGTAGTGTAGTTCAACTGTGTGTGCAAAATTGTATAGTTTATTTTGATACCTTTATTATTTTGTATTAAATACACAAGACTTTTTTTTTTTTTAACATTTTTTACATTTATGCCAATCCTTGCTTTTATTCTCTTCTGTGTTGCATAAATTCCGTGGTACAGGAATTTCAATATTTTGACCACCGTACACTGTTAGTTGTTTCATTGGGGAAATCCTTTTAAAGGTTCTACAACAAAGTATTTCCCTATCAGAAAGGGAAGGAAAGAACTTCTAAGAATGTGCTACATACTGTATGTGTAGATGAATGGAAGGGCAATTAAAAAAATCTAATTGGCCTAAAAATCTGGAAAGGAAGTCAATTTCTTCTAAGATCAAGTGGATAGGGATCTGAATGGTTCTCACAGCAACAAAGCATTTGAGTTGCAGTACCTGTGCCCTTTAAGTTCACATGGTGGTTTTGGATAAGCCTTGTGCAGTATTTCCCCTGCCTTGATTACCCAGTACTCCATTTCCTGAACATATTTGATGACTAAACTCGTCCCTTTAATAAGGTTCTTTTATTTTCAACTTATCGTCACTAATTTAACTGTTAGCATTAGTTCTACTGCTGAGAGCCAAAAATTCACCTGAAACATCTGCTAAACCGAGTCTTTTCAGCACGCCCTGGTGGACATTTGTAGTCAAAAGAAACAGCATATTCCTCATCAGCAAAGGCTTCAGGACAGTCAGATTCATGATTATGCAGCAGCACTGTGTGATAACTGGAGGAGCTCAGCTCAGTGCTTTTATCATCAGACCTATTTTATTTTTACACATTAAAAGTAAAGAGTGCTTTTCATATTATTCTATATCTTCTGATAATCGCTGTCAGAGGAAAGGGTACTGTATAGCTCTGATTTGTTTGCAAAGGTACATATAGTGTAAATGTACCATCCTCTTTGGAAAAAAAGAAAAAAAGATAGAAAATAAAGCATGTACAGTTTAGTAGCTTTTTTCCCCCAGGAATGAATATTACCCATTTAAAAAATTTTAACCTTTAAACTTGATTTGTTAACACAGATTGTGTGTTTCACCAATATGGCTCCTAATACAGTCATGTCAACAAAGCAACACCGGGTTGAACTGAATTGGACTGAACTAAAATGATGAGCACAGAGAAAGAGAGAGAGAGAGAGAGAGAGAGAGAGAGAGGGAGAGAGAATGAGAGAGAGAAAGGCTACAGTAGGAAGAGGGACTGTAAGAGGGAGCCCCGCTCTGTCGCTGAATCTGTGCTCCAGTAACCGGATCCCGTACCTGCATGTCAGCACCACAGACTGAGCTGCATTGTGCCCCTAATGAGACACTCTTGCTCACACTCACATTCCAACCAAAGAGAGAAAATAGAGAGAGAAGGAGAGAGAAAGATGAGTTCACAGAGAGAGGAAGAGTGGCAAATGAGAGAACAAGACAGCGATAGCCAAGAGGGAGAGAGCACAAGAAAGAATGAGACAGGATTGCATGCCATCTCTGTAATTCTCTCCCCATTATAGAAACACCATACTCACATGAACACTGAACACAGCAGACCAAAATGAACTAAAAAAAAACTCATATTGGCGTGATACTAATGCCTGTCTTTTAACCTCCTCAAATCAAGTTAATGAGGTCCCTTTAGGATGGTCACAACCTGAACCTTTCACACAAAGCTCTTCTCTTTTCTCAACACCTCAACCAAGACCTTTAACCTCTAAACTTGAAATGAAATATTGCTTCACATATTAAGTTTCATATCCATGATCTGTCTGCAAATAATTCCCATTCACATTTCAGAAACTGAAATTCACATTTCAGAAGTTCAGGCCAGGCTGAATGTGTACACATTTCAATGGTCGCTCTATCCATGGCCAAAAAATGAATAGCATTATAGAATTAGTTACTTTTCATCACAACCCAAATCCTGTCACTTATTACTTAAATGTTTTCATCTAACTTAGATATTTCTTAAATCTTACTTAAGATATTACTTAAATATTACTTTAGATTTTACTTTGATATTACTTAAATACTTAGATATACTTTAGATATTAGTTAGATGTATAAGTTACTAATATTTCTGCATAGTAACCTGTAATTTCATATGATAAAAATTCAGTTAGCAGTATCAATGCACTAGGCTTCTGAGCTGATTTTAAATGATCTGGAAAGGCAACTACCTTCACATTTTTACTGTTTTTGTTTTTTCTAATTAGATCTTTAATCATTTTCAGCAGTAAATGTCCTGAAACCTACATTCTTGTATGATGCTCTAAGCACAACTCCTAAAATACAGATATATTTGGTATATCTTCCAGCAGGCATCCTTCTCCTGCTATAGGATTTCCATTTTGTTCTTCACAGGTCCAGCCAAAAGCCATGAAATGAAGCTTTGGGCATCAGTTTGCTGGTACAGTACAGTGCTGGCATGATTTTCAGTCTTTTCCACTGCACAGAAGCCAAGCTAGGCCTCCATCTTCATCTCATCCAATAAGCTTCAGACTTATCATGTTACAACCAACACTGCTCATTTTGTTAGACATTGCTGACTTTACAGTAGCTGACGTTGTATTGTATTATACAAGATCCATAGGCTAATGCTTAAATCTTAGTCCAATACAGTAAAATTACACTGCCATATTTATTATTTTATATCTATATGTCAGTTTCATCTGAATTGCTGAAGAAAAAAAAAACAGAAAATCATGGTCATATGCATATACCCCGTATTTTTATTAATTCTCTTTTATGTTTAAACTCTGTAATTTCTTCTTTCATTCATAAAGCTGAAGAGAAATGTAATCTGAGCCAGATCAATCAGCTGTAACTCAGCCAAGCCTGATTCATAAAATGTGGAAAAGAGGAATCCATTTATTCCCAAATAGGCTTCTCTCTCCACTCCTCTACCAGGACAGCGTAACAGAGCTCCTCTCTCTCCTCTGACCCCTCTCTCCATGCTGCAGTTCATATTTCCCCCAATCACATACCCCTCTGTCCTCAAAGCAACTCCATACACAGCTTGTGTCCAACCACATTCTCTGTGTTCTCGAGTGTTCTTTACAAGCAGGCTCCACAGGCAGATCCTTATCAAACACTTTGGAACAGGTGTTTAAGTATCATCATGGCAGTCTCAGAAAATGCCATTTTATTTTTCACTTTCTAAATTAGGACTTATCACATCAGAACATTCCAGAACTGCAGATCTCATAATCCCACAAATATCTTCCAGAACTACTTTGGAACTCTTGACCATCCCAATTCTCTCCTAGAATCCAAATGTCTTCTGGAACTACTTTCGTCACTTCTTTCAGAACACTTGTCCACATCCCAATTCTGTTCTAAAATCCAAATCTCTTCTAGAATGACTTTCTTAACTTTTTACTTAACTTTTTTTTTTAAACTTGAATATAGAAAACAATTCTGTTCTAGAATTCAAATCTCTTCAAGAACAATGTTCTTAACTTCTTTTGGAATGTTCATCCAGATCCTAATTCTCTTCTAGAATCTTTTCTAGAATTACAGTACTTTCTTAATTTTGTTCAGAGCTCTCATCCAGATCCCAATTCTCTTCGAGAACTACTTTTTCACTGCTTTGGAACAATTTTCCTGGTCCCAGGTCTCTTCTACAATCCAAATTTCTTGGAACTACATTCCTAACTTCTTTTGGAGCTCTTTTCTAGATCCCCATTCTGATTTAGAATCCAAATCTGTTCTAGAACTACTTCCCTATCTATATTGGAACTCTCAGCAAGATGCCAATTCAGTTTTAGAATCCAAATCTCTCCTAGAACTACATTCTTAGATTCTTTTGTAACACTTATCTACATCCCAATGTTCTAGATCTGTTCTAAATCACAAACTCTTCAAGGACTACTATATTGACTTCTTTTGGAACTTTCATCCAGATCTCAATCCTGTTCTAGAATCCAAATCTCTTTTAGAGCTACTTTCTTAACTCCTTTTGAAATACTTTTCTTGATCCCAGTTCTGTTATTGAATCCAAATCTCTTGTAAGAACTACTTTATTAAATTCTTCTGGAACTCTTGTCCTTATCATAGTTTTGTTCTAGAATTTAAACCTATTATAGAACTACTTTTTACCTGCTTCTGCATGTCTCATTTACATTCCAATGCTCTTCTAGAATCCAAATCTCTTTTAGATCTTCTTTTGGAACTCTCATCCAGAACTCTCATCCTGTTCTAGAATTCAAATCTTTTCTAGAGCTACTTTCTTAATTATTTTGCAACTCTCATCCAGAGCACAATTATGTCCTAGAATCCAAATCTCTTCTAGAACGTCTTTCTTAACTTCTTTTGTAACTCTCATCGAGATCCAAATTCTGTTCTACAATCCAATTCTTTTCTAGAACTTCTTTCAAATGCTAAATTTCTTCTATAACCTCCTGATAATTATTTGCTTAGCGGGCTTCAAGTGTTTGCCAAAAGCTTCTGGCCTGGATGTCACTTATAAACCTTTTATTTTCTTAACTTCTTCTCAAAGTCTCTTTTATTTTTTAGAATGTCCTTCTAGAACTGTCTTCAAATCAATGATATCTGCACTTACCCTTGGCAGCCCAAGGGCGGAGCGGGCTGCTGTCATCAATGATATGGTAGAAGGTGAGAGGGAGGATGAGGAAGGGACTGTCACTGGACGTGTCCACCTGGAAGGCCACATTCCTCTGGTCTAGCCGGACTGTCTCACCCTCTTTAGTCAGAGACGTCTGCAGCAGCTTACCAGTTACCTGAAATATAAAGAATACACTGCATATACATATAAAGATCACTCTTCCACATGCAAACACCTAATACACATGAATACACTTAGAACTGAAGTATAGAAAGAAATAAATATATAGCATAATATATTTGTATGAAAGTACATTATACTGAGCTGAGCAATTCATTCAGTCAGGAATGCATCCAGGCGATCACAGGGCACGATACACACAAACATTCACACACTCATTCTCATCTAGTAGCAAATTAACATAATATTTTGGGGAAGTGACAGAAAACCAGAGAACAGTAACTCAAGCTCAGGATAGAAGCTCTGGAGCTGCGGGGTGGCAGTGGTGCTACCCACTGCACCACTGCGTTGCCCACCAGTATCATGTTTTAGGTGTATTACGGTATCTGCTAAGAGCATTTTCAAAGAGGATGACATTAAATTGGATAGGAAACTGCGGAGGAAGTGCAATAATTAAATTATCTTGTTGGAAAACATTTCAATTTTTCAAAATATCTTATGAAAACGATCAACTTTATTAAAACAGTCTATAAAAATACAATTTTCTCTGCTCTTCTCTAGCATGATTGGTCTTCCTTTTTTTATAACTCCACCACTAGAAATGAGTGATCAATGTATTTTCCATTATTTAAATGAAATGAATCAGTGAAATAAATAAATAAGTGAAATATTAACGTTCTTTTGACCACTCATGCACTTACTTGACAGCCCAGCAGCAGGCTCTTGCGCATGTTGGCTACACGGATCATAAGGCATGGTTGGCCCTCATGATTGGCCACGACTGCATGCTGACTGAACTTTACTGTTTCACCACGCTTTTTCGGCCGAGCCACCTACACAGAGAACAACACATTTACTATATCTTACACCTACAACTGTATGCATACATAACATTAATGCACACCATAGATCCTATACATACATCAGCAGCTGTATGCACAGCATAGATCATATACACTGCTAATCAAACATTTGAACACACCAGAGTCTATACATATTTTTAATTGTCTTAAAACATTTTAAGACAAATGTTAATACTGAAGTTATGACCATGAATACATTTAGTTTTGAATGTATATAATTTTTAATAAGTAGTTTTTGCTTCAAACAAGCAGTTTTTACTTACTACTTGCTTAAAATCAAACTATTTCCCCAAACAAGTATTTTATTCATTAGGAATACTATTTAGAATTTTGATTTATTTAACACTTTTCTTGGTCACTGTATAATTCAGTAGGTGTTAATGTCATCATTATTATTCTAAGATAGTAGAAAATATTACAAATCAACAAAATCCTTTTATGAGCAAGGGGTGTAGCTTTTGACTGGTAGACATACGAAATGTGCAGCACAGTGAAGACTCTTATGGTCTTAGCTATTATAACTGCAAGTGCTTTTTGTTTACCTTGGCAAGAAAGGTCCCTGTGATGAAGATCTCCATCACCATTGTGATAACTAGCTGCACTATGAGAAGGATGATGGCGACTGGACATTCCTCTGTGATGCACCGGAAGCCGTAGCCAATTGTAGTCTGTGATTCCAGAGAGAAGAGGAAGGCACCAGTCAGCGTCTGGACCTGCATCACGCAGGGGGTATGGTTGGATGGCGGGTCAAACTCTGCAAAGAGATACAAAGGTTATATAACATGATTCCATGAAATAAAAAAGCTACCATTTTTAAATAACATCTGCACTCTTTATGGCCAGTATGTGGCAAAATGTACGGCACATACTTTTAGACATGTGGCAAAATCTCCACTAAACATCTCGTTCAGATTCATCTCTAAAGACCTCCTGTCTTCTCACCCAGCAGGTCTCCGTGCACCAGCGCCACCAGGTACCACAGCACACCGAAAGCAAACCAGGTCCCAGCAAAAGTGGCGGAGAATAGGAAAAGCTTGTAGCGCCACTGCATGTCCAGAAAGGTGGTCCACAGGTCACGCAGGTAGAGAGCGCCACGGCCACTGACATGCTCAATGCGCACATTGCTTCGGCCATCCTTAGACAAGACACGCCGACGCCTCCTCAATGCTGCAGCTCCACCTCCTGCCACACCTCCACCACCTCCGCCCAGCAGCGGCTTCAGGACATCCGTCTGAGTCTGGGAATGGCACACCTTTTGGGGAGAAGGACTACGAGAGGAGGGAGGAGTGGAGGAAGTCATGGCTGGAGAGAGTGGGAGACAGTGGAGCATATAAAATTTGCATAACACCAGGAAAAATTCATAGTATTTAAATGAGTGCAGTTTTGTAGGATTTTGTGCCAAATAATTGCAGAGGAATGCTACAGTAGCAAAGCCTGTGCAGGTCTTAACCATTTTAAACTGTCAGTTCATACAAGTGATCAATTCTGAGATCCTAGTGGTTACACAAATACTATATTATCAGATTACACAACAGACAAGTTGGCCACAGTCTAAGCACCCATTTCAGCTTGCCTTAGAGACATCACAGCCTTGAAGTAGACTCCCTACCTTTGACCTAACCTTTCAAAGATGGAGCTTCTTGTAATTGCGGCAAGCCACTCAGTCCATCACAGCATCAATATCAAGATCATTTCCTTGTTGCTATTACCATCAAGCATCTTTGGGGTATGGTTGATTACCAGTTTGCCTCATCAGACCGCCTACTGTCATTAGTGTTTATTATTAATGGAAAGCTATACACACAGTAGCACATCCATCTTAGACCTACATTCGTTGTCCAGCTGATCAGGTACACCTATCAGAGAGGTCACTTTGTAGGTATACACTTAATGATCCTAACATCTGTTGCTTGGCACAGTGCATCAGCACTTATCTGCTTCCTCCATTAATTACATTTATGGCTTTTAGGGCAATTGAAAGGGACTACTGGGTGGTGAATTATTCTCAGCATAGCAGTGACACTCACGTGGTAGTAGGTGGTACAAGTGTTACTGAGGTTCATTTATCAGTGTCAGTTTCTGATCATAGACCAGCTGTTGGCTGGACATTCTCAGTTGGTGAACTATTTCTCAACCAACACAACTCTGAGGTATTGAAAATGTACCTCACACTTGTTCCAGCACAACACACATGACCATGCCCACTGCCCTGTAGTGTTCCTGCTGTGCTGTGCTGTGAGAATGGGCTACCTCCCAAAACTATCTGCTCAGTAGTGGACCTGTGGTGGACAAACTAGAGGGGGCTGACACACTGTGCAGAGCATAAGACAAACAACAGTCAGTAATCATGGATTCCACCTTCACATCATGGTTCCTGGTCACAGTTTACAGTCATTTGCTCGTGTTGGTTTTGGTATTTATTCTAGCCCTGTCTCTGTCCATGTATTATCACTGGCTTGCTATACACCTGTTTAGAGTTCTTGATTATTTGTCTATTTTTACCCAATTATATATAAATACCTTTGCAAAGTCTTGCCATGCATTTGTGTTTTCAAGTCTGAGTCTTAGTTTCTGTGTTCCTTGTTTTGACCCTTACCTATTTGCCGCTCTTATGATTATGGATTATCCGTGTTTGAGGTTACTTGTTTGCACTTTGACCCACACTTTGGACTATGATTATTGTATTTGCCCAAATGCTGGTAAAAGCGCCTGTGTATGTACAAGGTATGTAGACCTAATAAACCAGCAACTGAGTGTGTATTCTGCAGCTCCTGAAGGTGTTAGCAAGCTGTCATGTTTCTGTCAGGGACATACATATCTCTCCAGTTTTCATGACATCTCAGTTCACATTTAAAAATGAATGGTATCCAGACATGACTTTCCAGCCTTTGTGTGACCAGCAGCAGAATTCCACTTGCCCATCCTTGTCATGTACTCAGCAGTTCTAACAGCAAATTCTAAACAAATAAGTTGCCTTAAATTCTCTTCAAATCTCCTTGTTAGAATTTGTTCAACATCAGGTTTTTCACAGAGCTCTATTCTATGATGGAAAAATAAAATCAAAGAAAGAAAGAAACAAAAAAAAAACAGTATGTGACCAGGACTCTACTGTCAACACTCTGAGAACCTCATCACCTCAGCAGCATTACAACCAGCAGGGCCAACATGATAGCATCTGGGACAGTCTGGCGCCCACAGCATGACCCTGTAAATTTAGTCAGTCCCTCACCACCAAAGAACTACACTTTTAGTACTTTTAGTAGAACTCTTAGTGGCCATTGTCATAATAGGCTGTCTGGAGAATGTAGTGCTGATGCTATCTAGGACAAAGAAGGGTAGCTTTTCCTCTTGTGTATAGCAGGGAAACATGGGTACACTTGGACCCAGGGGTGCTGCTGTTGTCTGTAGAGTTTCATTCAGATGCCCAGCTGCTCTGGCACATGAAGCAAGCCTCATTGAGATGTGCCTTTCTCGGCTGGCCTCTTGCTTTTCCTGCTCCTTTATACCACAGGCTCGCTCAAATGCTCGGGGGGAGCAGAGACAAGGGTGGCTTATTCAGTGTATGAGCATGCGAAGAAAGAGCGAAAGTTTAAAAAAAGAGAGGGGAGTTTAAAGAAGAGATTTATGGGCAGGGAGATCTGTGATGAAAATCAAACAATCCAGAACATTGTTCTTTTCATGTTCTTTAAGAATCTTTATGCTATTTATATTCTGTTCTATCTATGTTATGTTATGTACATACCACATCCCAAGCTGTCCCTCCAACGAGAGTAGAAGCACTTCAGGGAACTGATTTGTCCTGTAATATGTACCATTTTATACCAACAACAATCTAAATCCTTTGTAGAATCATATCTGATATGAGAAAAGGTTAATCATGACAAGACTTCACACCTGGGCCGGATATAGAGGGAGCACCGCAGTCCAAGCTGAATGGGGCCTCACTTGAAAAGCAGCTTTTGTCTCCTTCACCCTCCATCTGCATTCTGTATCCATAAAATAAATCTCCTTCTGCTGTGGTCCCACATGGATACCCTATCAGTGGATACTCTCACCTGGATACTGTAGATTTGTTCCTAAGACCTGCTCTTCTTCCAAGTAAGAACAGGGTTCCAAGTAGAACTCATTTAGGAAGCAAAAATGGCTTAACTATTAAAAGAGTCCTGACGAAATCTTTTCCTAAGAGTGCACAAACCGCTTTCTCAATCTATTTTTCCAAAAAACTACCTTGTGGCCGTAGAATCACTGAACATTTATGGATCTAAAATGCTGGATGGTATACTCCGATACACAGAAAAAAAATTCTTTAAAAGTTTTTGGATAATTAATCTTCCAAAATAGGTTCTACTTTAGGTGTATAGCAAGGTTCTGCTTTCTGTTGAAATCATTATTCTACATTTCTGTCTCTTAATTTTCTGTCTTGCTTCCCCCTTTACTATTTATTTCTGCTGTTATTATTGTACTGCTGTAGACTGCCTAAGTCTCACAAAAAGTATTTCAATGTACATTGTCACTGACACTTGTATATATGACAAATAAACTTGAAACGTGAAACTTAGCGATAGAGATAGGGAAACACTACGATGTTGTAGATTCAGCTTTTTTTTGTTTGGCTTTTTTTTTTTTTTTTTTTTAATAGTGTATTTAATAGCATTTAACACAGTTTCCATTCCAATCTATTATTCTATTTCATGCCATGTGTCTTAACCCCTTAAGCTTGTGGAAACTCAACTCTGATTCTATTAATGTACCAAAAAAAGAAGAAGAAGGGTATCAGTATATCTGTAGTGATTTTGAGTAGGTGAAGTGCATTTCCTGAGATCTATGTAACATTGTTATATTCACCTTTAATTGCCTATTCATTTGTTGTTTTAGCTTTTTTCAGGGCTATATAAGTAAAGAATATTATGATATTTATTGTTCCAACAAATATCTCTCTCATTTCCTCCAGGCTTCCCTTTTCTCTCATTTTCCCTCATTCATACCCCTTCGCCCACCATCCTTCCTCTCACTTCGGTTCCGTTACACTCTGATCCCGAGCACTATCACTGCATGTCTCTCTCTCTTTCAATCTCTCTCACTCACTCTGTTTCTCTTTCCTTAGTTTCATTATACTCACCGGCACTAAAGCTGCTCCCTCCCTCCCTCTCTCCCTCTCTCTCTCCCTCTCTCTCTCCCTCTCTCTCTCCCTCTCCCTCTCTCCCTCTCCCTCTCTCTCTCCCTCTCTCTCTCCCTCTCCCTCTCTCCCTCTCCCTCTCTCTCTCTCTCTCTCTCTCTCTCTCTCAGTGCTGGACTCACACTGGGGATATGAATAGGTATCTGTCTGCCCTCTGTGCTCTGAATACTAACACTGGGTGAAGAAGGAGGGGGCTGACTCTCAGAAAGCCACGTGTGATAGGCTGAATGTACACACAGTTGACCTCTGAACTCCAGCGAGTACACACTCACACACTCAAACACACACCACACACAGTTACAGTACTGTACTCAAACTCATATGCACAGTGTGCACTCAGGCACCCAGACTTAGCCACATGCATTCAGATACAGTCATGGTGGAGTGTCAAAAGCAACAAGTTAAGGATGGCATGCCGAAGGACTTTGTAGCATCCGCTTTAAATTTAAACATGTTCAAACTCTCTCATTTCTCACTCTTTGTCTCACTTTCTCTCCTCTATTAAAGCCTTGCACCATCCCTCGCTTTCTGTCCTGTATGCACAAAAATCCTTTGTTTGGAGAGGAGATGAAAGGGACAAAAGCCACTATTGAAAAATACAACACTCTGTGTGTGTGTGTGTAGAGAGAGAGAGAGAGAGAAAGAAAGAATGAAAGAAAGAATGAAAGAGAGACGGATATAGAATGTATTAGAATTTGTGCAGTTTGTTAGAGCAGGAGATGAAAAAAAGTGGAAAGGATATGGAGTGAGGAATTGATCAGTAGCAAACACACTCATCAGTATTCGGCAGTTGTACATTCCAACACTCTTCCCTCTCTGACTCCCACAAAACAACTCCCTCAAACTCCATACAACCTCCACACAACCTCGTCACAACTTCCATTCAACCTCCACGCTGTCTTTTGATGACCTTGTCTTCCCTTCATCTTTCTTACACAAACCCCACACGGGGACCCTGACAAAAGCTAAGTACATCAAGGCTTGGCTACTTTAAAATATTCAGTGACCGTAGTTTTTTTTTTTAACTGTAGAGTCAGGGATAGACTTTATGAGATTTTAGGACTTTTTTGAAGTATTTTTTCCCAATTGCTCTCATCACTCACTAAACCATGATTGATATGGAGGGCCAGCTGGTATAAATGGGCTAGCAGGGCTAAGCTCTCCCTCTCTTTCAAGGAAAAAAATGCATAAATACAGAATATAGCTCAATATTGGACATCTACACCATCTTCTTTGCTGCTAATAAGTGGCTTAAAATGAATTATTTCTTTAACAACAGCACCACTAATGGCCAAAATTAAAAACAAAAAGTGAAAAAAAAAGAAAAAATACACAGAATGGTATTTAGTAGAAGGTGGGGCTGATTTCTTTCTAGCCCAGACTGTAGATTAATGCAGCCTATCAGTCACAGTCATGTCAGGAGACTACATTTGGTGAAACCTAGATTTTGTGTGCATTAGGGCTAATTTATTTAACCTCACTTTGCTGACAGATCCATAACACCATCATAAGTAGTGAATGAAAAGGTGCATATGAAATAAAACAACAGGTCGAATAAACATGAATGAGGTGGATTACTTTCTTAACCTTTGATTTTTCAAAATGCCTTTTAGGAAAATAGACTAAGCAAACATAATCCAATCAAAGTACAACTTACACAATGGGACGGCAGAACCCTAAGACTTTAAAGGAAAAATAGAAATAATGAATGGTGTTGCTTATCTGTCTTTCAGGCTTTTGGGCTCAACCATAGGTTTCATAGCACTGCAGAGATACTGATAGGTAGTAGAATTTTTTGTAGCCCATCCATTCAATATCATGTCCAGACGTTGTTCTTGATGTGCATTCCTTTCGATGTTTATGAAGCACTTTCTATCTAAATTCAACTCACCACTCAATGAACCTTGAACAACTTGTTTAGCTAAGATTTGTTGGCAGTGTCTGGAGTTTTGACAGTTCTTCCATGTGTTCTCTCTCATTGGACAGGTCATTTTGCAAAGAACTAATACCATTGGTCCACAGCATGTCAACTATCATGCTGATCAAAGTTGTGGACTCCAATAGAATTCTGACTGGACAAATAAAAAAGTACATGTACAAACTCAGATGAAGAAGCAAATATGAAAGGAAAACACTGCTTAAAATTTCTTAATAGCACATATACACATTAGCATATTGCCAATGGTTCATCTTAGAATTTGTAATACAAATAATGCAATTAATAAAAAACACATTCATCCTTCTACAACTGTATTTATCTGTTTTGTCTACAGGAAACATCTGAGCTAACTGTATCTGTATATTATGTCAACATACAGTATGTGTAGCACACCATCCCAATCCTGATCATTATTCATGACTACATGAAATGTTATGTAGTTATGAGAGAGGAATAACTGTCTGCACCTATTGATGCTTCCTGGGACTTTAACTGCTAAAATAATAAATCTACAGTTAATGCACTAATCGTCTTGTGTGTGTATTTAATTTGTAAAAAAAAAAAAAAAAAAATGCCAGTGTAGAAATAGCCACTAAAGAGCATGTGGATGTTATTGCTTTTTATTTTTATTTCTTTTTTTATGTTAGTGATTGTTTTACAGGAAACAGCAACATCTACAACACTGAACACTTGCCAGTGCATCACATTAAATGTTGACAATGGTGCATTATGATTTTTTTTTTTTTTTTTTTTTTTTTTTTGCTTTAACATAGAGACCCTTTGTAAAGACCTGATCCTTGGATAATCTAATTTGCACTTGTACTAGAGTTACAATGCTAACCTGGCTAACAAGCAATGGAGGTTTATGACCACCAGTTAGCATTACACACACTACATGCTTAAACCCTGTCTGATTAATCAGCCAAAACACAAATTCACTTTAAGCTAAGAAGCTAAGAATACTCTTTAAGCTAAGAGTATATTTTAATTTTTCTCTGAAGAGTGGTTATGCACTAATACCACTGTTATTGATAATAATTCTTATTAAATGTGACATAGGCTACATATCAATTTGGAAATTTAAGTCGTGTTTTAGAGTAGTGGTTCCCAAAGTGGGGTCCAGGGTCTGTGATTTTTTTTTTTTTAGTTACAGTGCTGGAAATCACAATCCACCATCATCCCACCATCATCAGAGTTATATTTATTATTGAGTTCTTATAGTAATTTTTCTGTTTGACCAGTCGCTTGAATTAAATGGGTTTAATCCAAACCCCAATAAATCAAAAACATGTTGCCTTTAAATAATGTCAGCTTGGACCCTTATGTCTTCTGTTGGTGAAAGGTTCAGTAATAGAAAGCTCTATGGCTTCTACTGTATTATACTGTACACAGTTAAACAATGTTCATGAAATAAATCTGTACTAAAGGGATCATTGGAATTCATTTTTCAGTTAAAGGGGTCCCTGGCTAAACAAAAGTTTAAGAATCCTGTGGTAGAGCTTTGGCGATTTGTTCTTGAATGACTTTATCACCATTGTATCATTCATTCATTCATTCATTCATTCATCTTCAGTAACCACTGTCTCCTTGTCAGGGTCTGGAGCCTATCTCAGTAACACTGGACACATTGCAGGGCTCCATACAGACATTCACACACTCATTCACACTTATAGGGGCAATTTATTGTAATAAATCCATGTACCTGCATGTTTTTGGACAGTGGAAGGAAACCAGAGAATCCAGAGGAAACCCACATGAACACAGACAGAACATGTAAAACTCCACACAGACAGTAACCCAGTAAACTCTGGATCAAACCATTTCATCATCGGTTTGCAGTTGCATTCATTATTGTTTAGTGAGTTTTTATTTATCATAAAACTACTTACCCTCAATCAATCAATCTCAAAAATCAATTACAGTTCAGTGCCCATCATTTATACAGCAGGTGCAACATCCATACTGATCAGATTATTTTTTCCCTTACCTTATGATTTACTTGATCGCAGGTTTGTGAAGGCGTAAATTGTTTTGTTGTTTGTTTGTTTGCTTGTTTGTTTGTTTCTACTCCAGTTTGTCAGAATGAAGAGACATCCGAGCGCAGTTTGAGGCCGAGAAGAGCTGACAGAGACAGCATGTCCACACAGGCTGCAAAAATAAGCCACTTTAGAACAATATTAACGCTTCCTCTTCATCTTTTGTTAAATTAGAAAACTCATAGTTGTACAGAAAAACTTAAAGTTTCAAAGTTTGCAGAAGTTTGGTTAGTGGATGGAGTCAGAGCCGAGTGTCAGTCGGTGCCGCTGCTGGTTGGATGATGATACGGATTTATTATGCACCGGGTCTCTCTCTCTCTCTCTCTCTCTCTCTCTCTCTCTCTCTGTCTGTCTGTCTTTCTCTCTCTCTCTCTCTCTCTCTCTCTCTCTCTCTCTGTTTGTCCTCAGGTAGTTGAACTTCTCGGGAAGTTTCTTTCCGGCTCTAAACAAACTTTCAAATTGGAGATGGAAATCCGTCCCGTTTTCACCATCTCAGCACCTCTTCTACTCATTAATTCTGCTTTTCCTCCACCAACTCTCTCTCTCTCTCTCTCTCTCTCTCTCTCTCTGTCTCTCCCCCCACTGGTCACTCTGAATGGAGCTGTTGTACTTCACTTGTTGGAGGTCCTTGAATATTCAGCCTCCGTATACTTTTCATGTCAATTTACATAAGCTGAAATGTGACTCTGTAAATCAGCATTATGTGTGTGTGTGCACTGTAGTAATAGTGAATAGTGATGCTGAACCACTTCCACACAGAGCTTTGCTCTTTTTTTTGTAAAACAGTGTTCATATCTAAAAAAGAATAAAAAGAAAACAAAGAAGAAGTACATAATGTGTAGTTAAGGTTACCATGTTCATTCATGTTTTTATGCGGAGTTTGTTCCCATTTAATCCAGTTCGAGAGAGCTACACACTTATTTTCAAAATAAATAAGATAAAATTAAATAAATGTAAAATGTCTACTAGACCAAACAGTATAGTCATTTTTTTTGAATAATGAATAATAAATTTGATTATATTTTAGTCTGTTTGTATCTGTGTCTCTTGTTGATGGATCATGATGCTTATTAATTTGATTATCCTGAATTCATTTTTATATATAAATAAATTACTTGAAATAAATAAATTATATAATAATGCAAATAAATTTTTAATACTATCTCTCAAAGTGGATGCTATAAAACTGTGTGATGTTCCAAATACTACTACTACTACTACTAATAATAATAATAATAATAATAATAATAATAATAATAATAAACAGATTTAATTGCTTTACAGAAGAGATAATCATTAAAATAAAATTTAAACAGGGCTTTTGACATTCTTTGCAGGGAGAGGTGTTGAAGCAAGCTTCAGACTGGAACAGAACCTCTATAGACATTTTTTAATAAAGTTAAAAGTTTATATTTTTTTTAAAATAAGGTTCATTTTTAAACGCGTAAAACAACATCGCCTGCGTGATTCACACAGGCGTTTATCTCCAGGCCCCGCCCACTTGCCAGACCTATGCATTCATCTCCAGGCCCCACACATCTGTTTCATCTTTTGGCAGTGTTTGAAATGGCATTCTTGTATACTCATCAGTATTTACTGTACTTTACATACTGCAACAATACATACTGTGTATCACATACTTTTCCTTCTATAGCTATTGAAAATTGTCATTGTTCTATTACAATTATGTGACCATGTGTCAGCCAAATAGTTTTGTATATGCAATTCCCTCAGAAATATTTACTGCTTTGTTTCTCAGAGAAAGGCCCACTATGAAAAAAAAAAAAAAGAATTATTTTTGGTAGCTAAAGGTAAAAATTGTATGGGGCGGTCTGTATCAAATAAGCTGAAAATTAAAGAAAAATATTAACTATAATTTTTTTCAGTTACCTGATCTTTATGTGTTCCTCTGTTCCTTTCTTGAGGATGGTTTGAAGCTCAAACTTGTTACTGTACATTATTTATATTTTTGACAGTGTTAGTTGCTAATGGTGTGGCAGCCGAGGAAAAGCCGCATGGTGACATTTTGTATGTATTGTATATTATATTGTATGTATTATATATAGCTCTGAATTTTCTGAAGTGAAATATTTTTTTTCCTTTGCATATACCTCACCTACAAGGAAAGTTCTAGCATTTTAAACCCCCATAATTCCTAATCCTAGGGAAAATAACATTATTGCCAAATGCTATGGGAAATGAGTTCTCTCTCTGAGTTCTCTCTCTGATTATCAGCATCATCCACATCAGTCACCTCCTCCTATCTCCTGAGGTAAAAGTCACTCGTGACATTTAAACATGAGCCTCATCGTCGTCTCTTCACTCACCTGATCTCTGTTCACGCTAACATCGGTGGGGAAATTATCCTTAATTCATTTAGTTACTTCTGTTCTCTTGACTAAATCTCTTGTTATTAATGTAGTACTGTTAGATCATTTAAACATTTAAAAACTTTGTCTGCTGTCATATGTACGTGTGTGTACGTGCTCATTTCTGTTTCGATGATGACGTGATGATGGAGGAGCATAGCGGACAATTTGACAGCTGATGTCTGACTAAAAACTGAATTGATCAGGCTTATGTCCATTTCGCTATGTAATGTAACTATCCACTAACTTGTGTGAAGAATTCACACTTAGCTAGCAAGATTTTGGATATCTCTAGGCCTACTGACTTTTTTTTTGTACCACACTTTTTTTGGGGTTTTTTTTGTGTGTTAAACTGACTCCACATCCAACAAGACATGGCAAGGTTAGAAAGTAACCTATATAAAACATTTTAGTAATTCTGTTAGAAGTGTTAGAGATGGTACAAACAGCTCTAACTCGGTCAACAGAGGATGCTGGGGTTACAAAGGAGGGGATGTAACTCTGGCGCACAGAGAGGAGAGGATGGAGAGAGCATGGAGGAAGGAGGGAGGAAGAAAGTGAAGAGGTCAGAGCAGTTCTTGGCTTGATGCAGCTCTGTCGGAAGAGGTCTTCCCCCTCTCCTTCCCTTTCTTTGTTTACCCTTTTCTCTGCCTTTGTACATCATTGGTTTTTCTAACACATGGACCCTTCTCTCTCTCTCTTTCTCTCTCTCTCTCTCTCTCTCTCTCCCTCCATCGAGCTGTTGATATTCTGGATCAGTTGTGTCGTTTTAGCAACCCCTTTCTCTGTACCTTGTGTAGACACACATACACACACTTCCCAGGCTCCTTAAAAAAAGGCCAAGTACATCACACACACACACACACACACACACACACACACTCATTCATGCGCACTCAGCAAAACATAAGGTGCACTTCAAACTGTGGTGCAAGACTTTTGTACTGCATTACACACACACACACACACACACAGAGAGAGAGAGAGAGAGAGAGAAGGCGAACTTTCATTGAAGATTTTTTTAAACCATGTCTGTGAATGAAAGGCTTAAAGACACCGAGGACATTTTGTTTTCTGCTGACCAGAGAAGATAAATGGTCTCTGAACAGATGGTGTGTGTGTGTGTGTGTGTGTGTGATCCAGTTGGCAGAACCCGTGTTCTGTCTCAGGGAGCACCTCACCCAAGATTCATGCAGTTCTAATTCAGTGGGTCTCCAAGACAACTCTGGTCTTATTGGTGTAATCAGTACATTCTTTATTCTGAGGCTTACAGTCCAGTGATGTTGACTCTCTTTTCAATCTATCACACACCACACACTCACAAAAGGCTTATCCTTCCTGCAATTAAATCAGTCACTTCTAAACGCTTTTCTGCGGAGTCTTCATTGTTGATTTACTGAGGGAAGACATCTGCTTTCCTGTAGCTCTAACACTGTGTGTTTACATCATGTCTGCTCTTTATTTACTGTTTTGATCAGCTTGGCTTTCCATTTATGCAACACCTGCACATCAAGAGTATCTTTATACACACATATAACACGGCATATAACACGGCATATTAAGTCTGACACATGCCTAGTTCTATAAACCTCCTTTTGGAGTATCCTCTTGACTTCTGTTTCAAGGATCAATTAAGTCAATGTGATTGCACACTTCAGGAGCAGAACATACCCAGAAGACACTGCAATCTGACAAAAGAGTATTTAAAATCAAAATTGTCACAACTGGAGTTTATGTAGACAAACTCTTCTTTTGTACATGGCAGCTGCCATAACTTAATTTTTGCTTTGTTAATCAGGTAACACTTCAAGCATTCACAGGTAACACCTCAAGCATTTACAGTAGCAAGCCATCTGCATAGTTGTTATTGTGTGTGCAAGGGCAAGTGCACAATTACTAAAATATCCATTCTGTGCTACATTCTCTTCCCTTTGTATTGCTTACATCAGTAATAACTGTAATTCAAGGAAAAGATGGTGCCTGCTGCTGTTTTTAACATCAATATTTTTATCCATGCCTCCTGTAAAAATAAAAAATAAAATAAATGGAATGTGAATTTAATTATATTGAACTGAAGTAGGTCATTTATTCAAGTGTTTACTGAAGAGGAATGAATGAATGAGTAATATGATCAAATAAAATAGCTATATGTTTGTCAGACATGGTGTAGAGGTGAAAGGTTTTTTCCCTCCACAAAGAATGAAGGCAAAAAAAACCCAATGGTTTTGATTGGGTGGGGGGATGGGGCATGGTGTCTTAGCAGTTAGGCCCTGCACCTCCAGGGGGCTTGGGGTTTGGTTCCCGTCTCTGCCCTGTGTGCATAGAGCTTGCATGTGAGCTTTTCTATTGCATAGAGCTTTCTCCACATGCTTCAGGGGTTTCCTTTGGGTACTCCAGTTTCTTCCTGCAGTCCAAAGACATGTGCTGTAGGCTGATCTGCATCTCTAAATTGTCCGTATTGAGTGAATGTGCATGTGAGTGTGTGTGTGCGATTGTGCCCTGCGATGGGTTGGCACCCCCGTCCAGGGTGTCCCCCGCCTTGTGCCCTGAGTCCCCTGGGATAGGCTCCAGGCTCCCCGCTGACCCTGTGTAGGACAGAGTGGTACAGAGAACGGACGGATGGATGAATGAATGAATGGATGGTTTTATTGGAAAATTCTCCACATGATGGCAGCAGAGACTCAATAGTGTTACTGAGGAGAACATGGATTTTCATCATTTATAATACCATTTTAAGTCTTCAGTATCCCTTTCTGTATAGAGAAAATGAACATAATTATGTAAATATAAATATTCTCAGATTTGTTTAATTTCACTTTGTAAGTGTTTCATGGTGAATGGTTAATTTGTGAACAAATTAAATGAGACAGCAAAACAAAGAACATTGTAAAACCAACAATAATGTTGATGACATCTCTAAAAAAGAAGCTTAATCTCAAATAGTAATGCAGTAACAGACTGTTCTTTTAGTGAATTATAATAAACCACATTCACCTGACATAAACAGTGGCTATAAAAACTCCCTGGTCACTCCCTGCATGTGACAACAATCTGTTGTATTCTTCACATGTCCGGGCTGTGGGGTAGGGTGGCTAAACGGAAACGCTTTCTCAGGAAAAAACATCCAATTCTAAATCACCAAAAGAATACTATACCCACGGTGAAGCATAGTGGTGGCAGCATCATGCTATAGGGATGCCTCTTTTCAGCTATGACTGGGTTTCTAATCAAGATAGAGGGAATCATGGGGAGCTCCAAATACCAATCTCCTTGGCACAAAACCTACAGACCTCTGTTAGACAGCTGAAGATGAATAAAAATGTCACATTCCAACACAATAACAACCCAAAGCACAAATCCAAGTTTAAAAAAAGAATGATAAAGGAAGAAGATCACCGTTTGGAATGGCCCAGTCAGAGCCCAGATCTAAATCCTTTTGAAAACCTGTGGAATGAGGGCTGTGCACAGGAAATCCCCTCGCAATTTTGGAGCATTTTTCAAGAAAGAGGGGAATAAAATTACCAAATCAAGATGTGCTATGGTGGTAGACTCTTACCCAAAAACACTGAGTGCTATATTAAAGGTGCTATAATAAAATATTAGTTAAAAGGTGTGCACACTTGTGCAACTAGGTTATTGTTTTTTTTTGTTTTTTTTTTTTTTTCTAAAATATTTCTATTTGTTTCCTTTTTTATATCACAAAAAGCTGCAGTTTTGCCAGGAGTATGGAGACTTTTTATATCCTCTGTAAGGGTTACTGGCCAACCTTATCTGAGCTCTTGGGTACTATCCACTTTCCTACATGCTAGACTCTCAGCTGGAAACTATCAACTTCACAAGAGTTTAATTCAAAGAATTTTTGTGAAATACCTGCACATTTTCACTGCATCTTATATTTTATATTATATTACATGAGCCTCAAGCTCTCGAGCTAAATCTGCATTTGACCTCTTTAGTGTATAGGAGCATGTGCAATATATAAAATCTGTACTACGTAAGGAATAAAAACATGACAGGATATGCTGTTATTGGATAATAAACAGCCACAAGGTAATGTGATGTATATTTGTCTAATGAACACCAAGCTGAGGAAGTCATGAAGTGGTTTATTGCTCTATACTGTATTACAGCAATTTGCCAACAATTACAATTTTGGTTACTAAAGAATGACACACTGTACATTTTATTTATTTTTTTAAATTACATTTAGTGTTATTGAATGTCTGCAAAACAAGTTAAGCTATTATCATTAGACTACTTAGTTCTTTCCTGTAGTGGTTACTTGTAAACTTACAGTTTTACTTCTGACTGTTACAAAGCACTGACCCTGGAGATTCTTTCCATAAATGTTAAATAAACATTTGCTTATAGAAAACCTTACTTTATTAATTATTGGTTTCTTTTATTAAATAACAACACATATTAACCCATCTATAAATCCCTGTGAATGAGCTGAAATTACTTACTATAGAAATTACAAGATATTCGAACAAGTTTTAATATAAACCTGAGATTCGCCTTGCAGCTACACGATATCACACATTCACCACTCTTTCTTGTGCTTTCTATCTCTCTGTTTGTTTTTTTCATCTCTCTCATGTGCAAACACAGCGGCTCTCTATCTCTCTATCGCTCTCTATCTCAAATGACCTGCCACATTTGGTCACACATAATATGAAACAGCATGGCTCCTCAAACGTACCTTATTTAATTTACATGTCTATGAGACTCACATTGCAAACTGTAAAGGTCTTCACCGGGAACTGTCTTTCCTGTCTACAAGGAAAGAAATGTGTGTGTGTGTGTACATTACTTCTGGCAATATAGAATATAAGGACCTAATTGCTACACCACTGCTAAATCACTGCTGTTGATGAATATCATGTAGATGTTACATCGATGTTTACAGTCAGGGTAAATCTGTTATGAAGTTCTGCATGTTAATAAACAGAATAGTTATCCAGTATCACCTATTATAACAGTAGTACCATGAGTAAATTAAGACATTACATAGTTTTTTTTGTTTGTTTTTTTTTAGAACTTGCCTGGGTCAGTACCCTCTCTATGGCATACACTGACTTGCAAAAATTGTACGTTGTGTAACATTGTTGGGTGATTTAGTTATCCGTTAACCCTGATGGGTGAAAGTGTAAGGGAGGGGTCAAGTGTTTTCTAGAAGATTCTATAAAATGTAAAGATGCCATAAACTGCCCTTCCCAATTCAATCACCTCCCTTTTTTTATGATGTCCTTATCTATTTCGTGTTACTGGTCCTGGCTTGGATTTCTTATTTTAACATACTTCTCATATGTCTGAATAAGGCAGACCTACTACCATTTTCTCATTTTTCCTGCTTCAAATGACATCTTCTATTTTTAACTAAAAGAAAATGATCCATTTCGCTAGAAATCAGAGGTCACTTTTCTGGAAACCCCCAAAGTGGTGAGTGTCTGTCATGAGGGTTTAATAGAGAATACTTCATTATACAATGGAGGTCTGTGGAGGAAACCATACTCATGAAAAAAGCCTCAAAAGTGCTCGTATATATTCCCTTTAAAACTGTAAATCATCTATAGCAAAGTTAAACTGTTTACCACCACTGTAACAACATATGATAATTGCAGACACCCTGGCTAGATGCGTTACATACTGTACTTTTAATTTTATAGCTGTTGCGTACATTTACGCAGTTGTTAACTGATAGTGTTTTCTGGATATAATGTTTATTGATATTCCACTCTGCAGCACTTGCTACTGTATCTAGGAAAGGACAGCTCTGGTTCTCGACCACAGGCTCTAACGGTGTGAAATATCACAATGCACAATATTACATTTGTTTGCATTTGACGGTTCAGACTGTAAAATCATCTTAGTTCACATTTAGTTAACACCGCTAACTGGAGTGTGTTGGCATGGATAACATGATGAGGCAACATTTCTCCATTTTTCTCTCACCTGCCAGGAGGGGTGATTACACAATCAAGGCTGATTATGTAAGGATAACCCAGGGTTGACATTTCTAAAACAGGAACGTTGTCACCATTCAAAAGGAATTTGGCAAACCTTTGGCACATTGTCAGTGTTCGAAAGGAATTTGGCGAACATTTGGTACATTGTCAGTGTCCAAAAGGAATCTGGCACTCCAAACTTCTGCATTTGTGAATAAAGTGACACAGATAGCCAACATGGAGTCGCTGATTAATAGTGGTCAGAGCCCTGTGTCTGTCTGACAGTGTGTAGTTGTACCCTATTGTTAGTGTTTAGCAACTCTTGGCCAGCCTGGTGCTGACTCCACTGGTGTTACATAACCTTTACAAAGAGGCCAGGGCTAGGAGGCATTGCAACATATTATCATGAAAGAATAAGAAATGAAATGTTGATTGAAAAAAGTTGACTGCGTAATTTATGCGTCAGAATTTCTGGTTGTCTGGGTAGACTGAAAGGTTGTGATTGTGTAGCTGTGTGATTGCATTGGATTCTGTTTCACTTCTAAATTACTTTAAATGAAAGCATCTGCCAAATTATAGAAATGAAAGTCTGGGCTCCTGAGTGGTGCAAAAGAAAAAGTATCATCAGAAGTCAGACAATACCACAGCCATCAGAGGCCAGGAGTCAAGAGAGCAAAACTGTCTGATCTCTGGGTGGGAGGGATGACATGCTATCTCTCCCCTGTCAATCACTGCAACACTAGCCAATCATGTGTGTGTCAGCGAACTTAAGTATGCAGACAAGGGTAGATAGCTACTTCCTTTGAGTATATTACACGGCCTGAGCAGCCGTTTGAAAAGTTGCAGATGTCTGGCTCCACGTGTCTTGGAGGAAGCACATGTTAGGCTTCATCTTCCCCAGTTGATAGCTGTCAGGTGATAGACAGACACATGATATGGACAAAAACAGGGGGAAACTCAAAATAAAAATGCAAGTCTTTCTTACATGGTCTTCACCTTTTTGTAAACAAAAATGACAATTCTTTCTCTAAATCTATAAACATCTATAAAATAAATGTAGACAAATGCATAATAATATGAGAAATTGTTCATGTTTGAAATAAATACAACATAATAAAATCACCTGACAGTAGAAGAAGGTGTGCTTAAATATATTTAAATCTAATAAAAACACTGCCTGAGGATTTGAATTTGGATATTTATAAGAAATTACCCATTAGCGATTACCCATTTTATTTTTAATAGTATTCTTTTATTTATATACTAATTTAATCATTCATTTAACCTATTAGCCAGCTGTATTTAACACTTCACTAAAAAGAATATAAATCTGCAGCACGTTGTTCATTATCTCTCTGCTCTGAACTGTTAGTGTTTCTCTCTGAATAAATATAACCAGAGCATATCAGTATGCTATCAGCTCTTTATCTTCACCTCAAACACTTATAGATGTACACACTCAAACAGAGCCCACTTTCTCTGTGTTTCTCACACACAGACAGATACACTCCCAGAGCTGTGTTTAATAATAGACACACTGTTGTATCCTCTGCTTACATTACGAGTCACGCAAAAATAAATTCCCTGTAAACCTATTGTAAATGCAGCCTTATGATTTATTCTCAGCTAAAATACTTATATAAGACCACATAGAACAATTACAGTTAAAAGAACAAGGTTTTTGGGTTTGTTAAATAGGGATCCCATGGGTAGCCAATGTGTTTGCTGAAATTATTTTGAAAATATTGATTTTTTTAGATTTTATACTATACTAAAAGTGCTTTAGTGTTCTTTTTCTTTACTGAAACATTGTCTATATTTGATTGAGGTTATTAACCATTTGACCCAAAAACATATATCAAATATACATACACATAAGGTCATAAATAAGACCACTCAAATAAATTTATACATTCTTTATAGATTTTAGATTTGATGTACTCATAAGCTGAGGTTGCTTTTTGTGTCCACAACACAATACTGACACTGTCATGTTCCAGAATAATAACCATATAGCGCAAAACCATTTGGCCAAGGCGGAGTGTGACTCGTTCCACAAGCATGTTGAAACACTGGGACACGTTGACTTCCCTACCAATCACTTTTTCATTTATCTTTATCCTAGTCAGGATCATGTGGATCTGGAGTCTATCCTGGGAACACTAGGACCAGGGTGATCAGTCCATCGCAGGGTGCCATGCATACACTGGAGACTGGAAATCCCAGAGGAAACTCACTTGAACACAGGGAGAACATGGGAAACTCCAGACAGACAGTAAACCGAGCTCAAGATCAAGCCAGCAGTGTAAATTATGGGGGTCTAATTACATTTAAACTGTTTGCTCTCCAAATATTACACCATTGTACTCACTGCCTAGCACAATCTTATACAAATTGAAAAACATGACTGTGTTAGAATTACACAACTAAAATAATGTGGTTTTAAAACACTTTGCTGAGCTTCATTTCTTCTTTGCTGTATGTTGCTTGACATTTTTCTAGTGTTAGTTGCTCCTTGTTCCACTTCCTTCAAACTTAGCTAAGTGAAATAAAAACTCAGCTTCTGGTCCACATGGGAAACTAGAAAAACTGTTTACTCTGTTTTGAATGCCGATTTGCTGCTGCACGATCTCAAAAAAGTGAAAGGTTTATATACACAATCAACTCACTCTGCATTTAGGAGGACCTCAGGGGGTGCTAAGCTTGTTGTCCCAGGGGTATTGGCCACCCTCGGCCCCTTTTCATAACCTCTAATGTGATCGGGGGACCCTGGAGCTGTAAGAGGAGAACACTACCTGCTGTGTCACCATCCCGGTCCCTGCAGAATCACCTGAGTTCAATCCAATAGAAACTTGTGGGATTATTTCAATGTGAAACACCAAAGGTGCATGTGTCTTATAATTCCAATTATTATGTAAAAGGTGCTGTTACTGATGGATGTGATTCCTTTTTTGTCCAGATGTTTATGTATATTTAGTATCTGCTTACTAGTAAGATGAACATCAGCTCAAATCCATCCATTCAGTCCTGTTTTGTCACACATAGTTAATTAAACAATTTGTATGATGATTCTTCAGTGAGTGATCATGTGAGGGTAAGTGAGGGTGGAAAATCTGCAGCACCCTCCACCACAGCACTGAACACAGTATCTCGAGTTATCTATTTACAGTTTTCCATTGAATCTGCTTACACATTTATTCAATGTTTGTGTTGAGTCACAGCAAGGATCTTTACGGATCTTTACTGTACATTAAGGTCTATTAGTACATCTTATGTACTGCAGAAAAACTCAGATCTGCTGTACAGAACTCAGACTAGACTGTTACTGTACATATTTTCTGGGGTTTTTTTGCTGATTGAGAAGCTTAGCCTTAACACTCGTGACTGAGCATGTGATCTTATTAGGTAATTTTGCTATTCTGAGAGCTAAATAAAGCCCTACTGTATATAAGGTTTAGTTAATGCTTTAAAAAATTCAGCACATCATCCTGGAGGTGATGTTTGTGTGTGAGATTCAGTGCCAGTAATGTTGCAATGTACTGTACATCTATACACAGAGGACCTCAATCTAATGCATGTCCTTTGTATATTTGTTATCTTGTATATTATAGACTTAGGATAAATCTAGATTTATTTGCTGTACTGTGCACTACATAATATCTGTATATAGCATTTGTATTACTTTTAACTCACTTTTAAATTCACCAGTGAAACACTAACACACTAAAAAGCAATATAGGTGTCTGAGAAGTCTATTTTGTGCTTTATTGCCTTTAAACCTACATTTTTATTGGTTAGTTGAAAGGCAATCTGTGCAACATCATCTTACTCAATTTTCATAATTTGTAGATAAAATGTTTTAATTTCACATACAGTAAAAAAAAATCACATTTTCATGTATGTTAAGCTTTTTCTACAAGCTTTTTCACTCAGTAAGTGAAAATATATTGAATATAGGAGAAATCTATTTATTATTTCTCATTGTGAGATTACAGTAAAATGAATATAAAATTTTTAAGCTTATTTCTAGACATTTCTAGACAAAGATCTTCTTAGAACATGCTTAATGATATTATATTTGTTTTATTGCAAGCTCATTTATTTTACTTAATATGATTGCAGTGCATTCATACAGTATTTTACTTCTGTGGTGGGTCTGTGGTGGGTCTTGTGGTGGGCCTCTGGTGGGTCTGTGGTGGGTCTTGTGGTGGGCCTCTGGTGGGTCTGTGGTGGTCTTGTGGTGGGTCTGTGGTGGGTCTGTGGTGTGTCAGAAGGTCGGCTTGGAGAAGGAAACCTAACAGACCACACACACACACACACACATAAACACACACACACACACCATACAGACATATGCATACAAACACCAATACAGTCTTAGACCAGTCATATAGTAAAGAGGAAGTGTGGGTTCTTTGTGGTCTCATTGCATGGTGTAACAACTGGAGAGAGAGAGAGAATCAGACAGACAGATAGACAGACAGGGAGAAGGTGTGGTGCAGATAGAGCTTTATCACTCTGGGAACATTTTTATTGATTTGTATTGGACCTCAAACTGGAAAGAAAAAAAACAAGCTTGCTAACCCAGTGACATCACAGCTGCTCCAGTCGTGCCATTGGTCAGGCTGTAGGCGTGTTGGTCAGCTTTACTAGAGACTGCATGCTGACCCCTTCCACATGACTCGGCCTTGAACAGTGAAAAACATTCCATAAGAACTACAAAAACAGCCCCAACCTTGGTACAAACGCACCTGCTGATAAACAAAGCCCACAGTGAAGACTGCCACTACAAGTGTGCTTGTAAATATCACATTATAAGTCCAGTAGGCTATATTGTACTAACGATAACAGTGTGATGCACGTGAAACATGGTGAATGTATAGGCATGTGAAGTGCTTGTGCTTAGCAAACAAGGCACCATGCAATACTAGGATGAGTAATTCCTACTGAAAACCTGTAATAATGATACACATACCTTTCCCGTAATTGATGACTAGATGATGTATGAGTAGAGGTGTAGATGTAGCGCAAAAGTGAGTTGTACACACCATGTGTGTAAACATTACATACCATTACCGATAACTTGGTTATCAGTAATTCAGGGTTACTGATATATCATGTCAGTGATAACCAAACAGTTTCTTCACACAACAAACATCACACTACAAAACACAATTTAGCCAGCATGGATAGAGGAATCAGAAAAGAGGACGTTATCGAAGAGCAGTTTGGTTCCTCTCAAGCTTTCTTCCTCATGTTGTCTCAGTGTGTTTTTTCTGGATTTCTGTAAAACTGCTTTGTGGCATCTGTTTGTTTGTGACAAATGCTTCACAATTACACATAAAGTTAAATTGAACCGATCAGATCAGGTCTCTAACATGTACAGGAGGTGTCCAAGAGGTGAAAGGTGAAAAATGTTACCCCCTTTGACCCCAGAGCATTAGTGGTGTCTACAATTTAAACCCTGAGCCAAAATATCCTGGTGCTTCAATGAGAAGGTAACTCATTTGGATCATTTTCCAAACGCTCCTGAAATGAGGCAATAACAAACATGCAGGAAAGCTGAAACTGGGCTACAGTAATGACACGTTTATATCCTTGAGTTTAATAGACCTGTCATTCATTCTGCTATTTTATAAAATAATAATCAAAAATGTCATACAACTGTAATGGTGACAATACATTATAACAATAAGCACATATAGGGCATGTTGACGTAACCTTAAAACAATCCAAAATTATTTTAGACATAAATACATACATATATATCACACTGATTTGTCCTACTATATAGATTTTGACATAAAATGCCTTCAGCTGATATGGATATATGCAGCTATACATGATAACATTCTAGTGTTTATCTTATACAGTAATTAAGTTTGTCCTGTGTGCTTTTCTTATCTATATGTCAGTAATTATAACCCACGCAAGTCACATGGTCCTGGTGTGACTTCCACATGCTATAAAACCCATTAAGAGGCCCACAGTCAAACCACTTAAGTTAAATATTTCTGTTCTGCTTTTACCTACCAAAAATACACCAGAAGACTAAAGCTGCTCTCATATAATATTAGCAGGGGTGCAGTAAAGTTGGGGAAGGGGTGGATCATTCTAAATAAGAGAGCCAAGAGAACAAAAATTGCTCTGGAAAACAGAAGTGACAGAGATGGTAAAATGATGTTGTAAAAGTACTGAATTTGCTAAAATAAATCCTCTAGTAAAAGTTAAAGTACAGCTTTAATTTCTTCCCCCAAGTTAATGTAGAAAAACTTTATAAACTCTTAAACTCTTAAAAGTATGAAAGTAAAAGTACAGATTCATAAAAGCAAAACCGTCTGCCTCAAATCACAGACTGGTTTTAGTTACTGATGGTAGATTAATGCCTTTTTCACCAAGGAACATACAAAAACATTAGGCTGGATAACAACCACTTTATTCCTACCCAAGTAGCAAGCTGACACTGGACCAGAGCTGGGTGCTGACACTGGACCAGAGCTGGGTGCCAACACTGACCCAACGTTGGGCCACCACAGCCAACAGATTTTCAGCAACCTTTAAAAATTTTAATGTTAGCCCTATGTGGGCAAGGTTGGCAAGAAAGTCCACCATTGCCAGTGTTGGCCATACTTTGGCACAAAGTTGTATAGGGAGGGCCTACATAGCCACTCAAAATAAACTTTTGGCAAACATCTTCTGCTGAAAAAGCCATAGAAACCCTCATAGAATTTGTAATGGGTTTAATGGTTATAATGGGAATTGTATTGGTTTTAATGGAAACTGTAATGGTCCCTGTGGGTCTCTACTGGTAATCTGTTGCCTTCTATTGGTGGCATGTTATGTCCAGTGGATACCATTAAGGACCAATAATGGTAGTGGTTTTAATGGTTAGCTGATGGATTGTACCGGTATTTGTAGTAGAAACCATTAGAACTTCTGTGATGATAATAACTCAATAATGATACAAACTAGTCAAATGCTAATAAATACAAAGCATACATAGCAGAAGATACATTACAATGAAAGATATTAGGTCTCATTCTTTATGTCACATTTTATAACGTTCAGATTTGTTACATTAATCTGTCTGATGCTAAAACATCACCTTATGACTTTACAAACATACAGTTAAAGAGAGATGTAGTAATGTTTGAAAATGTAGTGAGCAGTTTGGAGAGAAAGAAGTAAAAGTGAAAGTGAAGGTGAAAGAAACACCCAAGTGAAGTGCACTTCACACTTAAAAACCAAACTTAAGTACAATAACAAAGTACGTGTGCTTTGTTATTTACCTCCTCTTGATTTTGATTGGAAGGTATATATGTCTACATTTAGCTAAAAATAATCTTTGTCCCGGTGGGGTACACTAAGAAAGTCTTCAGAAGAGATTACAGTTGGTCTTTTACGTGGTGTGGTGTGGTTTATGACTTGTGATGAGTTAAACATTTGAAGTCAGTGTAGAGACAAACATAAGGCTACATGATTTAAGTACATTGTTTATATTTGACTTCATTATTATAATTGCTCGTTACTATATTCATAAGGTTAATGACAAAGTGCCTATTTTTGAACAATTTAAAATTGACATTAAAATGTATTTGGAAGCAATATCTAAAAGTGAAAACCTGAAAGCTGTACAAACTAACTGTTTGATATGTACGACCTTTTTCTATAATGTAATATATCTACCCCAGTCATGCTTGGTTATATGTTCTCTGTAAACCTATTGTAAATGCAGCCTCATGATTTATTCTCAGCTAAAATGCTTATTGAGACCACATAGAACAGTTACTATTAAAAGAACAAGGTTTTTGTGTTTGTTAAATAGGAATCCCATGGGCAGCCAATGTGTTTGCTGAAATTAATTTAAAAATATTGATTTTTTTTAGATTTTATCTAACAAAAAGTGCTTAGTATTCCCTGTCATGCTTGGTTATATGTTCTCTTGTTTCTACAATTCGCATGGTGCTCAATTTCTCAATATTTAAATAAATAAATAAATAAAAATTTAAGTACACTGCTGACGTCAGGAGGTGTGGAAGTCGCGAGTGAATGTCGTCATATTGTGGGCGGGGCGTCAGTGATGCTTCTCTATAAATAAACCGGCAGTAAGGCGTCCTAATTAGGATTTTAAACGCTGACATTAAACATAATTGGGTGTTTTAACTTCTGTCTCGGCTTGTTTAACGTTTTGCTTTGAGTTTTTAGTTTTATTCTTTTTATATAGGGTTGTTTGGTTTACATTAGGAGTTGGAGTCATAGTCCTGGCTTACAAATCCGCTACTTTCTTCTGGGACCGATTTTAAAGTCATGTTTCCTGAGAGTCACACTGGGTAAGAAACCCCTCGCAGATCATTTTCCTGTGCTGAGACACGCTGATGGTTTTACAGACATATTTAAATGTTTTTATTTACTGAGGCTATACTGTAATCCAGTCTGTCCGCCTTTATTCAGCGTGTAGGACCACTGGATGTGTGCGCGCGCACGCGCGTGCCCGCGTGGGTCACTCATGCTTGTCCACTTTCAGTCATATGTCCACTTTTTGCAGTCCAATAAAATATGTATAAAATATATATATATGTATGTATATATACATTTTATATATGTATATGTATGTATGTGTGTGTGTGTGTGTGTGTGTGTGTGTGTATATATGTAAAACTCTTAAGAATGCATATTAGATTCAAGTTTACATTTCTACAAATGATCACTCAGTTAGGCTTATGACTATCATAAATAAATAACAGTAGCAGCCTTGACAGAAGATGATGCTGCTCAAATAATAATCCTTTTGTGTATTATCTTAAGTAACCGAGTTATCCTGGTCAGAGTTATCAGGGATCCAGAGCCTATCCCGGTAACACTGTGCATGAGGCTGGGACATGCCCTGGACGGGACAACAGTCCGTCACAGGGCACCGTGTATATATATATATATATATTAATATTACACACACACACACACAAATACAAATATATTCACGCACTCATATTCACACACTCATGCACCTTAAGTCAGTACTTACAATTTCCTTTACTAATCCATTTTCATTCATTCATTTTCAACAACTGTCATGATATCCTATTACTTTTTACATTGCTCACACACACACACACCCCTTTGATTGTACTGTTTGACTGGTTGAGACACTGCATCTAATTGCAGTGACAAACTGCTTCATATGATGACTCCCTATAGTAGCTGTTAGCTGCAAAGACAACTTTAAAATGCACAACACACTATAGTCCAGATGTCAGGGGGTATTATATCATCCATTTAAAAAGGCTACTGTACTACTGCCACATGTCTATTAAGGCCATAGAGGAGTTATTTTAGTCACCCAGCAAGGGGAGATCCTCGCCCTAAATAACTGAGAAAGTCTGGATCAGATGTCAGAATGGCTGCATGAGGCTCTGATCCTCTTTTTGCTTAGGGTGAAGTGCAGGTGAAGTTCACATTGCAGTGTTATTTGTGTGATGAGATGCAGAATTTCTATTCAAGTAATAGCATAGGGATAAATTCAGTGATAAATTCAAATATTTACAATATATTTTTGTGAATCCATTTATTTCTGTAAAGCTGCTTTGTGACAATGTCCATTGTTAAAAGCGCTATACAAATAAAATTGAATTGAATTGAAGTAATAATTGGTTTCTTTTAAAGCTGCTGTCACAGCTAGCTAAGGTTTGTGTGGGAGTGTGTGTAGGCAGTCAGGTTTCTGTATGACTTTTCTGGTTCTTGACCTTTCATGACTCGGTTGTGGCTTGTGGAATGTGAGAGCGCAGCCCATGTACACATGTGAGTGAGAGTGAGTGAGTGTGTGTGTGTGTGTGTGTGTGTGTGAGGCAGAGAAAGGCTCGTCGTTGGTGCACACATGCACGATGAGTCATTCTGATCACACAATAAGTCACATGTTAACTGTGTGTGTATGTTTTTTGTGTGTACAGGTACAGCTATGAGGATTGCAGGGCTACAGCTGACTGGCTGTTGGCTCAGACTGCAGTGCGCCCACTGGTGGGCATCGTCTGTGGCTCCGGTCTGGGTGGATTGGCAGACATGCTGAAAGATCAAGTGGTCTTCAACTACAGAGACATTCCCAACTTCCCCCAGAGTACAGGTTAGTTTATGTGCATGTACACACTCGTAAGTTCTGTAGTCTGCTTAACGTTTTACACTCGAACAGCTGTTTATGCAGCTTTGATGGCCTTGTCCCATGGGAATGTACAAAATAACTTCCCCTTGTTTATATTGTGCTTGGTTTATGGGATGCATGAGAGAAGTGTGTGTGTGTTGGCATGCCCTGGCAGATTATTTGACAAAAACAAGCCTTCTAATAAGTTACACCATGTAAAGATGTTCTTGAACACATGGTGTGTTTTGGCCTCGCTCATCTACCTGAGAGAACCTGCAGCACCGAATCACACCTTAATCATGACTACAGCATTCATCCATGCTGACGCTCATTTCATCTTCCGTTTTAACCAGTGCATGGACACGCTGGACGGCTTGTGTTTGGGACTCTGAAGGGAAGGCCATGTGTCTGCATGCAAGGCCGCTTCCATCTCTATGAGGGATACCCCATCCAAAAGGTACAAACATCCCATAATATTCTATTATTCTGGGTTTTTTTTTTCGTAGCCATAAAAGATCAAAGATCACATAGAATTCATCAAATCCTGTCTTTTCTAAGTTTTCTCAGGCTGTGTGGCTATACTTTATGGGGAATTTTATGCAGAACACTAACTGAATTGTGCTTTGCAAACTTTTTTATTTTGCCCTTGGCAAGGTCTTCTAGGACATTTATATCATTTAACTTCTACTAGTTGCATGTCGTTTGTAATTTGTTTTGGACAGTAGCACTGTAATGTCACAACTTTTTGCTAAATGTTTTCCAGTTGCTGTGCCACAAAAATGTCTTTAGACAACAGAAAATGACCCAGAAGTCCCTACACTTTTACTGTCATTGAAAAAAATTGAGATTACATGAATATACAAATTGGAAATGCCTAGTAGCATCACATACTGACCAACCTCCTAACCTGAATGAATTACAATAAAATGATTTAATCATAAAAATGGATGGATTTACATTTCTTGACCTTCATTATGGCCACTATAGAAGAATCACAAATAGTTGTTTCTGAAGATCATGGAAAGCACAATAACATTAAAATCAAAGCCAAAAATAAATGTGCATTATAAGGAGTTCTTGAGTGAAATTCAGTAGCTCTTGGCCTGTCCACAGTTGAGTGTTTACTCTGATGTGTAGATGTGTTGGTGCTGTGGTACGGTTCTGCGTCACGTCCATAAAGTCTTCTTGTCTGCACAGTGTAATAATTGTCAGGTTTTACTGTCCTAGATCACTCTGCCCATGCGGATATTTAAGCTGCTCGGTGTAGAGACTGTGATCCTTACCAATGCTGCAGGAGGCCTCAATCAGGACTTCAAGGTGGGAGACATCATGATCATCAAAGACCATCTGAACATGCCTGGATTCGCCGGCAACAATCCGCTGATAGGACCTAATGACGAAAGGTGTGTGTGTGTGTGTGTGTGTGTGTGTGTGTGTGTGTGTGTGTGTGAGAGAGAGACAGAGAGAGAGAGAGACAGAGAGAGAGAGAGACAGAGAGAGAGAGAGACAGAGAGAGAGAGAGACAGAGAGAGAGAGAGACAGAGAGAGAGAGAGACAGAGACAGAGAGAGAGAGAGAGACAGAGAGAGAGAGAGACAGAGAGACAGAGAGAGAGAGACAGAGAGAAAATGAAGATTTTGATCAAGGTCTCATAATTTCATTATTAAATTAACAGCTACAATGTGAGCAAATTTTTTCTTTTTTTTTTTTTTTTGGAGACATTTCATAAAGCTTTCATTTTGTATGCCCACTCAGTGCTTCTCCTTTTAAATAATAACGTAATACTCTAATTGGGGAAAAAAAAACCTTCACATCTATTAAAATAATAGAAAAACAAGAAAATCTGCCTTATGAGGCTCTGCATATTACTGATCATAGTTTATGTCTAAAGTAGACATGTAAGATAAGAGTTCAGTAATAACTAGAGAGTGTGTTCTCCAGGTTTGGTGTGCGTTTTCCCTGCATGTCTGACGCGTATGACCGCGAGCTGCAGCAGCTGGCCATGGACGTGGGCATTGAGTTGGGTTACGGTGATTTCCTCAGGGAGGGCGTCTACTGTGTGCTCGGCGGACCCTCATTCGAGACCATCGCTGAGTGTCGCATGCTGCACAAACTGGGAGCTGATGCTGTTGGTGAGTATCCTGCTGTAACTGCAGTGCAGTTGGAAGCTTTTCCCACATCAAATTGTGTTGAATCAGGCACACAGCATCAGAGTTCTAATCCTATAAAGACCTACAAAGCCTCTTAACATTTGTGTGGAAGGCCATAATGTTTCAGCATTAAATGATGTGTTGCTTGATCTGGCTGTTCCATCAAGTTATTTGAAAAGAGCACAGAAGCACCTACTTTTGAGCCCTTAAGAAATCCAGATCCTAGGAATATGCTAATTAGGAAGATCTGTTTCCCTGGTAAACTAGCATCTCTGTTTGCATATTGGAACATGGACTATGTCATCTACACCCGTTGCCAAATAGGGCACTCCAGACTCACTCGAGTTTCTGTTAATAGGTGAAGATCCTCATTTATGCCTGTTATGCCAAAGTCCAGGATCTTTAAGGCATATTTTAATGGACTGTGATGGTTTCAATTCCTCTAGGACTCATCCCTTTTTTTTTTTTTTTTTTTTTTCTTTTTTTATTTGTTTGATGCATATGAAAAGATTTTTAATGATGTGAGGCCAGATTTCATTTTAACGAAGATAAACTTTAAAAAACTTTTGTAATTTGCTACAATTACCTGTTTCTCACCATGAAAATAGCCATGGTAGCTGGCATGGTGTTAACTTACAAACAAACGCATTGGACATGTTTTGCTCTTACATTTTATGATGTAATAACATTTGGGTGTCACATGCTTGTTATTAACTCACTTTTCAGCTTCCCATTTCATAAAAGAATCTTGCAAGTGAGAATATCTGTACAGTATTTTGACCAGTCTGGACACTCACCATTAACTTCTCCAGAAGGATTTGATCATAATCCAACACTCCAGATATTATAAAATATTGTAACTGGGCCTGCTTTAGAAATCCTAGATGAATGAATGTATATAAACTTTCTTTCTTTCTTCTCCTCAGGAATGAGCACGGTTCACGAAGTGATCGTGGCGCGTCACTGTGGAATGCGCGTCTTCGCTCTGTCTCTGATAACCAATCAGGCTGTGATGGACTACGACAGCGAGGAGAAAGCCAACCATGAGGAAGTTCTTGAGACAGGCAAACAGAGGGCCGAGCAGCTGGAGAGGCTGGTGTCCACCATGGTCACTCGCATTGGGCACAATAACTAGTCCTAAACAAAACTTGATTTTCTCATCACTGAAAAGCAAAGTTGATTTTGAACATATGGTCAATTTCAGTACAGTGAAACATTCAGCTTGTCCGAACTGAGCCATCATACTCGTGTTTAGTGCTTTGCTGCATGGTTGTGTGCTTCTATCCTTAGGTGCAATGTTCTGTGTGTTTCCTGGTTTGTTTGTTTTTGTTTTTTTTTTTTCCTTCCTGAAGTGCACAGATATCATTCATATTTATTAGTGAGATCCTCTGGTCATGTACATTCCTTTATAGTAGTAAACACAAACTGTCAGACTCTAGATGTATGGAAACGTGTCTTAAACCATTCATAATTATGTATATGTCCTAATTATTTAAATTCTTAGTAAATTGTTGATTGTTTTATGAAAGCCCTATGCTGTACAGTAGATGTATAGATTGTTCATTGTGTGTCCCTTTTTCTAACATTATTAAAGTTGTATATTTATTACTATATGCTTCAGTCATGTTTGTTGTGTGTTTTGCATTACACAGACCTGTGGTTTATGTAACTAGCCTTTAAGTATCAAGCAGGATAAGTCATTAAAGCCAGTATTAATTGGTTCCCGCAGGTAGGACAACATTTCTATAATAAATATAAAGGTGGCTGCTTTTACAAAATGCCTTATTGCAGAAGTAACTTTTTTTTTTGCCTTTCTCCCATGTATGACCACTTGCACTTACCTATAGTGCTGTATCTTACATGAAACTTTTGTAGGAAGGTGCATTTTGTGACTTTCCATCTCAAAGAAGGATTTTTTTTCTGTTTCCTTCCAAGTGTCTGTGAAACTTTCTTTCCCATCTTCAGGACAAACATTTATTTAAGCTCTATGAAGTGTACTGTGTACTGCAGTGTACTGCTTTTAACTTCAGAATAGTGTATTTGTTAAATGTTTAATGTAATACTTCAGTGTTCTCAAAATGTCTATTGTTTTTCTGTCAGTTTCACATCATTTCATTGTTTCACAAATTTGCTCTAAGCAAAGTATTCATCATGATCACTTTTATTTTTCCCACATCCAAGTAAATGTTGTTGTCTTGAGTCCTTATTACAGTAATTAAAGAATGATGGAACATAAAGTCTGCTTTTGGTTTCAAAAATGACTAAAACTTAAATCTTTGCATTAAGTTGTTGAGTTATTTTATATGTAAAATCTATATCTTAAACCATAACTGTTATTAAAAAAAAAAATGCAACCAGCAGTTCCACAGTTCCCTTGACCATGTAGTTTTGGCTTGCTGCAGTTTATAGAAATTTGAGTTTTAAATATGAGTGTTGAATTTGAAATATCCAAAGTGCATGATGAGCTGCAAAGTCAGTAAGTGATGTGAATCATGGGTGATACTCCTTCAGCTGAACGAGGAAGCCAGCATTTGGCCGTATTGAAGGTCGAGCTGATCTGACTCGGTTAAAGGCGTCCTCAAACGGTATCTTCTCCTTCGCCATTAGATAAGCGATGGCAACAGAGGCAGAGCGGGACACGCCCGCATTACAGTGGAGCAACACAACTCCATCCTGAAACAGAGAGAAGAAACTAGAAATCATCCAGTGTGTGTGTGTACATATAGTACATGCTGTTATGCCATGCATAAATCTCTAAAACACTCCTCTACTATAGCATAGATAAATCTTGACCTTAGTAATAGCCAATCCCCATAGCTAACTCTACGGATAAGTGTTTAGCTATTTTATATTCACTAATCTCTATAGCCAGTATAAGTGTTCAGCTCCTTTATAATTATTAATCCTCAGTGCTATTGTGTTTAGATCTTTATATTCACTAAACCCCATAGCTGCCATTGGCATTTAGCTCATTTATATTTACTAATCTCCATAGTTAATGTGTGTTTTTAACTTTTATATTTACTAATCCCCATAGCTAATGTATGTTTAGATCTTTAATATATACTAATCCCCATAAGTAAGATCAACAACTAGCTCTTTTCTATTTACTAAATTCCATAACTAAGATAAGCATTTAGCTTTTCTATATTTACTAATCCCAATAGCTAAGATAAGCATTTAGTGTTTTTAAATATTTACTAATCCCACTACCTAAAATAATCATTTTGGGTTTTTTATATTTACTATATACCCAATAGCTAAGATAAGTGTTTAGCTGTTTTATATTTACTAATCCTCACAGGTAAGATAAGAGTTACCTTGATTATATTTACTTATCCCTATAGCTAAGTGTTCTGCTCTTTCATATTTACTAATCCCCATCACTAATGTATGTTTAGATCTTTAATATATACGAATCCCCATAAGTAAGATCAACAACTAGCTCTTTTCTATTTACTAAATTCCCTAACTAAGATAAGCATTTAGCCTTTTTATATTTACTAATCCCAATAGCTAAGTGTTCAGCTCTTTTATATATACTAATTATTTAAAATTACATTTAAAAGACATGAGGAGAAGTGCATTAATCCAGCCACACACCTGTTTTCTGGCCTCGTCGATGAACTCAAAGCACTGTGGGAGGTAGGAGGTGAGCTCTGTCTCTGGCAGATCCATCATAGGAACAGTTTTATAGATAAAGCGCTCAGGGAAGGCATTCTCCACTCCACAGGCAACATTCAACACATGAGTTACCTGCAACCAGGATTCATGAAATAAAGTACCTTTATCTAACTCAGGTAAATAAGAATCCTCCATTGCTGGACATCAATGCACAATGTCTCATTTACCGTGTTTCATTTTCATGTCATTTTTGTTCTATGGCAGAAATTACTTTAAAAAAATACATTTATCCATTTGGGGGATGCTTTTGTCTAAAGCAGGGGTGTGCAGTTTTATCCGGAAAGAGCCTGTGTGGGTGCAGGTTTTCATTCCAACCAAGCAGAAGCCACACCTGAGTCTATTGAAAGCTAAGATCAGCTGATTAAACAGGTGGAATCAGGTGTGGCTCGTGCTTGGTTGGAATGAAAACCTGCGCCCACACCGGCTCTTTCCGGGTAAGACTGGACACCCTGATCTAAAGCGTCACTAATCCCCATAGCACTCTGTACGTGTACAGATACAGACTAAAGCTCCACATGGTGGACTGTTTCTCAACCCTGCAGTGATTTAATAATAATAATAATAATAATAATAATAATAATAATAATACTTCTCAACCTTGAATTTTCTCAAAGTCTCAGCGTCACTGGCGGCATCTTGTGAAGCTGTGAAGGAAAACATTAACCTTATTTACTAAACAATTCACAAAACCACTGCATTTAATTCAGGTTATGGCCATTAGGAAATACTGTGTGGTTTTAATACCAGTGTCTGTCTTACAGAGAAGGAGAAAGGGTGTAATGACGCCCACTTGAAGGTCCAAACTCAGATCTTGGACAAACCCGCAGGTGGCGCTCTCCTCTGCAGCTTCTGTTACATAACCACCATCGCCGCTTCGCGTTTCCACAAGGACCTTCCCGGTAGCCGTAGTGATGCGCGTGCTCCGTTTCTTGAGGCGCGCTCTAGAGAAACTCTGCAGCTCGTGAGAAAGGGACTGCATGCTGTAATAAATAACGCCGCTTTTTTTTAAAATTATTATTATTATTTACGACCAAGAGCTGCCTTCTAACAAAAAAACCCGAGATTATAGGCTGCTCAGTTCTTCTAATACACGGATTCCCGCGTTTAAAGAGAAAAACAGCTTTATTTCCTCTGTAACTAGTTACATTATTTTTAATATTGGAGTTCCACCTATCAGAGACGTTGCTGTTACCATGGCAATATTACCCGCTGCTTTACAGTAGCCTTGTTTTCAGGCGCCATCAATCTGCTGCTGAATTCGAGAAGAGAAGCGTGACACAAAACGTTATTCTGTTACATTTCAAAATAAAAGTCCTACACACACCTTAGTAATTCTATGAGTATGGGTCTTGTGGAGCTCTAATAAGCATGGAGTTGCCTGTTCTGTCACTCCATAAACCTAAAAACTTCTGCTGTGATCATAAAGATGTATATACTATATAATTATAGAAATGTAATTGATGATCCCACTATCTGGCGTCGCCCAGAAGATTACGGGTTTCCATTCGAGTCTGGTTCCTGTTAAGGTTTCTTCCTCAAGTCTTCTCAAGAATGTTTTCCTTACCACCGTTTCCTCTGGCTTGCTTATTAGGGATTAAAATGCACTTTACATTTACAATTTGCCAGCATGTAAACTTCCACTCAGGCATCAGTAAAGTAACTGAAGTAAAGTGAAGTAAGACACGTGCTGTGGTGGGCTACATACGATGATCAACTCGTTCAGAAGGCAGGCGTTGTCACTGAGCCACATCTATAAGTCGCGCTGGAGAGGAAAGCGATGACTAAAATACTCGCTTATTTACCATTTTACTTATTTACTCTTGTTGATATGTCTATAAGTGATGCCACATACACACTCAAGTATGTACTGCTTTCCATCCATCTGTCAAAGCCAATTCATCCATCTATCCATCCATCTATCCATCCATCAAATCTATCCATCCATCAAATCCAATCTATTCATCTATCCAATCTATCCATCCATCCATCCATCCATCCATCGAATCCAATCATCTACTAGATCCAATCCATCTATCCTTCAAACTCATAACTTAATAATGGACAATGTCACAAGGCAGCTTTACAGAAATATATAAATTCAAGATATAAATTTTACATTTATAAATGTATCCCTAATGACCAAGCCAGAAGTGATGGTCGTGAGGAAAAACTCACTGAGACAATATAAGGAAGAAACCTTGAGAGGAACCAGACTCAAAAGGGAACCCATCCTCATCTGGATGATACTGAATAGTGCGATTATAAATAATTCCCTACTATAACTGTGTGCTATATGGTCAAAAAGTGCAATTGTGTAACCAGGAAATTCATTACAGTTTTAACATGAAGTCTATTTTGTTGAAGTTATCAACTGTTCACTGATGGAGACTTTTTGGAGTAAAGTGCAGAACTGTTCATGGCAAATGCAGTCCTAAAGCCCATTCATCCATCAAATCGAATCCAACCATCCTGATCCACGCATCTATCCAATCCAATCATCCACCAAATCCAATCCATCAAATCCATCTGTCCATCAAATTCAAACTATCCATCAATCCATCCATCCATCCATCCCAATGCATCAATTCCAAACTATTTATCCATTCCAATCATCCATCAAGCCCAATCAATCCATCCATTAAATCCAAGCAATCCATCCATCCATAACTCCAGTATTTCCATGCTAACCATAAACTGACACAAGAATTGTAATTTAAAAATGTATTTATTGAAAACAGACATCTTTGAATATGTAAAACTCAGTATGTGCCTTTTGACCAGAGCACAAAGAACACAATACAGGCACCAGCATTAACACAACAAAAATAACAGCATGGCTTTTATAATGTCATAGATTTGGCATTGAAATATGAATTCATCCATTTATTTCTTCATATTTTTTTTATCTCTGGATCCACATTTAAAGATGCAGTCATATCACCTTTGCCAAGTGTTTTTTGCCTGAACATTCGATCAGACTGACAGCTGGAACTGTCTGGAATAACTGCCTCTCTTATCAGAAGTACTTTGCTCGTTGTTCCCTGCAGAAATTAAACAATACGTACTGTAGTAACAGGCACTTTCAATCTACTGCAATGTGTTTGCTTCTCCAACAAGTGCATTTGTATTCTGCAGTTTTCTGGTATGGGATTGATTCCTGATTTGTCATCATCATCATCATTATTATTATTATTATTATTATTATAACACATTCCTGGCCAATAAAAAAGGTTTTGTGCTACGTGGCCTAAAACTACACAAACATCTAACCTTTTTTTATTTATGTAAATCAAGAGTTATATATCCAGACTGTGTTTTCAACAGCCTGTACACACATACACACACTTTACACACATCCAAAATAAAATATAGAAAAATCCTTTCACTTTATCACTTTATATTAACGCTCCCTTAAGTAACTTTACTTACTGCATTAGTTAACATGAACCAACCATTAACGTCAGTAATAATAAACCATAAGTAATGTTAACAAAGTAACTTAACTAAATAAACTTGCACTGAGTAATGTTTATTCAAATCACAATTTGAATAAACATTAGCAAACTTTAATTTACACCATGTTCCTTAATGTTGGAAATGTCCTGAATGCAGGTCTCCAGGTATAAGTATTGGACCTTGCTTTTCAACCTCAGTTCTGAAAACCTGTTCATGAAGGTGCTGTTTATGTCATTCACCGTGGAATTAATTTTACTCAGTGATGGTATGAATATTGATTAATACAAGTGATTATTTGGTTTATTCCTTTAAAAACATCAATTAATACATGTGTTAGTTACTTTGTTGATGTTATTTATGGTGTATTAATGCTGATGCTTTGGTTTGTTCATGTTAAATTAATGAAAATTACAGAAACCTTAATATCAAGCGTCAGTGAAATCCTTTAAGATTCCTCATATACATTGTGGAACAATCTGAACTGGAATTGACTGATACATTAGGATTGAGAGGAACTGATCCATTTGGCACAGGAAGTAAAAAGAGACATATATGGCAACAAAGTAAGGTTCAGAGTCCTATCCGTTGGCAGGAAAAGTATGATTGCTGGCACGCGGCTGGTCAGAGAGGTTGTAAACACTACACTGTCTGGCACTTTTTAAGGCCGAGATTGATGAAATTACATATATTGTGTTCTTCTCAGATTGTGGCTTACTGTTTTGACTTACGCATAAATGACACAGAACAGGGACTGGCTTTTTTATATGACTCAGTACAACTTAAACCCTTTAACCACTCCTTAAACCAGTACACCTTTAAAAAGAGAGAGGCGGGACTAAAATACTGATTGAATACCATCACCTTGAGGAATAGTAATAAACAATATGATGAAGGCACTTGTGGACCAGACAGAGGGAGATGATGGTCTCAGTGCAAGCAGACAGGCATCCAGATGTCCGTCTGTTTATGCAAACATGGTCAAAGATAGCCACTGAAAAAGAGGAAAAGGAAAATGATTAGTCATATATATAATCGTACAGTAGTATTATACGTACTATACCACAGCACTGCTGAATTCTTGATTCGGATTTGTCAGAAGTTATTGATTTATCTTCTATAACAGCAGCTCTAAAAGTAGTTCTAGCTGCAAGGCAAATGCAACAGTTGACTTAGTATCTCATTATTTTGAATAATTCGCTATTTTGACTTAGTAAGTCGCTATTCTGACTTAGTATCTCATTATTCTTCACTTTCTAAGTAGTTATTTTGACTTCTTATCATATTATTTTTACTTACTAAGTAGTTATTTTGACTTAATATCTCATTATTTTGACTTAAAAAGTCATTATTTTTATTTACCAAGTAGTTATTTTGACTTAGTATCTCATTATTTTGACTTACTAAGTTATTATTTTTGACTTCAAATAATGACTTACTAAGTCAAAATACTGACATTGCAATTGAAAAAATATTTTCACACCTTGCAGTTTAGCATTTCTGGAACATAAAACATGAAACTAAAGGCTGGTGAAGGAATGACTGTTTATAGCTGCTATAATGTAAACAATAACAGGAAATAATTTGTTTTGAGTTTGTTAAGACAAGTATGATGTTATTCTCTAATTAATAAAATATTAATTTGTTGACAAATTGCTGTGCTATAAGAGAAATAAAACACTGCTGTTATAGGAAACCCATTATGCTTTATTCTTTACATAATACGCTACAGTCAGGTATGTGTTTAGGAGAAAGCTGAGGATCAAACCTGGTTGAAGTTTAGGGAGATGAGTCCATCAGAATCAGTGTCTAAAGTGTAAAATGTCTCTGTAGAAACAAAACGGTAGAATAAGAAAGTTACCCTGATGTTAGGTTTTGCAGTCCTAGAGTCTAATGACACTGAATACAGAACTTTAAGGATAAAATCTAATCGAGTGTCACTGGTCACTCACTGAACATGGTCTCCAGGCGCACTAGACAGGTGACAAAATTGTCAAAGTCGACGCTCAGGTCCTGCTCTGTGTAGCGCAGAATAATCAGCTGGAATATATGGTTGTTCAGCTTGAAGCCTGGTGGGGAAAAAAGGAAAAAACGTTAAAAATGTAAACCTGGATACGCAGATAGACAGTAAGTATTATATGCTGAATGGTTCAAGGTCCTGGAACATGTGCTTTTCTGTAGAGATCCACAATTCTGAGCCTCAGCCCTGGATGGACAGCTGTATGGGTAGATGTCATGATAGATGAATAGACTCACCTGCTGATTCAAGGGCCATACGCAGCTCAAATGAGCTCATTGTGCCAGACTTATCCACATCATACTTCCTGAACACTTCCTGAGCAAGGAGGAGACACAGACCAATTCTTAGTTGTAAAATAAATATTATATATGTATAATATGTATAATAAATATTATATAATTCAATAGCCTCTGTATTCTGATCACAAGGCAAAGTGCTTGTCACGTAGGCCAAATAATATTTATTTACTGTTATTTGCATCAGAAGAGTTCTGTAAGATACTATATTGTTCAAGTGAGCTAGTAAATATTACATGTTAATTGTCTGTTTTGTAGAAATATTTAAGTAGGTGATGACTTTAAGCAAACTCACCAGATAGTGTTTGATTTTCTCCCACAGCACGTGGAACTCTGTGAGACCCAGCTTACCGCTGCCATCTGTCTGAACATGTCTGTCACAGAGAATAACATGTGGGGAAGGAGACATGGACATGCCATGCAGACAGATGGAGAAGAAACAGAATCCAGACTGAGAGACATTCAAGAGAGAAAAACAGACTGGTGCAGAGTCCAATAAAAGGACAGACCCATAACAAACATATGCAATGACTACAACTACTACAACTATTATTACTACTACTACTACTACTACTACTACAAGTACTATTATTACTACCACAACTGTTACTACTACTACCATGTAGAAATTCATGGATCATCAAGAAAATTGACTCTCACTCAAACCACACACGGAACAAAGAAAGACACCCCTTTGTGAAGAACAGACCAGAGATGGCTCCGGCATGTCTAGGACTAAACAACCAGCTTTCAAAACATGAGGGATGTGTGAAGCCCCAATAAAAGGTTCTAATTCACCCCCTTTGTCAGATAAACTCAAGTTGACCAACAACTGAGGAAGCCTTTGTTTGGACCGTCTGCCTTGCTGAGCCATCCCAATCTACACAGCACTACATCCTGCTGGGACTGGAATGATCTTTGCTCTCATTGAGTCAGCAAAAACTCTATGCCCAATGCTTACAGAATGTACCCTTACTACATAGTGTGTCAATCACAAAGCAAAGGATCTAAGACCGACACTATAACCTAGCCTCAGCATGTACAACCCAATTACAGCAACTTCTTACGTAGCATCAAGCTTGGTAATACTTCTGAAGTCGTGTATTCAAAGTGACAATATAAATCAACCCTAGTCTTAATGAAACTGTACAATATTAGACCTGTTATTATTCTGTAACCTTACCATTGTATCCAGAAGCTAATGGTTACACTTATGTATGTCATGTTTGGTATGTGTTTGTTTTCATGTTCTAAAACCGTTGGTGAGTTGCAAATCTAAATACCTCATACCACACGTTTATCGTAAGGATCAAGGACAAATAAGGCCGAACTATAATGGACATTGAGAGGTATGTGACCCAAAGGGGTCACATGCTAATTAGCTGGGGGACCAGGCAAACTAGGCACCAATCACCTCTGATCTTTGGTTGGTTGAAACCCCTAGAGGGCTAGTTTAGCCAAAACTGCATAAAAACCTCATGGCCAAGCAAATCTGGGAGCTGGAACTGGAAGAGAACAGGAACTGGAAGAACCCCCATCTCTCCGTCGACTACCAACAACTTCTCCAAGATTCTCCAACTCCGATCCGACTACAACACTCTGACCACCGACAACCACCTCCATTCACAACCACTCTCTAACTAATTCACAATTTAATACCTACACATTGATGGTTCACTCAGGTCAGGGTCTAGTGCTTTTCATACTTCAGTCTAAGAACCCAACCTTCTGTCTTTTATCACTGGTTTTTCTTATGCCATTTTCATATGTGTTTGCATGTGCATGTTTGTGTGTGAGTGTGTTATGTGTATATAGTTGGTTAGTCTATGTGTAGTAGTGTAGTGTAATAAAGTCTCATCAATATTCAAGGTAATGATGTGCTGTTTCCTTGCTCACCATCTAAGTTCCTAGGGTGCCTGTTCTTGTTGCCGTGCTCTGAAATAGTCCTCATCATAGGAAGCTATTACTGTCAATGGCCACGATAGTAATAACTTGCCAGAGTGGATAGACACCTCGCTAAACATTTCGGTGGACAAAATGAGCAGTTAGTGGTGGTAAATTAATTCTGATGTAATTCCCCCAAAGTAACTAATATTATTGTTTGTATTAATGACCTCTACTTCCATAATTGGTGGAAGATTATAATAAGTCAAAGTTCAAATGAGCTAAATTCCTTACAACTACTACTACTACCACCACAACTATTACTACTACTACTACTATAACTACTACCACAACTATTATTACCACTACAACAACTACTACAACTACAACTATTACTACAACTAATAATAATAATAATAATAATAATAATAATAATAATATTATATAGCCTGTAGACAGAAAGAAGGAAAGAAAGAAAGAAAAACAAAAGGAAAGAATGGCAGAATAAGCAAAAGAAAGAAACAAACTAACTAACAGAATAAATAGAAAAAATGACAGAATAAATGAAAGAAAGAAAGAAAGAAAGAAAGAAAGCGCTGTATGAGAAGCGCTGAGGTAAGGATACATCCATGAGGTTGATCATACTGCGGCACGCCTCCTGGGTAAAGCCATCTGTCTTCAGATCCTTATCTATGAGAAAGAAGGATAGTTTACATTTATGTGCACCACACGGTAATTCTATTGGTATCAGATATTTAGCAGTTTGTTAATGTGATGTTGCCTAAATGCTTTACAATGAGCTGTGTATGAACTGAATGCTGTTGTGAATCTGTTTCAATGAAAGATTCGCTGATCATGTTTGAAGACTTACGCTTGCTGATGATTCTGTTCAGAATGGTCTGGAGCTCTGTAACACTGATCTCCATGTCCTACCAAACACACACATTAAATATACTGAAACGAGCATATGAATTAAAAAACGTATACTTTTTTTTTTTTTTAAATGTTAGCACTATAGTAATGTATGAGCATTTGAATATGAATAAGCCACCAGACTTGGAACTTAAGGATGAGCGCTTCTGGCTCTACCTCAATATACTGGAGTAAAGAAAGACTCGTATAAACGAAAAATTTGCCTGTCTAGAAAAAATGAACTCCATCTAATTTGAAAAAGCATGCTGAGATAAGTTTTGCTAATTTGCTATCATTAACTGGCTATATTTACCTACGCTAGGCTGTTTTCTTTGCTAATGCCAGGTTGGACTAGCATCAGTTCCAGTCACATAATTGACCAGGCAATTTCTAGCTAATGGTAAATATTGCAAACTTAGAATAAGCTATAAAAGTTATTTTCTACATGAAAACATGCCATTAACGTAATTACATCAGTTAAAAACATTTACATTTTACTTCTGAATACCTGAGTACATTTAAAAGTAGCAACCTTTTTACTTGTGTACATTTTTGTACACATTTTTGAGTAAGATTTTGCTAAATATCTATTCTTTCACATAAGCACAATTTGTCCACTCCTTCAAACAACATATTGTACAGATAGCATATCATACAGATAACACCACTGCTCATAATGGGGTCTGGGAGCCACCAGGGGCCCACAAGAAGCCTATAAATAATGTATTCTGTTGGAGAAAAGTTCAGGAATAGAAAGCCCCATGGCTCTAATAAATAGCCAAATTATTGATATACACATTTAAATAATGAGCTTAATTTCTGTATAGCTGAATTAGTTTCCTAAAATAATTCTATACTGAGGGAATCCATGGAATGAAGAGCTGCAAACCATTTGAGAACCCCTGCTTATAACACATCCTCTTCGTTCTTACCGCTCCTGCCAGCTGTCTGAAGAGACTCTTGAATCCGGCATCAATTTGACTCTCATCCAAATAATTCTGACAGAAAGAAGAAAGATACACAGTGAGGAATGGTGCTAGTTAGCAACAAAATTCTTAACTTTTACTTTTTAGTGCCTGGTGAGATACTTGAGAACAGATCTGAGGATACAAGTGTATCGGTTATAGAGTACTCAGGATTTTTAGTAGGAAATTTAGTTTAGAAACAGAGGTTTGTGCATCTGCATGTTTCCCAACTCACCACTTTGGGAAGATCAGCTTTGATTTCGTCATCCATTTCCCTAAAGCAGGAGGAAACAGGTTTGGGTCAGTAACTGCTCAATCAATCTACACACATGGACATGATGAAACTGCACTGACTGACTTAAATTCATTTACGGACAACAGGAAGTCATAAGCAGCGACTTTTACAATAGTACAATACAGTAAAACACAGCAGCTGAGATTGGTAAAAGTGTACTGTATGCGTTTGTCCTAAACCTATCAGAATTCTGTCGTTCCTTCTGTCCTTCTCATCACTCACTCCGAGTCAGCGGGTTTTTCAGAGAAGACACGCAGCACGAAGTCGGCCTCTTTCTGCGGCTCGAATGTGGACGGGACGATGATGTACTCTCCAGCGGGAAGACGGAAGCGTGAGCTGACCTCACGCAGGTTGATGAAGAGCTCAGAGCGAGCGCTGGAGCCGTGTGTGAGGAAGAAGTCTCGCTTCAGGTGAACTCCTGACTGACCTACATACTGCCAGAGGACACATCCATGTATTTATAGTCACCCACCTTTGTCCTGACAACTGTAAATGTGTTGACATATCTGATGCTCACACACACACACACACACACACACACACACACACACACACACATTTCCATGTGTAGTTATTTCATAGAGTATAGTATGAACTTTTCGTGTAGTAGCTAACACTCAAGTCAAATATGAGAAAACTTCAGCAGCCACCATCATACCTGACTGGGAACCTGAAAGAGAGGGACATGAGATAGTCAGAGAAAATAAACTGAAGTGATATGAAGCAGCTTCATTTGATTTAGCAGTTATCAAATGGCGTGTACCTCGTATATTGCGAAGCCGATGGTCTCCATGTCTTTGCCCTCTTTGCGCTGTTTCCTGCGGTCTTTCTGCATCAGAGCCACTAGGAAGGTGCAGTTGTCCTGTCCTACCATATCCGGGTGCTTCAGGTTGATCTTGAACTGAGGGTTGAGCCAAAACGTAGCTGAGGATTGTGATTAAATTGAAGGAGAAGGATTAAGACTTGGACAAGAAAATTGACAGTGGCGACTTTATCTTATTGTTTACTTATTGTTTATTATACACACACACACACACACACACACACAAACACCTGGGTAATTCCTGCAGCCTCCAGCCGTGCTGCCTCTCCTCCACTCGCCCTGGTAGAGAGATGTGCTCCACTTCTTCACCTGACTGGCTTCCAGAGCATCTGCTGTCAGGTTACAGATCTCCAACCTGCTGAACTCCCGCAAGAAGTCCTGGAATGACATCCTGAGAGAGAGAGAGAGAGAGAGAGAGAGAGGAAAAAGACAAAAGAGAAAGAAAGTGAGAGATAGAACAGAGAGATAGAGAAAGAGAAGAGAGAGAGAGAAGAGGGAGAAGAAAGGGGGTGATAGAAGAGAGACAAACAATGAGAAATAAAGAGAGGTGGGGAGAGAGAAAGTGAGAGGATAGATAGATAGACAGATAGATAGATAGACAGACAGACAGATAGAAAGTGAGTGATAGAAAAGAGAGTTAGAGAAAGAGGAGAGAAGAAAGAGGGGGAGTGAGAGAAGAGATACAGAAAACAGAAACAGAGAGAGCGAAGGAGAGAAGAGAGTGACTCAATAATGATGCATTCAAATTAGTAATAAAGCAAACCTTCATAAATTATCACATAAACACACTCATACAACACCCCCATACACAAACAAGCGCGCGCACACAAACACGCACACACACACACACACACACACACGCTTACCAGAACTCTCCGTCTTCGCTGCGGCTATGCAGTTTGCTCCTGGAGGACGAGTCCACACTGTCCCACTCTCTAGCACTGAAAACAGCACAGCAGTATGAGCAGCGTCACATCATCAGCATTCTGCTTTATGTTCTGCTTACTGACTTCTTCTTACTTATCACTCCAAGCTCCAGTCCACTCCACCTCTCCCCAGGGGTTTCTGATGCGCACCAGCTTGGTGGGGGTTCCTCTGTAAACCACCTAACACACACACTTCATTGTGTATACAGCAGTATAGCAAAACAGACCTTCATCAAAGTCTTGGAAAAGCACTAACATGTCATACAGTTACACTAGTTTATCACAGTGTTTGGGCAAATGCAGCTGAAATTCTCATCCAATTCTAAAAACTGATTGGGCTTCAATTCTTTCATTGGGTTTTTCCCAAAATGCGTTTGGTGGAGAAACGAAGTGTAGACAGAGTAACACACATTATCTAATCAAATTTCACAAAAGTGCAAATCACAGAATTCTAAGTTTAGTGTTTTTTTTTGTTTGAATGAAAGGAATACAACTTTTAATTTGGAGAAAAGACAGCATGAACCCAGTAGAGCATTACAGACTTTAAAAGCTGTCTCTCTCTAACTTTATATTTCTACATCATTCTTATTAGGCCACTGACGAGTGATGTAATGCATTGTGCAACCCAAACTGATTCATTGTCAAGCTATTTGTAGATAATATTTCAGTCCTTACATCTAAATCATGACCAGCCGACAACAACTCACCTCCTCCACTGCTGTCACAGAGTAGGCGTGGCCTTTAACCAGTTTCTTGAAGGTGACGGCCTCCATGTCATGAGTACTGGTGATCTACAGGCCACGAAAAAAAATAAATAAATAAATAAAAAACATGACAGAAATCATTGACTACTGAGTTCTGAGATTTGTTACAAGTCACTGAAAATAGGAACTACTCATCAGGTCAGCAACAGGAAAGATGAAAATCTCAAATAGATTTTAAAGTAATGACAATCCAATACTTGTTATGTGTATTGGACTGATTGGACTTTAAATTTAGATTATTTAGGTCCAGAGCAAGTAGCAGCTAAATGATATATCACTATGCATTCTGCCGCTGGTTAGCGTACATGCAGTGACTACAGCTTTAAAGTGACAATTTGACCGAATATGAAGTTAATCTGAATTGTAGTTGGTCAGCCAAGACATGTTAGTTATGCTTTGTAACGGAACTAAAGGGCCACTCCTTCTAACAGGTAATGGAATCATATATCTGGCACTTCAGGTTATAAAACAGCAGAACATGTCTGCATAAAAAAAATATAAAACTGTGACTATTTAATTGAAAATACTTCTAATGTACAGTTCAATTTTTGAACTCTTTTTAGCTCTGCAACACACTTCTTTCAAGTTTCAGCAGTGTGTTTGAAACAGGAAGCAAGTCAATGCCAAACTGCAAATGTAAACACCAAGCATGTCACTTCTCGCTGATTACATATGGGTTCATGGGGAAATTGCGCACGTTTGTGATCTAATCTTGAACAAGACATAAGCTAACTGCCCATGCACTACTAAAGATGTGAAGTATTCCGATAAACCAGTCGTGCTTTTTTCAAAATTACGTGTGTCTGACTTGAGATTAAAGATAAAATCACTGAGATCTGCAGTGTGCTGCTCCTCCAGGACCTAAGTTGTCACTCCTGTTCTGAAATATTTAAAAAATATTTATGGGTGGATATGCGTGCGAGTGTGTGATGCTGACATCTATGGAGCAGCCCAGCAGTGATCCTCTCTCCACAGCCCTCCTTATGATGTTGAAAAGATCAGCAGGAGGTTTATTCAGCTCGTACATCTCCGTCACACCACCCGTGAAGTCCTCAAAGCCTTCTGATGTACTGCCGCCTGACAGAGCCTCGTAGCAGCCGTTCAGCCTGACACACACACACACACACACACACATAAATGATAGCTTAGTCACTATTAGGGCCACAGACAAAATACAAAACTAAGCATGACAAATATTAACAATATGCACTGTCACAAAGCAGTTTTACAGAGATCTGAATGTAGATATAGATCCCTATTGAGCAAACCAGAGGTGACAGTGATGAGGAAATGCTCCCTGAAAGAAAACTTAAGAGGAACCAGACTCAAAAAGAGAACCTATTAAACAGGTAAAATTATCCACTGAAGCAAGTGTGAGTCTTGGGTATAAAGTGTTTTTGGGAAAGTGCAAATCTTTCATATCCGTTTTATTAAACTCACTGTAAAGAAAACAGTTAAACTTATAGATAAAAACTGATTTAAAAAAGTGACAGGAAAAAAGTTTATGTGTAAAACATATAAATGCTATGTACTTCAAATACCTAACTGGAGAGATTTAAGCCATTTCCAATTAGATCCAGATTGCTTGCGGTAAAATAAAGTGTCGCAAATTCTTCAACTGACCTAATCCTACTCTTTCCAGAGTATTTAAACTGATCCCGTTGCCTGAAGCAGAGCTATGTGTGTGCCTGGTTTTGAAATCCCACTTTCTGCTTGTATCAACTGCAGTATTTTCTAATGAACTTAGTCAAAATTTCAAAAAACAATGAAAACAAGTCATTTAAACCCTGTTACGAATAAGTTTTTAGTGAATTACAGTCAAACTTGATGTAAATTATAATATCACAATGAAATCAATAAAATATCACAATTAAAATGAAATCACCTGAATACGAAAGAATGCAAGATGTCATTTTTTTCTAGGGGAATGCTGTGAATTTGAACTTTGGAAACACAAGCCAATTGTTTTTCCTTTAAAAAAAGTTACAATTACCTAAACTGGCATTGTGATTACTTATTTGCCAGGACATGATTCCCAACTCAACCTGAAAATCTGTAAACGTCCACACACTCAGCCAGTTTCAGAGAGTATGTCTAGGAAACGTTTGCTATTGGTGTCTAAGATTTTTGTGTGCTCTTTGTCTTACTTGGCATAGGCCTTTTCAACCAGAGCACTCCAGAACTCGCCTCCCTCCGCCGAGTGCACGAACAGCAGCTTCCCGTCTTTAACCGGCAGCCTGTCATCAATCACCACATCAACCCATTCACCAAACTGCCAGAACTACAGGAAGAGAGAGAACGAGACAGAGAGAGATTATCTCAAATATGGAGACAACAACCACCAGGTGGCAGAATGTCAGTCATTTGTGGAGTTACAGAACACAGACTGTACACGTACATGCATGCACAGGCACGTGCACGTGCACGCGCACACACACACTCAAACACACACACACACACACACCTGCATTTCCATTCTAACCAAACCAGCACTCTTATGAATCTCAATTAACTTTTAAAATATCCCCACAGAGGTGCAGTTCACTCAAACAGGAGACAATTCAGAGCAGAATTCAAACCAGCACTCGAGCACAGTGAAGCTAGTGGACTATGTGAAGTGTGTGTGTGGGACATTTTGCTTGCTCTGGGACACTAATGAGATCTCACTGTCAGCAAGCTAAGCAGGAGTCACAAATAACCTGATACACTGTCACACTGATCTCATAATGAAATCCCACGATCATATCGTCTCTAATCAGCTATACTCATCTCTCTCAGCAGGATGTATGTGCAGAGTTACGCTGTGTATCTGGAAAGCTTCATTCTGACCCTCACTCCTTACTGTACTCCTTCCTACTCCATGCCATGTCATTAAATCCTTTCTGCTCCAGTGCATGTTGCTCCAGTGTTGCTTTATAATCTTATTCTATGGGTTTTGGTGTATACCAATAAATAAATAAATTTGTGTGTTGTCATGTGTGTTTTTCATACTACACTACCTCCCCAACAGGGTTTTTATACAGATAGTACCCTTAGTTCCTGAACTAGTGAACCTGTATCAGGATGTATTTATTGATGGAGATTTCAAAGCACTTCTGTAAGTCGCTCTGGATAAGGGCATCTGCCAAATGCTATAAATGTAAATGTCAATGATTTAAGATAGCAAATTATCAAATAAAATTAGACTTTTGTATGTGAGATTGTCACCTTGTCTATTTTTATCAATCATTCGATATGCAAAGCTGCTTGACATCAGAATTTTGTGAAAAGCACAAGAGCATGGATGAATACCAGCATGAAGGCAGCTTTAATGAGAGAATATCTTGAGTTTTAAACACTAAGAGAGATGTGTAATGTGTAAGGAATTAAACACTCGAAGGCGTGATGTTATAGTGCGATGACGCCCAACACGAAGCGGAACTGTTCCACTAGCAGCATGTCTTGACGTGTTTTCGCCAGCGATTACAGCAATTTGCCAGGGATTATAATTCTTTATGCGTTAATGAGTGACATGTATTACTTTGTAAATGTTTGTAAACTACATTTAATCTTGGGGAATGTCCGTGAAACAAGTTTGGTGCTGTTATCACTTATGTTATATGCCGTCACCTGCTTCTTTTTTTTTTACTCTCTTGAAGTTAATATTACAAAAAAAATGCAGTGTCATGTTACAGAGAAACTGCAAAGTGCAATCTGTCCTGAAGTGATCCGCCCTGAGGGCTTTCAACATATCAGAAAACTTAAAGTAACAGCTTTACCTCTTTACCTGGTTAAATCTGTGACAATGATTATATTAACCACTGATTTGAGAAGGTAATCATCAACATTACAGTTATGACTAACGTTAGGCAGCTAGCTTGGTTTTCCCGATCAGCAGAGTTTCTCTTCCCTCCATCACAGACGTTTTCCCCAGACACGCTCCATCCGCAAAGCCACCAGCATTGCAGATGACCACACGCACCCCTCACAAAAACTCTTCACCCTCCTGCCGTCTGGCAAAAGGTACTGAAGCATTCGGGCCCTCACAGCCAGACTGTAACGGTTTCTTCCCCCAAGCCATCAGACTCCTCAATACTCAGAGACTGGACTGACACCAACCCCCACACACACACACATACATACGTACGTACGTACGTACGTACATACATACATACATACATACATACACTATATTGCCAAAAGTATTGGAACACCCATCCAAATCATTGAATTCAGGTGTTCCAATCACTTCCATGGCCACAGGTGTATAAAATCAAGCACATAGGCATGTCGACTGCTTCTACAAACATTTGTGATAGATTGGGTCGCTCTCAGGAGCTCAGTGAATTCAAGCATGGTACCGTGATAGGTTGCCACCTGTGCAATAAGTCCATTTGTGAAATTTCCTCACTACTAAATATTCCACGGTCAACTGTTAGTGGAATTATAACAAAGTGGAAGCAATTGGGAACAACAGCACACAAAGAGGTAGGCCACGTAAAATCACAGAGCCGGGTCAGTGCATGCTGAGGCGCACAGTGCGCAAAGTGGCCAACTTTCTGCAGAGTCAATAGCTACAGACCTCCAAACTTCGTGTGGCCTTCAGATTAGCTCAAGAACAGTGCGTAGAGAGCTTAATGGAATGGGTTTCCATGGCCGAGCAGCTGCATCCAAGCCTTACATTACCAAGTGCAACGCAAAGTGTCGGAAACATTTTCAGTCCAAAATGTTGCATGAGTGTTTGAAGGACACTATAGTAGAACAGTACCAGTAGCCACTCAGGCCTGTAACTGTAAAAGTGCACTTAAAGTAGCTTTTTACAGACAGAGCAAACAAAGACACGCTTACATAGAGGCACCCGTGGTTTTTCAGTACATTTTTTAGGACATGGCAATTGACTATGCTATCTACATTATCTACATGCTACACTGTTCTGCATTCTGGATGCCTGCTGTTCTCCTTGTCCATTCTTTCCCTCTTCTCTAGGTTTCCAGTAACATTCTTTCAACATGACAAATAACACTATGTCTAAACAAGCAGAATTAATGTGCATGCAGACAACCTGAGTAAACAAAGAAGGAATCTCTTGTATGTCAGAGTAGAGCCTGTATTTTAAGACTAGTGTATCTAAGGTTGGTGTAAACAGACAGAGCGAGTCGATAGGGGTTTTGCTTTGCCCCTCAGGCTATGACATGGCAAATATTTGTCACGCTCTCTCTACATCTCCAAACGATCAAAGTAGCTGATGGCAGTGACGACTACAGGAAGGGAATTCCAGTAGGCCTGCTTAGAAAAACACTTCATTCTCTTACTGCTGTACTAATGCAAACACACACACCACAATGTCACACTGCAGTAAAAACACCAAATGCTATACAAACTGAAATACTAGCTTTGTCTGCTTTTCTTATTCCCAGTCTGTGAGAAACACCCTGGGGAAGACACACCCATTTACAGCTCCTTACACACCTGATTTGAACTGTACACACAGTAAAAGCAACCACACCATCCCACCCACACACACACACACGTACAAACAGACACACACAGAGTGTGTACCCTGCAGAGGACTCCACCCTCTTTCTCTTGCAGCTTAGTGTCACTGTGCTTTTTATTTGCATTTGCATGCAGTAAAACCCCTGGTATGAAAAGAGATAAGATAAAAGTAAAGAGGAATAAAGAGGGGGTGAATATAGACAGGTCTATAGACAAACATTTAACACACACATACACACCCTGGTCAGTCTAGCAGAGTGACAGAAGAGAGAAGCTGTGTATGTATGATGTGTGCTATATGTACTGAGTAAAGTCTGTAGGCTTGTTCATAATGCTGAATAACTTTAAAATCACATTCAGTATGATTATTTTCACATCAGCGTGTGTGTTAAACCTGCTCTTCTGCCCCAGAACTCCTTCACTTCTGTCCAAAACAGAACAGAACAGGTGACACCCACTCCAGCGCGAGTGCACCAATTTAAACTCACAGCCTTCCAGAGCAGAAGCTTAATCAGTGAACTATCACTTCCTGCCGTTATACTGTTACTATCCTTAATGAATGATTCTATTCAATTCTATTCCACTTTCCAACCCATTCCATTCTTTTCTATTTTACTATATTGCATTTTATTCTCTCCTATCCACTCTATTTCCTGCAATTCTATTTTATTCTATTACAATCTTTTCCATTCTATATCATTTCTATTATATTCCATTCTTTTTCATTCCACTTCAGTATTTTAGATTCTATTCCATTTAATTCTGCTGTTTTCTGTTCAATTCCTTTCTATTTCACTCCATTTTACTATATTCCATTTTATTCTTTCTCATCAAATACATTCTATTTTATCCCATTCATTTCTAATTCATTTTATTCTATTCCATTCTCTTCCATTCCATTCTACCCAAGGTCACTGGCTTTAACATGTCTCAGATAAAGCTTAGTTTATCTGTGTGTGTCTGTGTGTGTGTGTGTACGTGTGTGTGTGTGTGTACCTGGAAGTGAAAGATACCAGCATAGCCGTCGTTGAAGCTCTGTCCATGTGGAACCACACGGTGCAGCAAGTTATCATTAAGAGTGAGAGATGCAATAGCAGCCAGTAGCCAACAATCACCTGCAAGACACACACACACACACACACGCACATACACACAAATACACACATACACAGACATATACACACTTATTTATCATTCAGTCAAAGGTTATGTTTACTTGGTTATGTTTACTTAGTGTGTGTACTGGTCATGTTTTATATTTTCCCTACTCCGATGCACCTAATTTTCTGATGCTCTATCAGAAAAGGTTTTTGGAAGAGTTCTCATAATTATGACCAGGTGCACTGTTTAACTGTTTAACAAGATCTCTCATGCTTTTTTAATGTTGTTCCAGACCAACATGAGCCAAAAGAGCATTTCTGAACAACAACACTTGCAATTTAAGTGCCGGTGCAAGTCTACACTGCATGTAATGTATTTAGTTCATATGAATAAGGTGTAGTCCACTTAAACAGATCACCAGTGTGCCTGTCCAAATCCTAATGAATAAAACTACTTTTCCAAATGTTTTCTGTCTTTACTATTTACAGTGTGTCTTTACCACACTGTCCGAGCACGGGATGAACTACTACACTTCCAAATAAAGACAAAGCAACTGGACGTTTTGGACCATGCCAAAATAGGCGTCCTGTGTAAATTTATCAAACATTATTCAGCACCAAAATATGACAGTAATTACGAAGTTCACCAAAGGACTTAGCCAGCAGAAATCTGGGCCATAACGCAAGACGCAGAGGCAGTGATTTGGTTTGCAGTCAATAAATGCCAGGGTTATAAACAAGCTGAGGCAGGTCTCCAGACACAGAAACATTCATTACACACAACCTCTTCAGTAATAAAACTGTTGCAGATGCAGGGGTTTTAGTGCCGCTCCACAACATTACAGAAGAAACTGAAGAAAAAACACAGCCTTCTTTCCAAGGGTGACAAATTAAAGGAAAATATGGTTGCTCGGTTATGCTGTAGGGGCATTTAGTTATTTTTGATGGCATAGTTTGTGTCCACTTGTCCCCTTAGAGTGAAGCATCACTGCAATTCAATAAAAAGTTCTTCTAACTGGTCACCTTTATCCTACGATGAAACATTTCTATCCTGATGGGAGTGGTCTCTTCCAAGATGACTCCGCCCCATCAACAGGGCACAAGGAATACCTTTATTGTTCTGATGTGGATGAAAACGATGTAAACCATATGCTATGGCCTTCACAAGCATCAGCTCTTAACCCCACTGAACACCTATGAGAGACTTTGGAGCGATGTGTTAGATAACACGCTTCACCACCATCATCCAACACCAACTGAAAGAATATCTTCTGGAAGAAGATGGTCATCAATGCTACAATACAGTTCTAGAGACTTGTAGAATCTGTACCAAGGTGCACTGAAGCTGTTCTGGAGGTTTGTGATGGCCTAAAACATTACTAAGACACTTTCTGTTAGTTTTCTTTTAATTTGTCACCTGACTTGAGCTACATTATTTTATCTCACTGATCTGTCACTACTGTAAAAGACTCACCCAGTGCTCCCTGACAGATATCTGTGCGAGTGGCTCCATCCATGATGAACTGGGGACAAGAGGTGATCTCCTGTAAACACACACACACATACACACACACACACACACACAGTTCATTGTTAACAAATGAGGACACACAGAAAGTAAGTCATTGTGGTTGGCCATATTGTTGAGCACCACCAACAATGCCACTATCTGCAATGCCACTGTCTGTATCTGTATTTAAACCCGAGGGGCGTTACTTAAACCAGAAGGTTTATTTTCCCGCTTTCTTTCTCTTTCTATCTTTTTTTAAATGAACCCGCTGCCCTGTACATACTGGAAAACCCTGGGGAAAAAAACAGAGGTAGAAGTGGCAGCACTGTCAGCACCGTATGTGAATTCTGTCTCTGACAGTTCCTCAACCTCAGCTACATCATTCCAGTTCATAATTGATCTCAACTAGACATGTGTCTTTTTTGTTGGTTCTATTTCCCAAAGTATTATCTAATCAGCCTTATTTAAACCACCCAGACCACATGTTGAATGAATGAAAGCGGAAATGCTTTGCACAGGTCTTTTTTAGTCCCGCAAGCTTCATACTTCTGTTTGTATCTGATCGGAACCTGATATCTGATCATTCCAAATTCAGTTACACTCCTAATCTCATCAAAGCTGCAGAATCAAATCCCTTCCCCCACCTCTTTCATACATCACTACTGGTGGAGAGAGTCGGCATGTTTCTGTTTTGAGGAGTGGCTTAAGTAAACCTCACCAAGTACCTTTTTACGGCTTCCTTATAAGTTTGGAAGCTTGTGTAGAAGGAATCATCAGCCAGCCTTCCCTCACACACCCATTACACATTTCCTTTGGAAATGTGATACAGAATCAAAACCTGGTCTGAATGGCTCTCTCATTGGCGCTTGGCCAACTCATAGTCCTGCTGCGGCATTCGGCTCTCAGAATGAGCCCGCAAGTAATCTCGATAAATCAGCATCAGAGTAGCACACATCCTTATTGCTTCCCACAAATCACTTAGAGCTTGGCATGGACCACAACGCACACCCATACCCTGCCTTCTTTCTTTCCCACACACATCCATAACAATATGGCAGGTCTTTGTGCTACCATAGACGCAGCTGCCATGCAGGAAGACACTCAAGCAAGGTTTTGAGGAGGTGAAGAACTTAAGGTGCATTTCCACCAGAGAAGCCAGGACCATTTTTACAGTCCTGGACCACAGTTCCAGGAACCTTTTAACTTCCTGCTCCAGTCTAAGTAATTTCCTGCAAACCAGGAACTACTCAGGCAGAGCTAACAATCAAAGTTTACCAAACCCTTGTGTCAAAGGATTACTGACTTTGTTACTGTGTTTAGCTAACAGGAATACTTTTGTTTTTACACAGGTGGTGAGTTAACATCACATTCATGCAACAGAAACAAAACAGAACATGATTCCAATATCAACCGCCCACATGTTCGATGTGTTGCTGTATTTAAATGATTGCAGAGATCATCTGTGTATTTGTGTATTTCGCCTCAGTGTTTGAGAACCAGTTAGTTCTTTAAGCAGTCCAATGTGCTAACTGAGAGAAAGAAACGGGTATGTAAATTCCACGGGAATGGAAGAATCTGCATAGCCATAGTCTTTATTCTCTTCTAAAAAGGTTTCTAATGTAGCACATTTGCCACCTTAACAAAAAAGTTAGCAAGTCTTTTCAGCTGCACGATACGGTGTCGTATTCTCACACTTCATATTATTACATTAGAATTTGGCTAGTATTTTTATTTTCACTTGATTTGTTTAACCAGACTGAGTATATAGTCTCTTACCGTTGGCCTCATCCAGCGCACACCAGACGTTTTGGAGGAGTGGGGCCCGAGCTCCTTAAAGCCCAGTGAGGAGGCGCTGGCAGGAAAGTAGGAATCCTCAAACAAGGTCCTTCTCTGGAGGCACTGCGCCCTCAGCATCTCGAAGTCCTGCCCCAAAAACTTGATAGCCTTATGGTTCTGGCCCAAGCCTTCACTTCGGTCCCATTGACTGCGCAGCTTGGCCGCCATTCCCGTAGCGTAAATGTGCTCCATGACTGCCGCAGATCCGAGATGTCCGAAAAATTAGAGTTAACAGCTGACAACAGAGTAGGCGAGGCAAGGTTAAGCCAATGAGGATCCGGATGGCCCAGTCACTGTTTTAGGGATTGAAGAGTGAAGGAAGAGCTGGAGGCTGGCTCATGTGGTGAAAAAGTAAAGGCTGGCCAGAAACTCCTAAAATAGAAAAGAAGAGATAAGACTGTGTTTAGACAGGATGTCAAATCTCATCGATGTGACATTTTGTTGAACGCTTCCCGTGAACACTGATTTGACTTGCAACACAGTCAAATGACCAAATTTTAATACTGGCTTGTCAATATGACTGAAAACTTTTTAAAAACGTTTCTGAATAGTCTGACGTGTCAGCCAAGGGGCTGAAGACAAATATACACAGTACATGCAATTTGCATAGATCTGTATACACACTTTTTTCATATACACATGATGCAAATCACCTTCACCATGCAAAATAGTCAGAAAAGAGTGTTGCTGTTCTTCAAATTACTGCAAAAACTATACTACTGTACCTATTTTTCAAACTGGTGGAAAAGATGTTCTGTACTCAGTAGCTAAAGGGAAGCACAATGCCTTGGTGCAGTCATTTACATACATAGCATTTACATATATTCTTTTAAAACACATTAATATTCAAAACAAACTTAATAGTGAGACAATACAGTACAATCTGAGAGCTGAACAGCTGTTAAGAGCTTGAGTCTTGCTTGAGGGTCAGGTCCAACTCTCTGGTAGTCTCATAGTTATAGTGGCCTGCATAAGTATTCACTCCACTTGACCTTTTCCACATGTTGTAGCATTAAAACCTGGAACTGACATGCACTTAACTGGGATTATAGGTCATGAATCTACATAAAATAGAACATAAAATTGAAGTTGGGGAAAATTCGATATAGTTTGCAAAATTATTTCCAACCAAGAAAAGGTAAAAGTTGTGACTGTATTTACCTCCATTGCTGTGAAACCTTTAAAATTAGTTCTGGTGCAACCAGTCAAATGATTAGTTGAACTGAGTCCACTTTATGCAAATTAAAGTGTGACATGATTTAACTATAAAGACACTTGCTCCTGGAAAGGCCCAGAGTTTGTGAGAGAACATACCGAACCAAGCAACATAAACAACAAGAAGCTATCAAAATAAATCCAGGACAAAGTCCTGGAAAAGTGTCAGTCAGGGTTTGGGTATTATAATATCCTGAATTTTGAACACCCTGCAGATCACAATTGAGTTCATTATTTTTTAAATTTAAAGAATAATGTACAACTGCAGCACTTCCTTAATGAAGCCATCCAACAAAAGTCATTCACCGGCTAAAAAGAGGATTGGCCAGAGAAGCAACTAAGAAGAGCTCAACATAATGCTACCACCACCATGCTTCACTGTGGGGATGGTGTTCTCATTATTATGATCAATGTTGGGTTAGCAGCCTTTTTATTCCCATCCACTGACCAGTGAATGAAAAAAACTCCCTACTGACTTTCAGAAACTATTTTTACTTAATGTATATGTTTATATATAACACGTTCCAGTACTATACACATCAAACAAGGATGCATTCTGATCTTTGGTAGGAACTATTTTTACTAGTTGAATAATTTATTTACATCACAATTAACACAGACAACAGACAAACTTTTTTTTTTTTTTTTTTTTTTTTACAAAGCAGCAACACTTTCATTGGACATGGAAACAGCGATGAACAAAACAAGACTGGGCACAGTACTGGAGCTTTAGCTTGCCTGAGGTTAGCTAATACATTCATGATTTGCCCATCCTCTATTATGTAATGATGCCTTCCAATCATGAAATATTATCTCCAATTAGGCTTATACATTTTGGCTTGGCTTATAAAAGGACCATCTGGTCGATTGTTACAATGAGAGCACACTTTCCTCGCTGTTTCAGTCAACAAAACTTACTGTACAGTTTCACTACAGCTAGTCTCAACATGCACACGTTGTATCTAGAAACCAAAATACAGTTCTTCAGCACAGCGGTAAGTGTGTGAATCCAGATTATTGTTAATGTGTTTGTTTCTGCATTCAGGGCAACACCATTTCAAAAGCTGTGTTTAACCAGAGTCTGTGTGTGGGAGCTGAAGGAGGGACTCAACAGTCTTGGAAAATGCTTTCTGAAATTCAAGCCAAGCCTGTTTTCTGGGATCCTGTTTTTTTTCTTTTTTCTTCTTTTTTTTTTTTTTTTTAACTTATTCGCCTCCTCCTTGACCCATTTAATACAGCCAAGACCTGAAATACGGACTGATTAGTCACTGTTCAAACTGCTGTGCTGAGCTGGGCCTTTAGTGAATTCTTCATACACAATGCCAAACAGCTAAAGCAGCTGGGAGGGTGTGGTGTTCTCACATGGAAACAGTGCACTGAATAGCTGCCATGTGTGTGTGTGTGTGTGTGTGTGTGTGTGTGTGTGTGTGTGTGTGCTTGGAGTATATTGCAAAAAGTATTATATTTGCACAGTGAATTTACATCAGAATCAAACAGGTGCTAACAACCTGAGATCTGAGTACTCTTTTGCCATGAAGGCCCTTTACCCATGTTTGTACTCTTTAGTATTTCCTTTCCTACTCTCTCCCTCTGTATCAGCTCGTCTTGCAGATCGTTTTATCTTTGTTACTCTGGTTCTTATTGGTTGAAGACAAACAGCAGGTTTAGACCACAAACCACAACTTCTCATTATAGCCATCACTGTCATGCAACACTCTAAACAGCAACGCATTATAGTCGTCTAAACTAGTGCCTGGAATTCTGGCTGGTTTCAGTGAGTCAGATCATTCGACTCGGCTCACTAATCAGAACTGACTCTTTTGGCTCCCAAATGGCTCAGCATTTTCGATACCGGACAAAGCTTGTGATATTTTGAATAGTGATTGTTTATGTTTGCTTAACTGTAGCTGAAACTGTATCATGAAATCTTTACCTTCTAATTAACAAAATAACATTAGATTGCATTGCATTTATAATCTAGAAAAAAAACAGGAAAAAGAAAGTGAAAACCCAATCGGCTCATATATGCAAGTCTGCTATCAACGTTTACTTAAAAGAGGTGACTTGTTCACATATCACTACTCTGCTCTATAATCTCTACTCAGCCATGATATTTTCAGAAATAAAACAGATGCAATCATCCTCCCAGTCCAGAATCTGTGCATTAAGAACACATTAAGAGGCTTTTTTCATTTTGCACCATACTGTGAGGACTGTAATGGCACAGATATGAGAGCAAGTTCAGACACACAGAATATATATTCACACACACACACACACACACACACCAGGAGAGCAGTACAGGTTTTTAGAGCTGAGAATGCAAGAAATAATCACAAATGAATAGCTAATAAGCAACAGGTCTGAACAAATGTGTAGCTGACTAAATGATTCAGTCATCCGCTAAAAAAGGCAGTCTATAGGCCTGCGGGGCATCAGGCCTCATAATAGCTTGTTTATGATGTATCCAGGCAGGTGTGTCTTTAATTTACAATCTACTTAAAAGTGACACATCATTAGACATGATAAACAATGCAACATTAGACGCTGACTAATTATAAAATAGGTGGACACCAGTACACCAGCTCATGTCCTGGCTTGCAAAACTGCTTTGAGTTGATAACAACTGGTGTTCCAAAATTACCACCCACACTACACATATTCATGTGTGTGTATACATACACACACACACACACACACACACACACACACAAACAGAATCACATGCATAACACATAGCAATCATTATATTAGTGAGTTCGCATCATATTTCCTGGTATGTGGGTAAAACTCACTTCTGGGTGTGGACTCTATGCAGCTGAGACTTCAGGTGAAATTGCTGTAGCAGGCATGCGTGCACTTGTAATCCAAAGAAGAAAAGACGAAACCTTTACCATCTTCCATGCATGCGTTCATAAAATACGGGAAATTACAGAGAACTGATTAAATAAACCTCTGTTTTTCAGTGGGATAGTGGTTGACACTCTAGACATTGTCCCTTTTGATCCTCTTTATTTCCTCTAAATAAAGAATCCGATTTAAAGAATTTTTTTATGAATTGGCATTAATTCCAGGTTAGGTCATGAACAATTATATTCATTCATTCATTCTCAAAAGCATCAGGAATCCCAAGAACACTGGGCATGTCCATCCATCAACAACAAAAACTAAATGCTTAAAGACAGAAGTATGCATTTATTCTCCATCTTGTATCTCAGGTATCTCATACATGTTCAGCGTCCATGGCTCTAGTCAAAAGTGGTAACGTGGAGCACCCATGCAAATCAAAACATAACTACCTTAAGACTGTTTGAAATTAATCATTAAAGCATGACACTGTAACTGTTGTCACTACTCAGTATTGTTAGTTGTCTATCCGGACCTTAGTAAGCTAGGAGTTTCATGTACAAACTTTAGTTGAATACCCTTGCCCTGGAGAATAAAAATAACCCAGGGTGGAGGTCTCAGTGCAGAAATCTGCCATTACATGCCTTAAAAACAAACGCTTGCTGGATCTGTTACAGCATCCGATCAGTCTTGGCCATCAGCCGATGCTGAGAAGTGTATCAAAAATTGCAATGCATGTTCTAATAACTGATATTTTATCTTGGTCTATAGCTCTTCACAGCAAAGTTGAGCTGCGGCCTGTGTGTCAAACGCATCATAGTTTTACTAGTGTGTGCCCACACTTCCTGTTGAGGTGATGAGATGTAAACACAAGTGAAATGTAGTCAAAAATGATCACTAGATGTTCTGTAAGATCATACTGTGATACCGTAAGCCAGTAATTAAGGGTGAGTGTGTGAATAATGAGACATTACTGCAACACTGCCATGGCTGAGGGTTCTTATTTGAAAGGCAGTCAGGCGTGTGCAGTAGAGATAAGAAATATGACTTTTTTTCCTTTTTTTTTTTTAGGGCTTGAGTCAAATTCAATGTTTCCACTTCCTTAATAATATCCCCTGATTAACCCAATAACCACTGTTCATCAGGCTGAGCATAGAAACCTAATGGTTTTTAAAACAGACTGTCCTGCTAATCATCTCAGCTGCTACAAGTGACTACAATAAACTTAATCTTATTATGCTGACTAACAGGAGGTATTGTCAAAACAGTGGCACAGTGCACCACATAAAAACTAATTCCTCAGGCTACATAGGTGCATTAAAGAGGCAACATGTACAAGAGCTCTAACTTTGAGTCAACATTGCATGAATAAAACAACAGAACTAGCAACTCAAGAGCTTTTAAAAGCAGATACCCAAATAGAACAACTTACCCAAGTCTCTCTATTGCACTTCTCTGACCAAAAGCGTTAGTAATAAAAAGTTTTATGTTTTATATCCCATCCGGACTCTGAGAGATTTCCACACCGCCAGTGTGATGCCCTACTCTCAGAACCGCCCAAGTCTGTGCGCATGCGCAGTCAAATCATCAAGCCCTTGGCGATGGTATTACAAGCCAAAATTGTCGCATACTACCATACTACATAGTATACCAAAATAGATATACGTACTATTTTGAAATACGTATTAGTATAAAAGCACTCTGAAAGCGGTTTTGCAAGCATTAATAGACTAGTATGTCATTTGTATGCAGTAATAATGAAGTAATGTCATATTTTTAGTGAGGCTTAAAGTAGTTTTTGTTTTATATAAATCTATTTAGAGTTAAAGAGACACTTTATGTGTTTTTCTTTTTCACGTCCATTGCTGGATTTGCTTAGAGGAGGTGCCTATGGACGGCACAGAGCTATGTAAACACAGGCGTGCCTTCTAGCCGCTGTAGCACCATAACTGCGAGTGTATACAGGGTTTTACGGTAACCACTAAACGCTTGGCGTATAAAAAGCTTTTTTTCTTCGTCTATATTAGTTAAGATGTAGACACTAGAAAAGTTTATTGTTATTCTTAACGCACACTTTATTCTTAATTACTTTACGTAACATCTTTTTTCTTTTACGTATTTTTTTTCAACGAAAACAATCTATATTTATGTAAATATAATATACAATACAATGATTATCTCATTAATATTTTATAATAACTAGATAAAATAACGATTTATTATTGGTAAAAGCTGTACTGTAGTTTTATTTAATATGAAATCAGTTTGCTGTGACAATTTTGTTTAAAAAATGCAAGAATAAAAATAAAGTGTGTACTCTGTGTTAGAGCCTGGTGGTTACCGTAAAACACCGTATACATTCACACGACAGTTTCTACCGCGGTCGATAAAAGACCCGCTTCTTAAATCACTCCTTCTAAAGAAAACTATGTGACATTTTCACAAAGTTACAGTTTGTCGCGTAGCGCATAAAGTAACCTAAACCTAAAAACTGGCAATGGCTGAAACGAAACCTCCCGACGAATCGACACATTTGAACCGACTCTGTCGAAACCCGAGTCAGTTATTTAAAATGCTACTCAACAGCGACACCTTCTGGTTATACACATTAATAACACACAGCTGAGCAACGTACAGTCAGGCCCATACGTATTCAGTCAGTGACACAATTTTCTTAATTTTGCCTCTGTACACCACCACAATGGATTTGAAATGAAGCAGTCAAGATGTGATTGAAGTGTAGACTTTCAGCTGTAATTCAATGGGTTTAACAAAAATATTGTATTAACCATTTAGGAATTACAGCTTTTTTTTTTTTTACAGAGTTCCTCCATTTTCAGTTTTCATGGCCAGGTGTGGCCTGTTTCTTCATTATTTCATGATAAATTAAGGAGATAAAAGGTCTGAAGTTGATTCCAAGTGTCGAATTTGCATTTGGTAGCTGTTCATGGGAACTCTCAATATGCGCTCCAAAGAGGTGTCTATACAAGTGAAGGAGGCCATCATTAGGCTGAAAAAACAAACCTATCAGAGAGATAGCAGAAACTTTTGGAGTGGCCAAATCAACAGTTTGGTACATTCTTAAAAAGAAGGAATGCACTGGCGAGCTTAGCAACACCAAAGGCCTGGAAGACCACAGAAGACAACTGAAGTGGATGATCACAGAATTCTTTCCTTGGTGAAGAAAACCCCTTCACAACATCTAGCCAAGTCAAGAAAACTCTGGAGGAGATAGACGTATCACTGTCAAAGTCAGTGATCAAGAGATGCTTTCATGAATGTAAATACAGATGGTCTACCTCAAGATGCAAACCACTGGTAACATTCAAGAACAGAAAGAGCAGATAAGACTTGCTTTTAAAAAAAAAAAGCTTCTAAAAAAGAGTCTGATCAGGTCTGAGGCAAGATTAACTTGTACCAGAATGATGGGAAGTGAAAAATATGGAGAAGGAAAGGAAGAGCTCATGATCCAAAGCACCACATCATCTGTCAAACATGGAGACAGTGTTACGGCATGGGCATGTATGGCTACCAGTGGATCACTGTGTCACTGGTGTTTATTGATGATGTGACTGCTGATAGAAGTAGCAAGATGAATTCTGAAGTGTATAGAACTATACTTTCTGCTCAGGTTCAGTCATATGCTACAAAACTGATAGGACGCTGCTTCATAGTACAGATAGATAATGACCCGAAACATACCACGATAGCACTCCCAAGAGCTTCTTAAGGCAAGGAAATTAAATATTATTAAATGTCTGATGACCTCAACCCAACTTAGTATGTTTTTCACTTACTGAAGTCAAAACTGACGGCCGAAAAACCCACAAACAAGCAGCAACTGAAGGCGGCTGCAGTAAAGGCCTGGCAATGCATCTCAAGGGAGGAAACTCAGCATTTGGTGATGTCCATGGGTTCCAGACTTCAGGCAGTCATTGACTGCAAAAGATTTCCATTCAAGTATTAAAAATAATAATAATAAAATAATTTAAATAATAATAATAATAATAATAAATTACTTTTGAGCCTGTGAAAATGGAGGAACTCCATAGCCAAAAAATGGCTATAATTCCTAAACGCTTAATGCACTATTTTTATTAAACCCCTTGTATTAAAGCTGAAAGTCTTTAACTTCTGAAAGTCTTTAAGTCTGAAACTTCAATCACATCTTCATTGTTTCATTTCAAATCCATTGTGGTGGTGTACAGAGGCAAAATTACAAAAATTGTGTCACTGTCCAAATACTTATGGACTGTATTTTTATTCATTCATCTTCAGAACCTGTGTGAGGCTTATCCTGGACACACACACACACACACACACACACACACACACATCCCAGTTGCTTTAAAGAGTGTTTAGGACATTTTAGGAATTGGTCTATTTTTTGCTGCTCGATCTGCACTTTTTTTGGCCACTGGTGATGTAGAACTGATTTTGCTCTCCATTTTGTTTCATGACAGATAACTGATTCATAACATTAGGCATCCAACCAAAGTTTAATAAAATAATAAATGTCCTGGTCATACCGTAAGCACATCACTTTTCCTTTCTTTCCCTTCCTCTCTCCACAATAAGTAAATACTAATATCAGTGTTTTATTAAGCGCTGATTTATAAGCTCTCTTGCTTGTCTTCCCTTCCTGAGCAGCTATACATGACAACTCAGGAGTTCCAGTAGAGAAGCAGGCTTATAACTATAAAACCTGTTAGTGCCTAGAGAACGACTGATCTCAAACCTAACACTAATAATATAGTAATATATAATATAATATATTATAATAATGTATAATATAATAATATAACACTTTTCATTAGACATTTAACTTTTTAGTATACTTTTATGAAACTTGTTTTGTATTGTATCATATGCTGCACCATTTTATTTAAAAATTCATTTGCTTGCATCTGAGATTTCATTTATGCCATTTCCAATTCATAGTTCTTAATGATAGTGATGAAAGTTGGGGTTCATGTACACCCCTGGAATCACTCAGTGACTTTGTAGTTCCTAGAAAATTTGCTTTCTTGACCGTGAAATTAGCACTTTAATTAGACTAAAATGAGTTAAGCAAGAAATTTAATGTAAGAAAGGAAGAAATGCACAGTGAACACAGTTTATATGGCATATTCTTTACTCAGTAAAGTTTCCCTTGTGGGAAAGGCATTTTCTTTAAGCCTTTTGAAAAGACCTAGACTGCTTTATAGTTAAGCTGCTGGTATTGCTTTGGAAATGGTTTTGTATATTACAAAAGTTTTATTTAAAAGTTATTTAATTACCAAACCTTTACATTTTACATTAGCTGGCAACTTATAGCTGAGACAAGATACAACTGAGCAGTTGAGGGTTAAGGGTTTTGCTCAAGGTGCTGCGATTTAAACTCACAACCTTCTGAACACAATGCAAAAGCCTTAAGCATGGTGCCACCACTTTCCAATAAATTTTCAATGAGTATATTTTTTTGGTTATTTTGATCAAAAATCTGCAGATTAATGACTAATATCAGAAATTTATGAAGTTATTATAACAGTAAAGGGGGACTAAATCTGGAATGAGATGTTCAACAAGCACATATGGCTGTAATAATCAGATACATTTAACAATAAACATAAATGAATGTCAATGACATCTTTCTTCTTACTTCCATTTATTGAACCTTTTTTAATAAACAACTGGGCAATGGCACTAATACTAATAATAATAAATCTGCAAAATATTTTATCCAGTTATATGAAAACATATGAAACAGCATTGACTGTAGAGATGAAAAAAAATGGGATTTATGTCTGGGTATTTTGCAGAAGCACAGCACAAGCCTTAAATATGTCAAATCATTGTTTTAACATGATTTAAAAAAAAAAAAAAAAGTAGTTAATTTTATTGCATACTTGGAGATTGGCAACATGCAGGTTGCTTACTATGAAGTTCAACTTCACACACTGCATTAACTTACATTGTGACCCCATGAGGAGGTGTGTAGACTTCAGGAAAAAAAAGAGCGTCTAGTAAATATTTAACAGTGATAAATCAAAATTATTTCACAATCCCAAAAACTTAATTTTTTTTAATAGTTGAACTTTGTTCACTTCTCTGTAATGGCATTCTGGGTGTTGTCTTCATCAGTCTGAACTGTCAAATAACAAAAAAAATATTTATGGAAAAAAAAAGTCGCCAAATGGAATTTGATATTATTCTAAACACAATTCCTAATGATGAGTCTTTTCATTTTTCATGAATATGCTTAGAGAAAGCTGTGTTAGAAAATAATTAGCAGTAATTAGATAAAACTTTCTTTTAATTATTATAACCAATTTTTAATGGTTTCCTTCAGCCACGTTAACATCCTGTCATCTTAATCTTACAGAAATCACTCAATTACATACATACATACATACATACATAAATAAATAATCATTTAGCATAATCAAGTTTACAATCATTAAATACACTTCGGAATTATTTCTTAGTTTTTGTATTTTAATTATGTTATAGTTACTGTAACTGCATTTTAGAACAAGTGCTTTAATACTAACTAAAGTGTATATTGTGGAAATGTTCAGTTAGAAATGGTACTGAGTCAAATAATTTATACTTCTGCTAAAGTGAAAATGTATTCTTCTCTTGTTACGACATGTTGTCATGTTAATTATGTAAAATGTACTGAAAGTGTTTTTACCTCGAGCTCTATAACATTTCACTGCTAGAATGATGGTCACCAGCAGATACACAGAGACCGTCACTAGACTACTGATCAGTCTGAGCACTGACATTGAAGTTTCTGAGTGTGACAAAAATACTAAATATAACATTGTGTAAAGTGTAGTACAAGGCCCTAATACATACAAGACTCACGTGAACACAAATAGCATACTGTACATGCAAAAATACTACATTGAACAGGGATTTTATTTTATTTTATATCACAGAGCTGCTGAATTCCTGAATCTGACTGTAATTTTAAACACAGGATTATATTAATGTGTTTGTTTTAATTATTGTTGTTTCTTCTTTTTTCATTTTTTTCTATTTTTACATATTTACTTTCTTTATTGTAAAATAATCAGCTTCTGGGTGGTAACAGTAACTCGGCTTGAGCTGTTGCGCTGCATCACACCACCACATCACTAATTATTTTACTATTATTTTACAATCCCATTTTTTGTTTCTTACTAAATAAATTTTAAAGTTATTTCTCACCTCTGACTGAAACCCAGCTTTTCGGTGACTCTCCTCTCTTTGGGTGTTTACAGTGGTAGAAACCTTCATCTGACTTTGAGACAGTGTGGATGGTCATCTCTCCTTTAGTCTGGGACTGGAGGATGGAATAATTTTTATAGAAATCAACACCAGAGCCTGAGATCTTTGGGTTGCGATATAAACAGCGTAAAGTCAGAGGATTTCCTTCAGTCACAGGATGGACAGGACTGTCCAGGATCACATCACCATCTGTAGGAAGGAGAAAGCCACATGTACAACAAGAATGACTGCAGCATAAATACTTCTGGTTAAATTTAAGTAAAGAGTAAATATAAAATATGCTCAGTCTATGAAAATAGGAAATACAGTACGAAATCAACAGTTTGCAGCTGCAGGAAACTCTGCACACCAGCTTCTGTTTTCAGTGATGCAAATGAAGAAGGGAAACTTATGAAGAAGGGAAACTTATGAAGAAGGGAAACTTATTAATAAAGAAAACACTCCACTGCAAAACACTGTTGTATTTTTAAGGAATATCAGAATTATACAAAACAATTACAGACTAAGCTAACCCTTTCTAGCAGTACACTGTCATTCCATTTTTCTCTGGCTGAATGGAAATCGACTTATCGGGCATTTTCAATCAGTATAAACAAATGAATTACTTTATCGCCACACGTCTGTTATAAGATTAGTCAGGACGCTGTTGGGTTTCTGTGTTTAGAGTATCGTGACTCTGTGTTTAGCTGCTGGTGATCAGGGTGATGGGAAAGGGGAGGAGTGTGAGCCCCCTGCTTGGGAAACAATTCACACTTCTCCACAATAACACTGGTACAGAGATAAAACAGACAGCACAACTAAAGCTTTTTTGATAGTAAAACACCGTATACAGCTGCCATAATAAAATTATAAAATTTAAAGGTAAAAAAAAAATAGAAATTCTTATGAAAAACTGCAAATTCTTAAAGCCCTGAGTGTCTACTTTCATATGAGCCTTTAAGCACTACTATGGAGTGTGACATAACAAATAAATTCAATGCTGAACACAGGCACCTCCAAAACAGGCGCAAATTCCATTTTTTTGGCCTCTGGTAAAAAGAGTTAAGTGTTAGAAGCCCAAAGCTATGAATATTGTGTGATTAAACTTTTTTCTTTTTTTCCTTTACCAATAATCACACTACATGAAGACTCACTGTGCACTGTGATGTTGACAGAATTACTGTGTCCTCCGGATTCAGACTGACACCAGTAAACTCCAGTGTGTGATGTAGAGAGAGAGATGATGTTACATGTAGATCCTGAAACTGATGAACAATCGAACAATGTCTCACTGTGTGTGTATCCTCTCACTGTCCATCCAGTAGAGTCAATCTGGTCCTTACAGCTCAGTGAGAGAGACTCAGCAGTAAAGTGTTGAGTTCTGCTGGGACTGATGATCAGAGACACTGGAGGAAATTCGTCTGAAACACATACATTATAATTCAGATTATGAGTATTATGATTTTCTCATCATAGCATAATGTATACTAACATATGTGTGTCATTACATATACTGTATGTCATAATATTATCTGAAATCAGTTAAGAGGCAGCAACATTTTGCAATCACAGTGCTGCAATATTTGTGACTCACCTGTAACGTTTACCCAGAGTGCATCACTGTAGTGTGTGTAGTAGACTGGGGTTCCTCTTCCAGCTCTGCACTTGTACTGACCTCCATCAGAGACTCTAACTGATCTGATGAAGTAGTGGTGTGTCTCAGTCTCAGTCTCAGTGCTCTGTGTGTCTTTGATCCAGTAAAACTTCCATCCAGCAGACTGCAGCTTCAGTGTACAGGACAGAGTCACTGAGTTTCCTGTCAGTGCAGCTCCTTTAAGGTCTGACATGAGTTCAGGTTTAGGATTTTCTGCAGCTGGAGATGAAACACACAATTCAGGTAGTTAAGTGTTCATGTGCTGTTCTCAGAGTGTTTAACACACTAATCACTACTACAGACAGAGACACACTATTACTGATACACTGTAAAGACACTTGTCTAATTAGCCTAATCAATAAATAAAATTGTTTATGATTATGTATATCTCAAATATTTTGTTCATCAAATTAACTTAGCACCCATGAGAGTAGCTTTAATGGGAAATGTTTTTTACTCTTCTTCAAGCAAAATTCTACTTTTCTACCCTTTATAGAGAGCATAAATGTTGAGTCATAGGACTAATATTTATAATCCTTGCAATAAAATATTTTGAAGTATTTTATGCTGTTATTTGTTTTATTTATGCAATAGCAATTTTGTTATTTGCTTTAATAAGAGACATATTGCAATTATAGTTATGAATTTTTGAATGAACCTGAAAAAAGACATTTGAAAAAAAGAAGCTTCTGCATTCTGTGCACACGGAGTTAGCAAATAAATAAAAATCATGACTTTCATCTAAATTTACAGCATTTTACATCACATTTCAAAATCCAACAACTTTGTAACTTATGACAGTTTTCGTCCACATTGTGCAGCTCTAATCTACAGCAGTACTGAGTGCTGACGTGAATCTGAGGTTAATGAATACTGAAGAGATGATCACACTCACCTGATACAGTCAGTGTAACAGCATCACTGGTGTGTGAGGAGTGTGAGCCTCCTCTCTCTGTTCCTCTACAGGTGTATTTACCTGTGTGTGTCATTTCAGCACCACTGATTCTGTACTCCTGTTCACTGCTGACACCAGAACCATCTTTAGTCCAGCTGTAGTTCCAGTAAGAGTCCACTTCATCCTGTATGTCACATCTGAGAGTGACAGTCTCTCCTCTGTACACCTGTTTATCAGGCTTTATGGACACCACAGGTTTTGGTAGCACTGTACAAAGATAATAAAATATTTCCTGCAATAATTAGTATGCTTTTAAGTAATTGGTTTTCAGGAATGTATAAGGTTTTGGAAAATGAATGTAACGTTACACATGTAACTCTGAAAAATGTCTTGGACAAGTTATTACCACTTGCAACATAAAGTCCAGCGCCCTCAACAGATCCTAATTCTACTCATTTGATATTGTGTTAGATGTATTTCAGTAAAGTATTATTGTTTTGTTTAATAAAATGAACAGGTGCTTGAGATTTTTAATATAAATTAATGTATAAATCATCATTTTAAATCCATTTATTTGATATCACATTTTATTCTATATAATTCTGTATTGGTCATTGGTAAGGAAGCAGAGTGGAGCAAAAGAAAAAAATCTCTACAATTACTTGAGATCATGATGTGATCTGGCTCCAGGTCTCTTATGTCTGATTTCCAAAGTGATTAGTCAGCACTTATAGAGACAAAGCAGGCGATTTATTTACAGTGTACTTTAAGGCCTCTGGTGTCAGATATACGCTGTAAATTTTTTCTATATTTATCGTAATTTAATATTTTACAGTGAGTGTTTCAACACTCACTACTGACTATGTTTCCCTACAGTTATAATCACCATTATGAGTCTGATTAACATGAGGGCTGTGTAATTATTCTTCTTGTTTTCATTTCTCTAACATGGCTATCTGATTATCTGTATCTTTTACATGATGGCGACTCTCTTCCTGATGAACACACACTTTATAACATACTTTATACATATTTCAGATATAATAAGAAATATACAGAGTGTCCCAAAAGCCTCCATACATAGGGGAAATTAGCACTTTTTAGCAAAATGTCTTCCAAAGTTTTTCAAACTTATATTATGTAATTTTTCAGATAACCTTTAAGAATGCCTTTGACAAAAGAATAACATATTGAAATCATTCTCATGGCTGGATCAGGAAGCTGTCGCAAGGTTGCGATGGACTTTAACAGGAAACATGGCAAGCACATCACACGCAACACTGTTGCCAAACTTATTAACCAACTGTAAAAGACTGGAAATGTTGCAGATGAACCGAGAAGTGGATGTCCACAAACATCCACTGACAAAAACACAATCGACATGGTGTTGGCATACATAATCCCCTATGTATGGAGACTTTTGGGACACCCTGAATTATAAAATAGTAAGAACTTTAAACCTGTAATGAAAATGTAGAAAACATGACGCACCTCTCACTGTAATCGTGACCGGATCACTGAACTCTGAGTAGTAGTTCCCTCTGCGTGCTATACACTGATACACTGTTACTCCGGCATTAGAGACTGTTTCATGGAGTGTGTTGGTGTCTTCAGCTACAGGGAACAGATATCCTGATTTCCGATCTTTGTACCAAAGAAAAATCCATCCAGTAGACTGCAGACTACAGTTCAGAGTAACTCTGTCTCCAGTGTAGATGGAGCTCTGAGGATTCACACTCATACTCGGTTTGGGTTTTTCTGTTCATATGAAATGATAAAGGTATTAAATCTTTTCTCTTTACTCTTATGGGACATAAATTATAGTTTTAGCTGCATCATATGATCTGTGTGTAATAAGGTATTTAAATTCAACATTTGTTGAAAGGTTACAGTTGTATGGCTTTATTACAGAGTCTTAAAACTTCAGTGACCTCATATACAGTCCTTAGGTGCATGTAAAGAAATACTGTAAAGCAAAGATTAAAAGGTAGTTAAATGATTTCTATATAAAAAAAAACTTCTATAAAGAGCAGTAAACAAAGTCAATATTTGGTGTGGCAATTGTAAGTCTCATTTTGTCTGTAAGTTTTGAACAGATTTACAAGCATCTTGGAGAATCTGTCAGACTTGTTTCTGTTTATGCAGGTAATGCCTGAATGCCTTCATTTTTTTTTTTTTTTTTTTTTTTTTTTTGCCTGAAAAGTGGTCTGTTATGTAATATGTTACTTTCTTTACTGACATATGAACATTTTTCTGCAACATTTAATTTGGTTGGAAAAGTAATGTCTTGAAGTCTTTTGTTTTCATTAACCCAATAATCCAGAAGCCATAAAATAAACACTGAAGACAGAATTAGTATAAAACAAAAATATTAGGCTGCCTAGGAGTTTTGCAGTGTACTGTATATGAAATAACATTCATAACTGAACAAACACAGTGAGCTATAATCTATTATAAATAGTGTATTATTTTTCTTCAAAATGTACTTCACGAATGATGCATAAATACTTGATGAATTCATCTTCATGAGCATATGTATTATTCATTTTGAAAACAGTTCAATCAATTTAATGAAGTTTAGGAATATTGGTGTGAGGAATAGTTTAATGCACACACACCTGACACAGTGAGTGTAACAGCGTTGCTGGTCTCTGAGGTCTGAGAGTCACTTTTTCTCTGTCCACTGCAGGTGTATTTACCGCTGAAAGACTCAGCAGTAATGAATAAATATTCCCTGCTCTCAGTGTAGGAAAGTTGGACATCATCTTTATACCAGATGTACATCCACTCAGTGTCTGCATGTCCTCGTATTTCACATGTGAAAGTGACTTCCTCTCCACTGAATATCTGTCCATCAGGCTGCAGAGTCAGAACAGCTTTTGGTCTCTCTGTACAGTTACAACAAATACATCAAATCAGTCCAACACACCCTTCTCTGACCATCTGATATTTAATCAGTGTGTTTTGTAATGATTATGTGAATCAGTGCATGTTACATGAGTGTAAGATCAGGTATGTACCTATCACTGAGAGAGTCACTTCATCACTAAATGCCGTGGACTGTCCATACTTAGACCCGTAACATTTGTATTTGTGACTCTGATCTACTTTTATAGTGTAGACATTTTCAGCAGATCTGTGAACATTAACACCATCTTTGTCCCAGTAGTATAGTCCACTTCCTCCCGAAATATTACATGTGAGTGTAACTGTCTCTCCGCTGAATATTTGTGATGCATTCGGCTGCACAGTCAGAACTGGTTTAAACTCTGCAGGAAGAGTCAAAAAGCAAACACACTGTCTGTCAATGTAAAAATCTTAAATTGTGCATGACAATGTACAATTCTCAGCTTCAATACAAACCAAATATGTACACCACATAGGCAGTAAAAAAAAATACATATATATACATATACCCTGTGCTTGTCCCACTTGGATGAGTGAAATCAACACTATAAAAAGAGAAGAGGAACAGAGAATACAATGTCAGACTGAAGTTATTTCTCTCTTTAACAATGTGAACAAGACAAAACACATTAATAAGTGTAAAAAAAAATAGACATTTTTGAGTGTTTGTTATATTCAATTTTCATCAGCAAATCTAATAAAATAGGCAGAAACAAATACAACATATCAGGATGACCTCAATAATGAATGGTGGTTAAAAGAAACGATTTGTACTCAGGCCACTACTCTGCTCACTGGCTTGTAGAATTTGATAAAATTTGCTGATCTTAAGCTGATTGATGTCACTGTAAAAAAAAAATTTCAAGTCTCTCCAACTTAAAATTTTCTAGTGAATTGTTGCACCTAAAATTTTAGTTGGCTTAATTAAAGTACAGTGAACTACTTATTTTAATTTGTGTTGAAAACCCTATAATGCTGGATGTAAATAGAAATAAAAAGCTGTGTCAGTTAAATGTTTTATATTCACCATATACAGCTAGTTGGTTAAATATTATAATTTGTTGTATTAGCTAGTTTTGTTTTGTTCACCTAACTAATACATCGTTATAAGCTTTATTCTTGTTGGAGTCACAGTGGATCTGGTGCCCGTTCTGGGAACACTGGGTGTGAAGCTGGAACACACTCTTTACGGGACACCAGTCTATCACAGGACACCATGCAGACAACATTCATACACACGTAGGGGCAATTTATCTGAGCCAAGTTCTTGAGAAAGGATGCACAGAAACTTCACACAGGCATTGTGTGAACAGATTGAACCTGGGATCCTGGAACTGTAAGGCAAAAGCACTACTCACTATACAATGGAAAAGCATTGAAGGAAGTAGCAGAAATCCCTGCAAATTACAACATTAGATAAGGAAATAATTGCCCCAAACAGAAAAAGAATATGTATGCTTTCTCAGTGTGTACTGTGATATAGCGGGAAGCATTGCTGCCTCACAGCTTTATGGTCTCAGGTTTGATCCTGAGCTTGGATTACTCTCTGTGTGGAGTTTCTGTGCTCTGACAAGGATAAAGTGGTTAGAGTGAGTGATTCATAGCTAGCCGTATTCAGTAAATATTCAAATTTTAATTCACCCAGCGTTCTACTTTTATTTACATCCAGCAGTATAGGATTGTCACCACAACCTTAAAATAAGTAGTTCACTGAACTTTAATTAAGCCAATTAAAAATTTTAGGTGCAATGGGTCACTAGAAAATGTTAAGTTGGAGAGGCTTGAAATTTTTTAAGCAATGGTTCAGCTAGCACTACTGGGAGATTTGGCTATGACATAAACAATATGTAAAACTGCAGCTAGTGAGTGTGACAGTAGGCAGACACACAGCCATTTGGTGCATCAGCCAATCAGCATTAACACAAATCTACACAACAAAAAGGGATTTATGACTTCTGCATCATCAATCAATTATGATACACCTTTAAATGGGGGACGGACTGTTCTGTGTGCGCTTATCCTCATGTGAGTAATGGACATCTAATTATCTATCCTAATTACTTAATATTTTGCTAGCTACCCTCAAAGGTATTGCACACTGTGTAATATATACGTATGAGAATGTGCTGGCTCTCCCCAGTCACAGGAAGTGGACTGATCTCCATCCTGTACAGCTGATGACTAACTGGCTGTGCAGTGTGTATTAATGTCTCTACACTTCCTGTAGGTTTACAGCTAGATCACACTGTGTTCACTTCCTGTAGGTTTACAGCTAGATCACACATCATAGACCACATATATTGTATGCATTAGCGTAAACTGACTTGGCACTTGGTGGAGAAGGGAGTAGCACAAATTCTGAAATCCTACATATAACAGATAAAACAACTGTAACATAGATGAAATCACACACACAGCTCACAGCAATACACTCATGCTCTCCAGTACAGCATCTTAATTATCCCATCTCACAGCAGATATGGTGAGAGAAGGACAGAATATATCCAGGCAAATGTATTTGAAATAGAAAACACTATTTTGTCTTAAAATGTTTTTTTTTGTGTGTGTGTGACATCTTTTAAACTGACACTGATGTGATTCTCTTGCATTTTAGATCAGACACTCACACCAGAGTCTCTCTATGATTCAAAATTCTCTGCCGCACCAAAGACTTATGAAAGTCTGATCATCTTCTGTAAAAAGTTCATAAACAGTATACAGTTTATGAATATCGCATTATTTTTTTTAATGTTTAAAAGATTTTTAGTGATTGGTAAAACTGCTTGTAGCCATCCTCAAGCTCCTACACAGGAGAAACCTATAACAGGTCAATGTTGATAGTACAGTAAAGTAATCCTTTAGAAATCACAGAGACAGTACAATTGATTAACCTGTCATGATTTAGTGCAGTCCATTAGTTTGGTTTCTGAAGAATACCTAGCATTAGTGTTAGCTATCATTCATCAGTACGCTAACATTCCCTCTATCACGTAGTGTGGTACTGTCAGTTTCATGTCTCTACAAAATGTATTTCTGTATAAGTCCAGACAATTTCCTAATTGCAATAACCTCATCACTCAAGACATCAGATTGCATAAGAACACAAAGAGAACATTTACTCACAGAGCATCACAGGGAGTGGACTGAGCTCCATCCTGTCCTGCTGACTGACTGACTAACTGACTGACTGATCAGCAGCGTGTGTTAAAGCCTCAACACTTCCTGCCATCTTACAAGATATGTGTATCAAGTATCTAACCTCTCTTTTACAGAACACAGATTTTGTAACATCTGTTGTTTATTTCTAGCTTTTTCAGGAAAAAAGAGGACAAAAAACTCAGCAATAACCACAAAATTATCAGTTATAAAATATATGATCGTACTTGATGTATTAGTTATTTCTGAAATTTCCTGTGCTACAATGCTTCCCTTCACAGATCATAACAGTCACAAAAATAGCAGTTTGGGGTAGTGTCATTTTCTCAACAAGTCTGAGGTAATGTTAAGATGGGTTTATTTAAGGCCTTTCTAGTTCCAGGAAAGACAGACAACTGGGCTGAAGATATTATCAGATTATAACATGCTCAAACCACAAAGGGATATATAAAATATAAAGATATTACAGATGACCAAAAATGATGATTACAGACTAAAACATATTTACATTTCATGCTGATTTAAACCCTGTGCTTCTGTGGACGTTCATAAGGTTCACCATTTGTTACCCAATATACTACATATCAGGTCCATAAATATTTGAACATTGACAAAGTTATTATTCTAGCTGTCTACCAGAGTATAGTGGAGTTGAAATGAAATAATAAGTATGAGCTCAAAGTGCAGACTTTCACAGTTGAGAATATTTATATTCAAATCGTGTGAATGATTTAAGAACAGGAGTCATTTTTAATACTTGGTAGCAATGTCCTGAAGTCTGAAAGCCATAGACATCACCAGATGCTGGGTTTCTTCCTGCTCTACCAAGCTTGTGCTTCAGCTGTCTTCACTTCCTGTTTGTTCTTGGGGTGGTCTACCTTCAGGTTTACCTTTAGCAAGTGAAATGCAGCTCAGTTGGATTCAGGTCAGGTGATTGACTTGCCCATTGCAGAATATTCCACTTGTTTGCCTTTTTAAAAATGGGGTTGGTTTTGAAGTATGCTTCAGGTCAATGTCCATCTGCAGTGTGAAGTACCATCCAATGATTTTTGAAGCATTTGACCGAATTTGAGCAAACAATATTGCCCTATACATTTCAGAAATCATTCTGCTGCATGTCATCAGTCACATCATCAATAAATATGAGGGAACCAGTTCCATCCACCATAAGATGAGGTGGTATGCTTCAGATCATGAGCAGCTCCTTCCCTTCTCCATACTCTTCCCATCTTTCTAGTACAAGTTGATCATCCCTAGGATGTTGGTCCAGAAGATGTTTTTTTTTTTGGCAAACTCTAATCTGGTCTTCCTGTTTTTGAGGCTTACCAGTGGTTTACGTCTTGTGGTAAACAGTCTGTATTTACTCTGGTGTTAAGGGTCCCTAGAGGACTAGTGGTTAGGCCACATCTCTCTCACTGCTGAGGCCTGGGTTCGATTCCCGGACAGGGAACCAACCCAGCCACTGGGGTTGCATGCAACAGTGCGCTCTCAATGCCAGTCCCAAGCCTGGATGAAATCCGGGTGGGTCAAGTCAGGAAGGGCATCTAGCATAAAAACTGTGCCAAATCAAATAGGCAGACCAATGATCTGCTGTGGCGACCCTTAACAGGAGCAGCCGAAAGAGGAACAACAACATTTACTCTGGTTTTAAAGTCTTCTCTTCATTACTGACTTTGACACTGACATGCCTAGCTCCTGGAGGGTGTTCTTGATCTGGCCAAATGTCGTCAAGGGGATTTTCTACACCAGAGAAAGCAGTGTTCTAGTGTTTTCCGTGGTCTTTCGGGGCTTTTGGTGTTCCTGAGCTCACAAGTGCCTTCTTTCTTTTTCAGAATGTACCATAGAGTTGATTTGGCCACACCTAATGTTTCTGCCATCCCCCTGATGGGTTTGTTTTGAGTTTTCAGCCAATGATGGCAGTGATAGCTCTTTGGACTTCATATTGAGAGTTAATAGCAATGGATTCCAAACATAAATGCCAAACCTGAAATCTCTAGACCTTTTAAATGCTTACTTGTAAGTGAAAAACACAACTGGTCATGGAACAGCTGAGTAGCCAGTTGTCCAATTACTTTTGGTCCCTTCAAAATGGGGGAGCATACTGCTTTAATTCCTACACCGTTCACCTGATCACAATATCCTGTGGTAGACACCTAAAATAACAATAAGTTTGTCAATATCCAAATATTTATGGACCTGGCTATATATGTTCAGCAAGAAAAACAAATACAAGACACACAAAAGACCTTTAAATTATGTAGTTAATTTTATTGAATACTTGGAGTTTGGCATTAGTATCATGCAGGCCATGATAGTAAGTTCAGCTTCACACACTGCATTAACTTCCACTCTGACCCCATGAGGAGGTCTAAAGCAACAAATCAATATTGTCTCAAAACTGACAAAATAAAACATTGAGTACACAAAATTAAATAGTAAATATACAGTATCATGTTTATTTCATAGATGAACTTCCTCTATAACAGCATTCTGGGTGTTGTCTTCATCAGTCTGAACTGTCAAATAAAGAAAAAAAAAGATTAATGTAAAGTTTACTAAAATGTATAAATGTACTGAAAGTGTTCTTACCTCGAGCTCTATAACATTTCACTGCTAGAATGATGGTCACCAGCAGATACACAGAGACCGTCACTAGACTACTGATCAGTCTGAGCACTGACATTGAAGTTTTTGAGTGTGACAGACCTGATAAGGAGAAAAATAATAATTATAATCTTGTGTAAAGTGAAGTACGAGGCCCTAATAAATACAAGACTCACATATACACAAATCATACTGTACATGCAAAAATACTACATTGACCATGGTTATTTTTTTCATACAACAGAGCTGCTGAATTCCTGAATCTGTGTATAATATAAACCTGTGATTTGAATTAATGTACTTGTTCTACCATCAACAGCTCATACACATGGACTTGTATGGTAAGCACACCACATAGTCTAAGGAGAAAAAAATAATCTGATTAAATAATACTGTATATTTACTTTGAAACAGTCAGTAAGATTTCAGCCATGGGAAAAGTCTTTGGAACAGAGGAGTTTTCACTGACTGGTTTCTCAATAATATGACAAGCTGCCTTTTTGTCTTATTAACTTCAGAGAAAGAAAAGAGAGAGGCTGGTGAAAAAATGACTATTTATAAGCACTGTAATGTAAGTGATAACAGGGAATAACAGTGATAACTTACCTCATGGAACTAAATGTATTATATATATACAGTCAGATCAGGAAGTATTTGGACAATGACAGAGTTTTTGTGATTTTGCCTTTATACACATATATACACTATATATAGACTTTCAGCTTTATTTTAAGAGGTTCCACAAAAATATGGCATTTACCATTTAGGAATTACAGCCATTTTCAACAAAGTACCTCCATTTTCAGGCGTTCAAAGGTATTTGGACAAAGTGACATAATTGTAAATATAACCATCATTTTAATACTTGCATGAAAATCATTTGCAGTCAATCAATGCCTGAAGTCTGGAGCCCATGTTCTCAAAACTCATATTCTGAGTTTCCTCCCTGGAGATGCATTGCCAGGCCTTCACTGCAGCCACCTTCAGTTGCTGCTTGTTTGTGGGTCTTTCTGCCTTCAGTCTTGTCTTCAGTAAGTGAAAAGCATGCTCTATTGGGTTGAGATCAGGCAACTGACTTGGCCATTGAAGAATATTCCATTTCTTTGCCTTCAAAAAGTCTTGAGTTGCTTTCACAGTATGTTTAGGGTCATTATCCACCTGCACTGTGAAGCGGCATCCTATCAGTTTTGTAGCATTTGGCTGAATGTGAGCAGAGAGTATAGCTTGGCAGCCATACATGCCCATGCCATAACACTGCCTCCACCATGTTTGACACATGATGTGGTATACTTTGGATCATGAGCTGTTCCTTTCTTTTGCCATACTTTTCTCTTCCCATCATTTCATCAGTCCAAAGAATCTTATTCCAGAAGATGGGAGGCTTTTTTTAGATGTTTTCTGGCAAAGTCTAATCTGGCTCTCCTATTCTTGAATGTTACCAGTGGTTTGCACCTTGTTGTAAACCCTCTGTATTTATATTCATGAAGGTGTTTCTTGATTGATTTTGACAATGATACGCCTACCTTCTCCAGAGTATTCTTGACTTCTGTTGATGTTGTGAAGGGGTTTTTCTTCACCAAGGAAAGGATTCTGCGATCATCCACTTTAGTCGTCTTCCGTGGTCTTCCAGGCCTTTCGATGTTGAGCTCACCAGTGCTTTCTTTCTTTTTAAGAATGTACCCAACTGTTGATTTGGCCACACCTAAGGTTTTTGCTATCTCTCTTATAGATTTATGTTGTTTTTTCAGCTTAATGATGGCCTTCTTCACTTGCATTGAGATCTCCTTGGACTTCATGTTGGTAGCTCCAGTCGAACAGCTGCCAAATGCCAACTCAATACCTGATATCAACTCCAGACCTTTTATCTGCTTCATTTGTCTTGGAGTAACAAGGGAATGGACCGCACAAGGTCAATTAACTTCTTATCAGTCAATTGTCCAAATACCTTTGAGCCCCTGAAAATGGAAGTACGTTGCTTAAAATGGATGTAATTCCTAAATGGTAAATGCCATATTTTTGTGGAACCTCTTAAAATAAAGCTGAAAGTCTACACTTCAATCACATCTCGATGGTTGTATTTCAAATCCATTGTGGTGGTGTATAAAGGCAAAATCACAAAAACTCTGTCATTGTCCAAATACTTCCGGACCTGACTGTATATATACAGTACCAGTCAAAAGTTTGGACACACCTTCTCCTTCAGTGGTTTTTCTTTATTTTTATTATTTTCAACATTGTACATTAATACTTAAGACATCCAAACTATTAAAGAACATGCATGGAATTATGTAGGAAACAAAAAGTGTTAAACAACCCAGAATATGTTTTATATTTTAGATTGTCCAAAGTAGCTACATTTAGCTTTGATGACAGCTTGGCACACTCATGGCATTCTCTCATCAGATTCACGAGGTAGTCACCTGGAATGGTTTTCAATTCACAGGTGTGCTTTGTCAAGAGTTAATTTGTGACATTTCTTGCCTTCTTAATGTGCTTTAGACCATCAGTTGTGCAGAGGAAGGGTGGGTACAGAGTCAATAGCCCTATTAGTGCTACTACAACTACTGTACAAATCCATATTATGGCAAGAAACACTCATTTAAAAAAGAGAAAAGATAGTCCATCATTACTTTAAGAAATGAAGGTCAGTCAATCTGAAAAATCTCAAGAACTTTGAATGTATCCCTAAGTGCAGTTGCCAAAGCCATCAAACGCTATGATGAAACTGGCTCTCATGAGGACCATCCCAGGAAAGGAAGACCAAGAGCTACCTCTGCTGCAGAGGATAAGTTTATTAGAATTACCAGCCTCAGAAACTGCCGATTTACAGCACCTCAGATTACAGCCCACATAAATGTTTCTCGGAGTTCAAGTGTCAGACATATTTCAACATCCACTGTTCAGAGGAGACTGCGTGTGTCAGGCTTTCATGGTCAAATTGTGGCAAAGAAACCATTACCTCGGAAGAACAACAAGCATAAGAGACTTGCTTAGGCCAAGAAACACAAGGAATGGACATTAGTTCAGTGGAAAACTGTCCTTTGGTCTGACGAGCCCAAATCTGAGATTTTTGGTTCTAACTGCCGTGTCTTTGTTAGACATAGAGAGGGTGAACGGGCGGTTCCTGAATGTGTGGTTCCCTCTGCGAAGCATGGAGGAGGACGTGTGATGGTGTGGGGGTGCTTTGCTGGTGACACTGTTGGTGATTTAGTCAAAACTGAGGGCACACTTAACCAGCATGGCTACCACAGCATTTTGCAGAGACATGCCATCCCATCTGGTTTGCACTTAGTGGGGCCATCATTTGTTTTCCAACAGGACAATGACCCCAAATACACCTCTAGGTTATGTTAGAGCTATTTGTCCAAGAAGGAGAGTGATGGAGTGCTGCATCAGATGACCTGGCCTCCACAATCACCCGATCTAAATCCAATTGAGATGGTTTAGAATGAGTTGGACAGGAAAGTGAAGGAAAAGCAGCTCAACACCTCTGGGAACTCCTTCAAGATTGTTGGAAAACCATTTCAAGTGACTACCTCATGAGGCTGACTGAGAGAATGCCAAGAGTGTGCAAAGCTGTCATCAAAGCAAAAGGTGGCTACTTTGAAGAATCGAAAATATAAAACATATTCTGGGTTGTTTAACACGTTTTTGTTTACTACATAATTCCATACATATTCTTTCATAGTTTGGATGTCTTCAGTATTAATAGGTAATGTTGAAAACAATAAAAATAAAGAAAAACCACTGAATAAGTAGGTGTGTCCAAACTTTTGACTGGTACTGTATTATAAAAACTTCTGTGTCTCAGATCTCTGCAGACCTGGGCACAGCAGTATCTGTTGGTCTTTTGTTAGAGTTAACTGAAAAAAAAACCCCATCAAATTTGTTTCATCCTAGAAACTGCACTCAATAATTTATTTACAATAATATTATTGAAGACTCACTGTGCACTGTGATGTTGACAGGATTACTGCGTCCTCCAGATTCAGACTGACACCAGTAAACTCCAGTGTGTGATGTAGAGAGGAAGCTGATGTTACATGTAGATCCTGAAACTGATGAACAATCGAACAATGTCTCGCTGTGTGTGTATCCTCTCACTGTCCATCCAGTAGAGTCACTCTGGTCCTCACAGCTCAGTGAGAGAGACTCAGCAGTAAAGTGTTGAGTTCTGCTGGGACTGATGATCAGAGACACTGGAGGAGATTTACCTGAAACACATACATTATAATTCAGATCTTATTCTGAAAATTAAAATGCATTTTGAATTCATTATGATGTTCTTGTCAATGTACAATTTACTAAACATGTGTAACATTAAAAATTACCACAGGATTAATATTTGCTTTGATTAGACAATGTCACCTGAATAAACATCTACTATCAGGTGCTTATTCAGCTGATTTACGCATTCCTCACTAAGGAGTTTAAATATAAACTGTTATTACACAACATATTAGCACAGATATAATCCTTAATATTAATAAATGTACTATTTTTGCATCTGATCTTTCATTCAGATATGCATACATTTGCTATACTCCAACTCAACACTATTGTTGTTTCATTTCCTCACCAGTGATCCACAGTGGCTTTATGTTGCTGTACTTTGAGTAAAAGACTCGTTCTCCTCTCTCTGCTATGCACATATAAACTCCTGTGTGATTCAGAGTAACTGGACTGAGAGTGTAGGAGCCTCCAGATCCTCTGCTGCTGTCTGAGAGGAGCACTGTATTGAACCTGAGGGAACCCTGACTGTCTCTGTAGGGAATCTCTGTGTACCAGCTGAATGTCCAACCTGTAGAGGAGTGTTTAACCTCACAGCTTAGAGTCACTGAGTCTCCTTCAGTCAGCCAGCTCAGTGGAGACACATGCACTACTGCTTCTGCTGCATCTGAAGGGCAACAAATGTTAAAAAATAAACCATACAGAGTGGTAATCTTGTTACATATAATTAATGACATGATAAAACAAACTCACACACTCACCTGATACAGTGAGTGGAACAGCATCACTGATCTCTGAGCTCTGATAGTCACTGCTCTTCCTCCCTATGCAGGTGTATGTACCACTGTCATAATTTCTAACTGAGCTGATGCTGAGCTCCTGTGTTCTGGGGTATTGTGTGTAATTGTTCTTATACCAGCTGTATGTCCACTCAGTGTCTCCTCCTCCCTGAATTTCACATCTGAGAGTCACAGTCTCTCCTCTGAACACATGTTTATCAGGCTTTATAGTCACCACAGCTTTAGGACTCTCTACAGAAACATAATTTTATTATTAACACCCCAAACACAAACAATTCAATAATATACAGTTTTAATTCTACAACTGCTATATATGTAAACTGTGATTACTGATAATGCAGTGTATACTTATGTAATAATATCTAAAGTTTGTTTAGTAGTGGCAATGTTTTGCAACCTTTTTCACTCACCAGTAACATTTACCCAGAGTGCATCACTGTAGTGTGTGTAGTAAACTGGGTTTCCTCTTCCAGCTCTGCACTTGTACTGACCTCCATCAGAGACTCTAACTGAGCTGATGAAGTAGTGGTGTGTTTCAGTCTCAGTCTCAGTGCTCTGTGTGGGTTTGGTCCAGTAAAACTTCCATCCAGCAGACTGCAGCCACAGTGTACAGTACAGAATCACTGAGTTTCCTGTCAGTACAGCTGCTTCACGGCTTGATGTGAGTTTAGGTTTAGGTTTTTCTGCAGTTGGAGATGACACACACTTCAGGACGTTAACTGTGTGTTAACTACTGTAACCGACCATAGTGCAGTTACTATGTATCATAGTAACCGCACTATGTTCGGTTACACTACCTAATCATGTGCTGCTCTCCGAGTGTTTAACACACTAATCACTAACAGACAAAGACACACTGTCATAGCTAAATTATTCATGAATAGCTGTCAAAATATTTTATGGTATTTATCAAAGTAGTTTAGCTTTTATTAGAGTAGTTTTAATTGTAAGTACTCTTATTCAAGCAAAAGGGTAAAGACAAATGTACATGTTCTGCATTATGTTTGACTCTGTTCTTTTGCCACAGATTGTTTTTCTGTGCCTGAATCCCAAATGGAGTTCTAATCATCATACAGTGAACTACATGCAATGCCATTGTGTTATGCCTTATGTAGACAGCATATGTATCAGTAGGAAGCCATTTGGGAGGTTATCTGTGTTGTTTCAGATTTAACAGAAAGCATAATTCTGCTTAAAAATTGTGACTGTTGAGTCTTAGATATATATTTATTTAAAACATCCTTCAACAGAAATTTTTTTGAACTAGCAGAATGCATTTTATTATTTCATTTTGCACTTATTACAGTAGTAAGCTTGCTTTAAGAAGAGACATATTGCCATTAGTAGTATTTATTAGTGGATAAACCTGGGACATTTTTCCCAAAATAAATACATGTATGTTCAGCATTTGGTAAACATTTGTGTGACTTTATTACAAGGACAGCATAGTCTTACAATGTCATTATTCTCTCTCTCTCTCTCTCTCTCTCTCTCTCTATATATATATATATATATATATACTATATTACCAAAAGTATTCGGTCACCCATCCAAATGATCAGAATCAGGTGTCCTAATCACTTGGCCTGGCCACAGGTGTATAAAATCAAGCACTTAGGCATGCAGACTGTTTTTACAAACATTTGTGAAAGAATGGGCCGCTCTCAGCAGCTCAGTGAATTCCAGCGTGGAACTGTCATGGGATGCCACCTTTGCAACAAATCCAGTCGTGAAATTTCCTCGCTCCTAAATATTCGACAGTCAACTGTCAGCTTTATCATAACAAAATGGAAGAGTTTGGGAACAACAGCAACTCAGCCACGAAGTGGTAGGCCACGTAAACTGACGGAGAGGGGTCAGCGGATGCTGAAGCGCATAGTGCAAAGAGGTCGTCGACTTTCTTCACAGTCAATTGCTACAGAGCTCCAAACTTCATGTGACCTTCAGATTAGCCCAAGTACAGTACGCAGAGAGCTTCATGGAATGGGTTTCCATGGCCGAGCAGCTGCATCCAAGCCACACATCACCAAGTGCAATGCAAAGCGTCGGATGCAGTGGTGTAAAGCACGCCGCCACTGGACTCTAGAGCAGTGGAGACGCGTTCTCTGGAGTGATGAATCATGCTTATCCATCTGGCAATCTGATGGACGAGTCTGGGTTTGGAGGTTGCCAGGAGAACGGTACATTTCGGACTGCATTGTGCCGAGTGTGAAATTTGGTGGAGGAGGAATTATGGTGTGGGGTTGTTTTTCAGGAGTTGGGCTTGGCCCCGTTCCAGTAAAAGGAACTTTGAATGCTTCAGGATACCAAAACATTTTGGACAATTCCATGCTCCCAACTTTGTGGGAACAGTTTGGAGCGGGCCCCTTCCTCTTCCAACATGACTGTGCACCAGTGCACAAAGCAAGGTCCATAAAGACATGGATGACAGAGTCTGGTGTGGATGAACTTGACTGGCCTGCAAAGAGTCCTGACCTGAACCCGATAGAACACCTTTGGGATGAATTAGAGCGGAGACTGAGAGCCAGGCCTTCTCGACCAACATCAGTGTGTGACCTCACCAATGCACTTTTGGAAGAATGGTCAAAAATTCCTATAAACACACTCCTCAACCTTGTGGACAGCCTTCCCAGAAGAGTTGAAGCTGTAATAGCTGCAAAAGGTGGACCGACATCATATTGAACCCTATGGGTCAGGAATGGGATGGCACTTAAGTTCATATGTGAGTCAAGGCAGGTGACCGAATACTTTTGGTAATATAGTATATATATATATATATATATATATATATATATATATATATATATATATATATATATATATATATATATACACATATATATACATACATTGAATTAAATGTTCATAAGTGTTCAAATACACACTCTTGATGAATTCATCTTCATAAGTGTGCTCAATATAATGAATTTTGGATGCAGTGAATGTACTGCTACACCATGTTTTTTTTGTTTTTTTCAAATCTGTTACATTTTAAAGCAATCTTGTGACCTTGATTCATACTGCATGTAGTGATGTGATGCTGAAGTTAATAAATATTGGAATGAGGAAGAGATTAACACATGAAGACACACACACACACACACTCACACCCACCTGACACAGTGAGTGTAACAGCGTTGCTGGTCTCTGAGGTCTGAGAGTCACTTTTTCTCTGTCCACTGCAGGTGTATTTACCGCTGTAAGACTCAGCAGTAATGAATAAATATTCCCTGCTCTCAGTGTAGGAGAAAAGTTGCACATCATCTTTATACCAGATGTACATCCACTCAGTGTCTGCATGTCCTCGTATTTCACATGTGAAAGTGACTTCCTCTCCACTGAATATCTGTCCATCAGGCTGCAGAGTCAGAACAGCTTTTGGTCTCTCTGTACAGTTACAACAAATACATCAAATCAGTCAAACACCCTTCTCTGACCATCTGATATTTAATCAGTGTGTTTTGTAATGATTATGTGTATCAGTGCATGTTACAGGAGTGTAAGATCAGACATTTTAGTACCTGTTACTGAGAGAGTCACTTCATCACTAAATGCCGTGGACTGTCCATACTTAGAACCAAAACATTTGTATTTGTGACTCTGATCTACTTTTATAGTGTAGACATTTTCAGCAGATCTGTGAACATTAACCCCATTCTTGTACCAGTAGTATAGTCCACTTCCTCCCCTAATATTACATGTGAGTGTAACTGTCTCTCCGCTGAATATTTGTGATGCATTCGGCTGCACAGTCAGAACTGGTTTAAACCCAGCTGGAAAAGTTAAAAAGCAAATACACACTGTCAATGTAAAAATCTTAACTTCTGCATGACAGTGTACAAGCAATATTCTCTACTTTAATACAAATCCATGTACACAGCACAGACAGTAAAATATGTATACGTCACCTTGAGCTTGCCCAACTCGGATAAGTGAGGTAAGCACTAAAAAGGGAAGAGGAACAGAGAATATGATGTTATGTTCACTTGTTTCATTTCTTTAAGAAGGCAAATGAGAACCACATCATGTACCGCAAAAAAATTTATATTTTTAGTTTCACAGCTATAAGAAATGCAATGTATCTACCTGTTTCAATAATGAGTGGTGTTTAGAAAAAGCTTTTTTCACTCAGGTCACTATGCTGCTCATTACTGTCTCGTGTATAATTTGATCCACATCTGCTAATCTGAAGCTGAATTGCAACACTTCCTTCTCTGTGTCTCACATGAGAAATGTGCTTCCATGCAGTAATGCTACGCTGCAATACATACGACCTGCAGGATGATGCGTCATATGTGGGGAAAAACATTAGCACATACAGGCTAATGAACACATACAGGCTAGGATTGTGCAATGTACTGCAAAATGTGTCACAGAACCGTCTATTACAATGACTGCTGAGTGTTCCAGGGGAAATATACAACTGTATATTTCTTCTAGGAAATAAACCACAAATTTGCAAATGGCTGTGCCTAAAGAATTTATACAATTGAAAAATTGGTAAAAAGTATGGCCAGTATATACTGGGTAGTTAGCAGCAGACCAGGTAAATAAGCTAACTGCAGCTCTCAAAAAGAAGCAGTCTGTTTTCACTCATCATTATGAGGTGAATGGTGCTGCTGTGAAGGCTAGCAAATACCAACAAAAAGGTTAAAGCAATTTATTTGCACTGTGGTTATGGTTAAAAAGTTAAAATACATCTATTGCAGTCACATGAATTGATCAGTCACTGTTTTCAATTTGAATAAACCTTATAAAATTAACAAGACACATCTTGTTAATGACTAGGAGTTGAAAACATTGGTGCAGCCCCTTTATTGTGGGAAAGACACTAAAGACACTGTTACATTAAATAGCATGTCTGTTAAATAGCACCACTGTCACTGAGAATATTAGCAGAAACAAAGCAGTTTATATACTCTTCTATACACTCAGACAATCATAAATGCCTGCATCAGCATCACAAAGAATTAATACCATCACATGTTAATTCACCTTTAGTCTATGCCATGAAAACAGCTGAATTCAAATTGGCGTGAAATTTAAGTATGGACAATTAGTCATCACACTGACCAGATATTAAGAGAGCATAAAACAGTGACATAGACTATACCATTGAGTACATGTAAGTTCTACATACATGCGCAAGCACTCACACACGCATACACACACACACACACACACACACACACACACACTCACTCATATGAACTAACTCACACAACTGATATGGATATAAAATGATACGACTAAGCTAAAGTCTAGACATCACATATTACATCCTAATCACATATTAACCTCAACACACAGGACATTAGACTTCATTTGAACAATTTTTTAACCCACCACTCACTCTAATGAGGACACAAAGAAAACATTTACTCACAGATCATGACACAGAGTGGACAGAGCTCCATCCTGTCACACTGATGAATGACTGACTCATCAGTGGTCTGTGTTAAAGCCACTACACTTCCTACATTCTTACACATAGACAGAAAGACAGAAAGACTTCCGTTCTGGTGCAAGTTGATGTGCTTTTTTATGTGAACCCTACCCCTATGCCTCAGAAATTATAACAACAAATAGCAATTTGCAGAACATAACTTTATTCAACTCCTAAACTTGTATAGTTCCTCTGCTACTTCACTCAGGTTCATAATTGATCTAAACAAGACAACCAGTGGACCTTTCTGGAAAGCTTTTTATCTAATTTGATTGAGTAAGGAAGCTAACTGTGCTGGATATTAGATATAGTTTGTATCAGCAGGTAAAAGTGCAGCTGCATGTTTGATATTCAGGTTAATTCTTTGCTGCACAGACTATTATAATCACAAAAATAGTACTTTGGGTATGAGTCAGTAGACTCAGTAAGTCTAAGGTAATACTTAGATGGTTTAAGGCCTTTTTGTTTCCAGGAAAGAGCAACAGAGACTAACCACAATAGCTAAAAGCACACACACACACACACACACACACACACACACACACACGTTTAGTTCTGTATTTGTGAGCAGGAGATAAGATGCTACACATTGTAGCAGACTGTGTATCATGTCAAATTAATCTTACAAACATGTACAAAATAGATGTGATTAGTGAAACGGATTCCAAGATTTAGATTTTTATGATAAATTTGAGCGTACATATTTTCATCCACTTTATTTGGATAAACACACGGCATATGATAAGGTTACGGAAAAATACTGTAGCCTACTTTTGCATTACTTTAATGTGAATTACTGTTGTCTATCAAGATGATTCTTAGCAGTGTTATTTAAGATCTTCAGTGCACTTTCCCACCAAACATGGCATGGCTCACCAACAAATCAAAACCCAGGACTATCTGTATTCTAGCCAAGCATAAATGTTGGTTTCCCAATCCGTAAAGCTACATGTGAAAGTAGGCGTTTTTCTGAAGTTGAAAAGGTACTGAGTAATGCTGATGACAGGTACTGAATAAGTAGGCTTGAGAAATAAAATACTACTTGAAATCTAAAAGAGTTTGAAATGAAACCAGGAATATTTCATCTGCCACTAAGATATTTGTGGCACTGGAGGTATGGCGGTGCAGTTGGAATCTTTGCTGCCTCACAACTCCAGGGTTCCCGTTTTGATCCTGAGCTCAGGTTTTGCATGTTAAACACTGCACCTGTCTGTTAGAAGGAGCGAAATAAAACCAATTTGTATTTCTAATTTATAGCCATAAACGATTCATAAAAGCTCTAACTGTTGTCATCATTCACTCATGTCAGTTGCTTTTAGCGTTGTAAGCAAGGAATTTTATATCATTGGACCTTTACATATTTTAGGTGAATACACTTTATCTAAATGTTCAGCTTCACACCAGTTTAAACAGTGAAAAACAATTTCACACTATGGGAGTATATAGAATTAACAGACCTTTCAATAATTTTGAGATCATTTGTAGTAGTGGGTGTAAATTTAATGCTTCATTTGAAAGCCGTGCTAGAGAGGAAATGAAAATTCAGTAAAGTGCAAAATTGCCTGAGAATTTGATGTGATATCCTAACAGCATTGATACTGCTACTATTATGTCAATTAATGGGAATAATGGAGTTATATTATTTTTAGTTGATTTAGCATTTTATGCATCTCGTAACTGGATTTAAATGCTGGTTAAAATAAACGCTAATGTGTGACACTTTATAGAAGCTTCCTGTGTGACTTGGCCTTTATTATCTATAACTTAATTTGTAGGTTTTTACCTCAGCCCTTATTGCACCAGTCCACCTACTTCAGCATATTAATTTCTAACCTTGAAAGTTGCAACAGAGCACAAATGTGAAAAAATAGGAAACTGCGGTGGGTTTCAAACGAAAGCAACACACTAGCTAACCACCAAATTATGCTTGAGTCAGCACAGGACAGTTATCAAGACACACATAATTGCAGTGACCAATAGCATACAGGTCTTTCCGAGTCCATGATGAATGAATGAAAGAAACAATGTGCTTTGCAGAGTTTTGCATTAGTGAAGTGAAGTGAAGTGAAGTGACGTGTGGCCAAGTATGGTGACCCATACTCGGAATTTGTGCTCTGCATTTAACCCATCCAAGTGCACATACTTGGGGCAGTGGGCAGCCTTTTTTTTTTTTTTTTTTTTTTTTTTGCTGCGGCGCCCGGGGAGCAGTTGGGGGTTTAGTGCCTTACTCAAGGGTCTCACCTCAGTTGTGGTATTGAGGGTGGAAGAGAGCGCTGGTCATTCACTCCCCCCACCTACAATCCCTGCCGGACCTGAGACTCGAACCCACAACCTTCAGGTTGCAAGTCTGACAAAATGGGTTATACTAATGGGTTTGTAATGAGGCTTAAAAAAAGATTTGAATGGAAATTTTTTTGTTACAGCATATTATTTCAACACAAGTCCAAACACAGTACAACCTGGTGGATTACAAAGAAAATTACAAAGAAGAAGTAAAACAAAGATGAAATACTTCAAGTGTATCTTCGTGTTAACTGTTGTGTGAACTTCCCATATGTTTAATCTGTATTTTATGCAGCATAAGAGAGTGGCTTTGTTCTTCTTATGTTAAGCAATTGCGTCAGTATCAGCCTTCACCCAGGCTAAAAAAAAAAAAAGTGTAATAATGTTCTAGTGCTTGTGAACCTACTCATGTATTGATGTAAGTTAAAAATCATTTTGTGCAGAAAGGAAAACTGAAAAAGTTCATTAGCTCATAGTTTACACCTAAGTGTACACTTTTTCTATACTGTATACCAGGACCTCTCCTCTCCACATTAATGAAAGTGATCTATCAATGAATCTGTAATGCCAGTTATAATTTTATTCTATTCTCTTGTTGTGTATATGTTTCCAACACTTCAATAATGCTAGGTCTAGGATATAACAATTTAACATTTTTGGTTCTGAAGTACATAATTGAGTTATGACATAAAACCACATTAAGAACACATTAAGACTCAATATAACTAGAAAAACATAAAACGACTAAAACACATTTCCTAGTGAGACACTACAGAAACAATCCTATAAAGCACAGTCTTAACATGTAAAGTCCTCAGACAGTAAACAACCCAAAAATAACACACAGATCTTGAAGACAGTACATTTTAGATTCTACACATAACACACTAAAATGAGCAGCTATCCACATAAACTATGCTAAAAGCAAAAATCTATACTTAAGTACTACGCTTAAGAATTATTTTGTAAGATTTACTTAGGTCAAGTATTACTGAAAGTCAATACTTGTACTTTTACTCAACTACATTGTAATATAAAACATAATTGTAAAAAACATAATTTTACACCTTGCAGTTTCATTTAGACCTAAATAAAATGCTCGCATGAACAATTTAAAATAAGGCCCACTCTGGGATCAAGAAGCTGCATACACACATGCACACACACACACACACACACACACACACACACACACACACACACACACACACTTCCTTTTAATGCAGTGCCAATTTTTTATTTTATTTTCCTAAATTTTTATATTTCTATATTTTGTTTACTTTATTAATATTACTTTTTATTTCTTGTATTTTACTGTTACTGTACTAAGCACCAGTACACCAAAACAAATTCCTTGTACATGTAAACCTACAGTACTTGATAATAAAGGTGATTCTGATTCTGGTAATGTTACTTTTATTATACCAGCTTTATTACACAAGAAACATCACATGAACTTCATATGTGAATAATCATGATTCATGTGAAGTTTACACATGTTGTTTCACATATATTGCATGTTTCTATTTTCAGATGGTGCTTTCACCCTGCAATTTTGTCATATGCCTCCTTTATTTTCATGTGATATTTTTAACATGACATGAGCATTTTTAGCTTTTTTTTTCCTTACGCAACTATTAAATTTATATACAATTGTAGCTACATAGCATATATGCAATAATCACTCTGATCATGCACTCTTCCACCCATTGAAGCAGAGAACATTCATCAAAGGTTAAAGCCTACAAACAAATTGTTAGACAAAACCTGATTCATGTTCAGAAGAGCACGTTAAAACTCGTCATCGTGGTTAGAGAGACACAACACTTTCAAATCACATTTCCTAGTTAGACACTATAGAAATGATCCGTGAAAGTATAGTCTTAACTTCCAAAGACCTCAGACAGTAAACGACCCAAAATAACACACAGATCCTGAAGACGGTAGATTTTAGATTCTACACATAACACACACTAAAATGAACAGCTATCCACATGGACTATTCTAAAAACAAAATCTATACTTACTATGCTTAACTGCATGTTTTTATTTTCATGTTATTCCCGTTATCACGTTTCACGACATTTTCAACACAAAACATTTATTTTTACATGTGATCCCCCCCCCATTACTTATTTTACAGATTAACTTGATACTTCTCACATGATCACCTTCACATAACATCACATAAGTGGATGTGAATTCACAGAACATAGACCATCACACTTTTCTTTACAATACCTACATCAAAAAATATAAAGACACAAAATACACCTATAACTCTTTTCTAAGCAAATACAATACTTCTACATATCAACAGTGCATGTTTTTATTCTCACATTATCCACCACCCCATGAATTTCTCATGATTCATTTATTTTCATGTGATTTTGTCACATGATTAATTTGTTTTTACATGTGATTTTTCCCCCACGTTATTTAACAGATTAACTTTATACATGTGAGGGATGTGATTTAATTTCTCACGTGTCTTTGCACATGACTGAGTCACTTTCACATATCACCTTCACATAATATCACACATGTGGACTTGAACTCCAGCACAGAAAATCAATAAAACACACCATCTCACATTTTTGACAATACCCATATCAAAACACAAAAAATTACAAAATGCCTGTATAGCACAACTTTAAACAAGCTACTGCAAAAATAACTTTAACTATGTTGATTGCAGCTATAGCTATCACTCTGATCATGTACTCTTCCTCTCCATAAGAAGCAGAGAACATTCATCAACAATCAAAGCCCACAAATACACACACACACCTCCTTTTAATGCAAAGTAATTTCACTTTTATTATACTGGTTCTATTGCACCAGAAGCATCACATGTGTGAAGTTTACACGTGGTTTTTAGAAATCTCGCATGTTGTTTCATATGTAGTGCATGTTTTTATTTTCACATGTAATATTTTTAACATTTTTCCCCCACATTATTCATTTTCACAGATAAACTTTACACATGCAGGGGATGTAATTTTATTTCTCACACATGACCAGCTCATTTTCATGTGGTCTTAGTCACATATCATACTTGCAGATTCAAACTCACTCACCGAACACATATAAAATGCACTCCTATACTATTTCAATGCTACATGAACAAAAAGCATAAAATCACAAAGAAAAACACCTGATATAAACAAAACTAATAATTACAGTATTATCATTGTCTTAAGTTTTTGTTTAGTCTTTAGTTGCCCTGCAATAATCACTCTGATCATGCACTCTTCCTCTCTATAAGATGTAGTGAACATTCATCAATAGTTAAAGCCAAAGAAAAAAATCCGTCTGTTTATGCAAACATGGTCAAAGGTAGCCACTAAAAAAGAGAAAAAGGAAAATGATTAGTCATATATATAATCATACAGTAGTATTATACGTACTATACCACAGCACTGCTGAATTCTTGATTCGGATTTGTCAGAAGTTATTGATTTATCTTCTATAACAGCAGCTCTAAAAGTAGTTCTAGCTGCACGGCAGATGTAACAGTTGACTTAGTATCTCATATCTTATTATTTTGACTAAGTGGTTGTTTTGACTTAGTATCTCATTATTCTTCACTTTCTAAGTAGTTATTTTGACTTCGTATCATATTATTTTTACTTACTAAGTAGTTATTTTGACTTAGTATCTCATTATTTTGACTTACTAAGTTATTATTTTTGACTTCAAATCAAAATACTGACATTGCAATTGAAAAAATATTTTTCACACCTTGCAGTTTAGCATTTCTGGAACATAAAACATGAAACTAAAGGCTGGTGAAGGAATGACTGTTTATAGCTGCTATAATGTAAACAATAACAGGAAATAATTTGTTTTGAGTTTGTTAAGACAAGTATGATGTTATTCTCTAATTAATAAAATATTAATTTGTTGACAAATTGCTGTGCTATAAGAGAAATAAAACACTGCTGTTATAGGAAACCCATTATGCTTTATTCTTTACATAATACGCTACAGTCAGGTATGTGTTTAGGAGAAAGCTGAGGATCAAACCTGGTTGAAGTTTAGGGAGATGAATCCATCAGAATCAGTGTCTAAAATGTAAAATGTCTCTGTAGAAACAAAATGGTAGAATAAGAAAGTTACCCTGATGTTAGGTTTTGCAATCCTAGAGTCTAATGACACTGAATACAGAACTTTAAGGATAAAATCTAATCAAGTGTCATTTGAGAGTATGCACTGGTCACTCACTGAACATGGTCTCCAGGCGCACTAGACAGGTGACAAAATCGTCAAAGTTGATGCTCAGGTCCTGCTCTGTGTAGCGCAGAATAATCAGCTGGAATATATGGTTGTTCAGCTTGAAGCCTGGTGGGGAAAAAAGGAAAAAACGTTAAAAATGTAAACCTGGATACACACAGTATAAGACACTGATCACAGAGAGGTGCAGATAGACAGTAAGTATTATATGCTGAATGGTTCAAGGTCCTGGAACATGTGCTTTTCTGTAGAGATCCACAATTCCGAGCCTCAGCCCTGGATGGACAGCTGTATGGGTAGATGTCATGATAGATGAATAGACTCACCTGCTGATTCAAGGGCCATACGCAGCTCAAATGAGCTCATTGTGCCAGACTTGTCCACATCATACTTCCTGAACACTTCCTGAGCAAGGGGGAGACACAGACCAATTCTTAGTTGTAAAATGATATTATATTATATAAATATTATATAATTCAATAGCCTCTGTATTCTGATGACAAGGCAAAGTGCTTGTCATGTAGGCCAAATAATATTTATTTACTTTTATTTGCATCAGAAGAGTTCTGTAAGATACTATATTGTTCAAGTGAGCTAGTAAATATTACATGTTAATTGTCTGTTTTGTAGAAATATTTAAGTAGGTGATGACTTTAAGAAAACTCACCAGATAGTGTTTGATTTTCTCCCACAGCACGTGGAACTCTGTGAGACCCAGCTTACCGCTGCCATCTGTCTGAACATGTCTGTCACAGAGAATAACACATGGAGAAGGAGACATGGACATGCCATGCAGACAGACGGTGAAGAAACAGAATCCAGACTGAGAGACATTCAAGAGAGAAAAACAGACTGGTGCAGAGTCCAATAAAAGGACAGACCCAAAACTAGCATATGTATGTTCAGACACTACAACTACTACAACTATTACTACTATTACTACTATTTCTTCTACTACAACTATTACTACTACTACAACTACTACTACAAGTACTATTATTACTACCACAACTGTTACTACTACTACTATGTTGGAATTCATGGATCATCAAGAAAATTGACTCTCACTCAAACCACACACGGAACAAACAAAGACACCCCTTTACGAAGAACAGACCAGAGATGTCTAGGACTAAACAACCAGCTTTCAAATATGAGGGATCTCTTCGTTGGCACTGCCCGGCTCACCTCTTCGCTTGGCTGTCCAGTCTCCAACCACTCTCTCCATTGACTACTAATGACTTCTCAAAGATTCTCCAACAGATTAGAACCCTCTGACCACCGACAACAACCTCCATTCATCAACCAAGCAAAGCAAGTATCAATACCTCCTAACTTTATTAAGCTGGTGCAGTTAAGCTAAGAACTCTCTAACTAATTCACAATTGAATACCGACACAATGATGGTTCACTCAGGTCAGGGTCTAGTGCTTTTCATACTTCAGTCTAAGAACCCAACCTTCTGTCTTTTATGCCATTTTCATATGTGTATGCATGTGCATGTTTGTGTGTGAGTGTGTTATGTGTGTATAGTAGGTTAGTCTATGTGTAGTAGTGTAGTGTAATAAAGTCTTATCAATATTCAAGGTAATGATGTGCTGTGTTTCCTTGCTCACCATCTAAGTTCCTAGGGTGCCTGTTCTTGTTGCCGTGCTCTGAAATAGTCCTCATCATAGGAAGCTATTACTGTCAATGGCCACGATAGTAATAACTTGCCAGAGTGGATAGACACCTCGCTAAACATTTCGGTGGACGAAATGAGCAGTTAGTGGTGGTAAATTAATTCTGATGTAATTCCCCCAAAGTAAATAATATTACTGTTTGTATTAATGATTTGTGGAAGATTATAATAAGTCAACGTTCAAATGAGCTAAATTCCTTACAACTACTACTACTACTACTAAAACCACAACTATTATTATTCAATTTCAATTCAATTTTATTTATATAGCGCTTTTAACAATGGACATTGTCACAAAGCAGCTTTACAGAAATAAATGGATTCACAAAAATATATTGTAAATATTTGAATTTATCACTGTGAATTTATCCCTAATGAGCAAGCCAGTGGCGACGGTGGCAAGGAAAAACTCCCCGAGATGATATGAGGAAGAAACCTTGAGAGGAACCAGGCTCAAAAGGGAACCCATCCTAATCTGGGTGCAACGGATAGTGCAATTATAAATAAATCCCTTCTATTATTGTGTACTATATGGACAAATAGTGCAATTGTGCAACCAATAAATTCATCACAGTTTTTGCAAGAAGACCGGCTGGTTAAAATCTATCCACTGTCCACTGATGGAGTCCTGAGTACGAAGCTGCTCGTGGCAACTGCAGCCCCAAAGCCACTACAGCAATCGCAGTCCCAAGCCATTACAGTATAGCTCCCCATATGTGATCCCCATGCCATCTCCACAGCCCCCAGGTGGTGCCATCCCCAGCAATCCAAACAGTTCTTCAGGCAATCCATATGGGGCCACCCCCAGCAGCAGCGAGCAAACTCAACCGATGAGAACTCCAATCAGAAGTAGGGCTTCAGGATGGGTCAGGCAGCGAAGAGGAGCAGGATCAGGATCACTGGCATCACTGGCATCTCAGAAGTAGCATGTGTAGCTCGACAGAGAGTGAGGGAGAGAGAGAGATGGAGAGAAAGGAAGAGATTGTTAGGTGAGCTTTTGTCCTCTAATGGTTAAGCACGATGTACTTTGCATGCAGAGTGCAAGCAGGGACTTCGGCAAGACTAGCTATGACAGCATAACTAAAAGGGAGAGCCAGAAGCTAACACAGACATGAGGGCACCCTGGGACATAAGGCAGCCAGCCACTCCACCGTCGACAAACCTGAGTGAACGTGTGAGAGTGGGGGGGTGACAGCATCCAAACATCCCAGTTCACCACAACACTCTATGCCTGTGAAACCCTCCAGACCTGCCCCTGTACCTGAGAAAAAAACTATTCACAAAAGGCTTGACTAAACAAATATGTTTTCAGCCTAGACTTAAACACTGAGCCCCGAACACTAAGTGGAAGGCTGTTCCATAACTGTGGGGCTTTGTAAGAGAAAGCTCTACCCCCAGTTGTAGCCCGCATTATTCGAGGTACCAACAAATAGCCTGCACCTTTTGATCTGAGTAGGCGTGACGGATCATAAAAGACCAAAAGTTCGCTCTGGTACTGTGGCACGAGACCATTTATTGCTTTATAGGTCAATAGTAGTATTTTATAATCAATACGAAATTTGATTGGGAGCCAGTGCAGTGTGGATAAGATAGGGGTGATGTGGTCATACACTATATTACCAAAAGTATTCGGTCACCTGCCTTGACTCACATATGAACTTAAGTGCCATCCCATTCCTAACCCATAGGGGTCAATATGATGTCGGTCTACCTTTTGCAGCTATTACAGCTTCAACTCTTCTGGGAGAAAGTTAATAAGCATCCAGTTTCTAATGTCTTTTAAACATTACTCAACCTTATTAATTTTTTAGCTTTATTTAGCTTTGAATTATTTATTACTACTACAACAACTACTACTACTACTGCTTAGGAAAGAAAGAAAAAAAGAAAGAAAGAAAAAAAGAAAAACAAAAGGAAAGAATGACAGAATAAGCAAAAGAAAGAAACAAACTAACAGAATAAATAAATAAATAAAATGACAGAATAAATAAAAGAAAGAAAGAAAGAAAGCTCTGTATGAGAAGCGCTGAGGTAAGGATACATCCATGAGGTTGATCATACTGCGGCACGCCTCCTGGGTAAAGCCGTCTGTCTTCAGATCCTTATCTATGAGAAAGAAGGAGAGTTTACATTTATGTGCACCACACAGTAATTCTACTGGTATCAGATATTTAGCAGTTTGTTAATGTGATGTTGCCTAAATGCTTTACAATGCACTGTGTATGAACTGAATGCTGTTGTGAATCTGTTTGAATGAAAGATTCGCTGATCATGTTTGAAGACTCACGCTTGCTGATGATTCTGTTCAGAATGGTCTGGAGCTCTGTAACACTGATCACACTTGTGTGCTACAAAACACACACATGAAATACACTGAAACAAGCATATGAACTCCTGAGTTCAAAATGCTTACGGAATTTTTAAAGAAAGACTCGTATAAACTAAAATTTGCCTGTCTAGAAAAAATTAACTCCATCTAATTTGAAAAAGCATGTTGAGATAAGTTTTGCTAATTTGCTATCATTAACTGGCTATATTTACCTACGCTAGGCTGTTTTCTTTGCTAATGCCAGGTTGGACTAGCATCAGTTCCAGTCACATAATTGACCAGGCAATTTCTACCTAATGGTAAATATTGCAAACTTAGAATAAGCTATAAAAGTCATTTTCTACATGAAAACATGACATTAACGTAATTACATCAGTTAAAAACATTTACATTTTAGTTCTGAATGCCTGAGTACATTTAAAAGTAGCAACCTTTTTACTTGTGTACATTTTTGGCTGGATACTTCCACTGAGTAAGATTTTGACAAATATCTATTCTTTCACTTAAGTACAATTTGTCCACTCCTTCAAACAACATATTGTACAGATAGCATATCATACAGATAACATCACTGCTCATAATGGGGTCTGGGAGCCACCAGGGGCCCACAAGAAGCCTATAAATAATGTATTCTGTTGGAGAAAAGTTCAGGAATAGAAAGTCCCATGGCTCTAATAAATAGCCAAATTATTGATATACACATTTAAATAATGAGCTTAATTTCTGTATAGCTGAATTAGTTTCCTAAAATAATTCTATACTGAGGGAATCCATGGAATGAAGAGCTGCAAACCATTTGAGAACCCCTGCTTATAACACATCCTCTTCGTTCTTACCGCTCCTGCCAGCTGTCTGAAGAGACTCTTGAATCCGGCATCAATTTGACTCTCATCCAAATAATTCTGACAGAAAGAAGAAAGATACACAGTGAGGAATGGTGCTAGTTAGCAACAAATTCTTAACTTTTACTTTTTAATGCCTGGTGAGATTCTTGACAACAGATCTGAGGATACAAGTGTATCGGTTATAGAGTATTCAGGATTTTTAGTAGGAAATTTAGTTTAGAAACAGGGTTTTGTGCATCTGCATGTTTCCCATCTCACCACTTTGGGAAGATCAGTTTTGATTTCGTCATCCATTTCCCTAAAGCAGGAGGAAACAGGTTTGGGTCAGTAACTGCTCAATCAATCTACACACATGGACATGATGAAACTGCACTGACTGACTTAAATTCATTTACGGACAACGGGAAGTCATAAGCAGCGACTTTTACAATAGTACAATACAGTAAAACACAGCAGCTGAGATTGGTAAAAGTGTACTGTATGTGTTTGTCCTAAAACTATCAGAATTCTGTCGTTCCTTCTCTCTTTCGCATCACTCACTCCAAGTCGGTGGGTTTTTCAGAGAAGACACGCAGCACAAAGTCGGCCTCTTTCTGCGGCTCGAATGTGGACGGGACGATGATGTACTCTCCAGCAGGAAGACGGAAGCGTGAGCTGACCTCACGCAGGTTGATGAAGAGCTCAGAGCGAGCGCTGGAGCCGTGTGTGAGGAAGAAGTCTCGCTTCAGGTGAACTCCTGACTGACCTACATACTGCCAGAGGACACATCCATGTATTTATAGTCACCCATCTTTGTCCTGACAACTGTAAATGTGTTGACATATCTGATGCTCACACACACACACACACACACACACACACATTTCCATGTGTAGTTATTTCACAGAGTATAGTATGGACTTTTCGTGTAGTAGCTAACACTCAAGTCAAATATGAGAAAAGTTCAGCAGCCACCATCATACCTGACTGGGAACCTGAAAGAGAGGGACATGAGATAGTCAGAAAAAATAAACTGAAGTGATATTAAGCAGCTTCATTTGATTCAGTGGTTATGAAATGGCATGTACCTCGTATATTGCAAAGCCGATGGTCTCCATGTCTTTGCCCTCTTTGCGCTGTTTCCTGCGGTCTTTCTGCATCAGAGCCACTAGGAAGGTGCAGTTGTCCTGTCCTACCATATCCGGGTGCTTCACGTTGATCTTGAACTGAGGGTTGAGCCAAAACGTAGCTGAGGATTGTGATTAAATTGAAGGAGAAGGATTAAGACTTGGACAAGAAAATTGACAGTGGCGACTTTATCTTATTGTGCAGCTTACACACACACACACACACACAAACACCTGGGTAATTCCTGCAGCCTCCAGCCGTGCTGCCTCTCCTCCACTCGCCCTGGTAGAGAGATGTGCTCCACTTCTTCACCTGACTGGCTTCCAGAGCATCTGCTGTCAGGTTACAGATCTCCAACCTGCTGAACTCCCGCAAGAAGTCCTGGAATGACATCCTGAAAGAGAGAGAGATAGGAAAAAGACAAAAGAGAGAGAAAGTGAGAGATAGAACAGAGAGATAGAGAAAGAGAAGAGAGAGAGAGAGAAGAGGGAGAAGAAAGGAGGGTGATAGAAGAGAGACAAAAATGAGAAATAAAGAGAGGTGGGGAGAGAGAAAGTGAGAGAAGATATAGATAGATAGATAGATAGATAGATAGATAGATAGATAGAGATAAAGTGAGATAAAAATTAGAGTTAGAGAAAGAGGAGAGAAGAAAGAGGGGGAGTGAGAGGGAGAGAGAGAAAATGAGAGACAGAAAACAGAGAGAGAGAAGGAGAGAAGAGAGAGACTCAATAATGATGCATACAAATTAGTAATAAAGCAAACCTTCATAAATCATCACATAAACACACTCATACAACACCCCCATACACAAACATGCGCATGAACGCACACACACACACACACACACACACGCGCGCGCTTACCAGAACTCTCCGTCTTCGCTGCGGTTATGCAGTTTGCTCCTGGAGGACGAGTCCACACTGTCCCACTCTCTAGCACTGAAAACAGCACAGCAGTATGAGCAGCGTCACATCATCAGCATTCTGCTTTATGTTCTGCTTACTGACTTCTTCTTACTTATTGCTCCAAGCTCCAGTCCACTCCACCTCTCCCCAGGGGTTTCTGATGCGCACCAGCTTGGTGGGGGTTCCTCTGTAAACCACCTAACACACACACTTCATTGTGTATACAGCAGTATAGCAAAACAGACCTTCATCAAAGTCTTGGAAAAGCACTAACATGTCATACAGTTACACTAGTTTATCACAGTGTTTGGGCAAATGCAGCTGAAATTCTCATCCAATTCTAAAAACTGATTGGGCTTCAATTCTTTCATTGGGTTTTTCCCAAAATGCGTTTGGTGGAGAAATGAAGTGTAGACAGACTAACACACATTATCTAATCAAATTCCACAAAAGTGCAAATCACAGAATTCTAAGTTTAGTGTTTTTTTGTTTAAATCAAAAGAATACAACTTTCTGTTTAACATGTTTGGAATTTGGAGAAAAGACAGCATGAACCCAGTAGAGCATTACAGACTTTAAAAGCTGTCTCTCTCTAACTTTATATTTCTGCATCATTTTTATTAGTCCATTGACGAGTGATGTAATGCATTGCTCAACCCAAACTGATTCATCGTCAAGCTATTTGTAGATAATATTTCAGTCCTCGCATCTAACGTCATGACCAGCCATCAACAACTCACCTCCTCCACTGCTGTCACCAAGTAGGCATGGCCTTTAACCAGTTTCTTGAAGGTGATGACCTCCATGTCACAAATACTGGTGATCTACAGGCCACAGAAAAAATAATAATAATAATCGTTGGCTTCTGAGATTTGTTACAAGTCACTGAAAATAGGAACTATTCATCAGGTCAGCAACAGGAAAGATGAAAAGCTGAAATACATTTTAAAGTAATGACAATTTAATACTTGTTACATGTTAAGTTTTGTAAGGAACTAAAGGGCGAGTCCTTCTAACAGGTAACGGAAGTGTAGTGGATAGATGTCGAGGTGCCTGTGTCTTTAAGCCACAGCAACGGTGCTGTGCCGCACCTGTATGACGTCACTAGATGCGACTGATTTGTAGCAATTGTTAGCCTCGGAGCTCCTTTAAAAGCACGGCGCTGGCGATGCTAAGGTAAGTGGCAGTTTTTGTTGGTTTACTCGTCTACTGTGTGTTTTCGTCCCGTTTGGGTTTTCTCCTGTGAGTCGGAGCCTGTAGAGGTCTGTTCCTTGACTGTAAAGGGTGCAGTTGTTGGAGTCCTGCTCCAGGAGTTTGTTGCTGCTTGTTTGCGCTTATAGTGCGTATATCTCAACTGTGAGTGTTGTAAGCCTGAGGCTGTATTGCATCGGTTCCTGTGTGTAGCTCTCTTGGCTCTAGTATGCCACTTGATTCACTGTTACCTGCCCCCATTAGGCTGTGTGGTCAGTTGACTGGGAGGTTTCCCCTATTTTTTTTAAAAGAAGTTCCTCTGCATCGCTGCTTGCGGTATGTCGCTATGTTAACGCTTATCTCTTTTTTTTTTTTTTTTTATCAGCCAGTTACCTATGAGCTTATAGGTGCCTCCGGTGTACTTTATTTAGCAGGTGACTTCTGCTGCTGGTTTGCTGCTGTTGACTTCAAGCCATTGGGACCGTCTGCTGACGGCAAGCTACTGTTTTGTTTCTAGCGAATTTCTTTATTGTTTTGTTTCTTTGGCACTGTGTACTCAGTTTTTTTTTGCAATTGTTGCGTGCTGTGTACGATTAGATCATCAGCGCGCTAGAATGATCAGAGCGGTAATGTTTGTGCGAGTGTGTGTTTTTGTGGGTAGCTGGTAGCGTGTTTGTGTGTGCGTGTTGGTGTGTGGTGCCAGCGTGTGTTTGTGTGTGCATGTGAGCATGTTGGTTTAATTTTGCTGGTATATGTTGTTTTTTTATTTTATTTTATTTTTTTTGTTGTTCCTGAATTTTTGTTCATTTCTTTTTGTGTGTTCTGTTTCAGGAGCTGGGGGACGCCAGCAGGGAGGCTTGGCACCTGGTGGCTGGGTACCTGTGTCTGTGTGTGTTTCACCTTTCTGGCAGTGTGGTGTCACCTGGGTGTGCTGTGCAGTGTATATGTGTGCGCTTCACGTGTGGTCTTTTTGGACCCTCCTTCCAGAACGCCTCCCTGTGGTAAGCCCCCATCCTAATTTATGTGTGTGTTTTGTTCTGTAGGCCTACAGAATAACTGAACCCTGGTTGTATTTACAGTGTTTGCTACTCTCTTTTTTTCATGAATTGTAACAAAACCATTGAAAAGAATTAAATAAAGAAATTGTTTAGTGTGAATCCTGTCTCTGTTCACTTGTGTATGAACCAGTGTTCCTTGTGTGGACTTAATGTTGGTGTTTTTTTTTTGTATAGTTAGTTTTCCTAAGGGGGGCATAACTCTCCTAGGTGGCGTGGTCGGCAATCTAAATTCTTATTGGTACCTTGGTCTCGCTACAGAAGCATATATGTGGTACTTCACATTATAAAACAGCAGAATATGTCTGCATAAAAAATATTAAAAATTAATTTATAATAAAACTGTAACTATTTAATTGAAAATACTTCTAATGTTAGTTCAACTTTTCAAGTTTCAGCAGTGTGTCAGAAACAGGAAGCAAGTCAATCCCAAACTGCAAATGTAAACACCAAACACCAAGCATGTCACTTCTCGCTGATTACATATGGGTTCATGGGAAAATTGTGCACATTTGTGATGTAATCTTGAACAAAACATAAGCTAACTGCCCATGCACTACTAAAGATGTGAAGTATTCCAATAAACCAGCCGTGTTTCTTTCAAAATTACGTGTGTCTGACTAGAGATTAAAGATAAAATCACTGAGATCTGCAGTGTGCTGCTCCTCCAGGACCTAAGTTGTCACTCCTGTTCTGAAATATTTTAAAAATAGATGGGTGGATATGCGTGCGAGTGTGTGATGCTGACATCTATGGAGCAGCCCAGCAGTAATCCTCTCTCCACAGCCCTCCTTATGATGTTGAAAAGATCAGCAGGAGGTTTATTCAGCTCGTACATCTCCGTCACACCACCCGTGAAGTCCTCAAAGCCTTCTGATATACTGCCGCCTGACAGAGCCTCGTAGCAGCTGTTCAGCCTGACACACACACACACAAATGATAGCTTAGTCACCATTAGTGCCACAGACAAAATACAAAACTAAGCATGGCAAATATTAACAATATGCACTGTCACAAAGCAGCTTTACAGAGATCTGAATGTAGATATAGATCCCTATTGAGCAAACCAGAGGTGACAGTGATGAGGAAATGCTCCCTGAAAGAAAACTTAAGAGGAACCAGACTCAAAAAGAGAACCTATTAAACAGGTAAAATTATCCACTGAAGCAAGTGTGAGTCTTGGGTATAAAGTGTTTTTGGGTAAGTGCAAATCTTTCATATCCGTTTTATTAAACTCACTGTAAAGAAAACAGTTAAACTTATAAATAAAAACTGATTAAAAAAAAGTGACAGGAAAAAGTTTATGTGTAAAACATATAAATGCTATGTACTTCAAATACCTAACTGGAGAGATTTAAGCCATTGCCAATTAGATCCAGATTGCTTGCAGTAAAACAAAGTGTCACAAATTCTTCAACTGACCTAGAGTATTTAAACTGATCCCGTTGCCTGAAGCAGAGCTATGTGTGTGCCTGGTTTTGAAATCCCACTTTCTGCTTGTACCAACTCCAGTATTTTCTAATGAACTTAGTCAAAATTTCAAAAAAAGATGAAAACAAGTCATTTAAACCCTGTTACGAATAAGTTTTTAGTGAATTACCGTCAAACTTGATGTAAATTAAAATAAAATCTGAAATCACCTGAATAAGAAAGAATGCAAGATGTCAATTTTGTTCTAGGGGAATGCTGTGAATTTGAACTTTGGAAACACAAGCCAGTTGTTTTTCCTTTAAAAAAAATGGACAAACTGGCTATTAGTAAGTAGCCATCACACTGGCTTTATGCACAATTACCTAAATTGGCATTGTGATTACTTATTTGCCAGGACATGATTCCCAACTCAACCTGAAAATCTGTAAACGTCCACACACTCTGCCAGTTTCAGAGTGTATGTCTAGCAAACGTTTGCTATTGGTGTCTAAGATTTTTTCTGTGCTATTTGTCTTACTTGGCATAGGCCTTTTCAACCAGAGCACTCCAGAACTCGCCTCCCTCCGCCGAGTGCACGAACAGCAGCTTCCCATCTTTAACCGGCAGCCTGTCATCAATCACCACATCAACCCATTCACCAAACTGCCAGAACTACAGGAAGAGAGAGAACGAGACAGAGAGAGATTATCTCAAATATGGAGACAACAACCACCAGGTGGCAGAATGTCAGTCATTTGTGGAGTTACAGAACACAGACTGTACACGTACATGCATGCACAGGCACGTGCACGCGCACACACACACACACACACACACACACCTGCATTTCCATTCTAACCAAACCAGCACTCTTATGAATCTCAATTAACTTTTAAAGTATCCCCACAGAGGTGCAGTTCACTCAAACAGGAGACAATTCAGAGCAGAATTCAAACCAGCACTCGAGCACAGTGAAGCTAGTGGACTATGTGAAGTGTGTGTGTGGGACATTTTGCTTGCTTCTGGAACACTTATGAGATCTCACTGTCAGCAAGCTAAGCAGGAGTCACAAATAACCTGATACACTGTCACACTGATCTCATAATGAAATACCACGATCTTGTCATCTCTAATCAGCTATACTCATCTCTCTCAGCAGGATGTATATGCAGAGTTACGCTGTGTATCTGGAAAGCTTCATTCTGACCCTCACTCCTTACTGTACTCCTTCCTACTCCATGCCATGTCATTAAATCCTTTCTGCTCCAGTGCATGTTGCTCCAGTGTTGCTTTATAATCTTATTCTTTGGGTTTTGGTGTATACCAATAAATAAATAGATTTGTGTGTTGTCATGTGTGTTCTTCATACTACACTACCTCCCCAACAGGGTTTTTATACAGATAGTACCCTTAGTCCCTGAACTAGTGAACCTGTATCAGGATGTATTTATTGATGGAGATTTCAAAGCACTTCTGTTGCTCTGGATAAGGGCATATGCCAAATGCTATAAATGTAAATGTCAATGATTTAAGATAGCAAATTATCAAATAAAATTAGACTTTTGTATGTGAGATTGTCACCTTGTCTATTTTTATCAATCATTTGATATGCAAAGCTGCTTGACATCAGAAGTTTGTGAAAAGCACAAGAGCATGGATGAATACCAGCATGAAGGCAGCTGAAATAAGGAGAGAATATCTTGAGTTTTAAACACTAAGAGAGATGTGTAATGTGTAAGGAATTAAACACTCGAAGGAGTGATGTTATGAGTGCGATGACGCCCAACACGAAGCGGAACTGTTCCACTAGCAGCATGTCTTGATGTGTTTTCGCCAGCGATCACAGCAATTTGCCAGGGATTATAATTCTTTATGCGTTAATGAGTGTCATGTATTACTTTGTAAATGTCTGTAAACTACATTTAATCTTGGGGAATGTCCGTGAAACAAGTTTGGTGCTGTTATCACTTATGTTATATGCCAGCAACAAACAATTCTGTCACCTGCTTCTTTTTTTTACTCTCTTGAAGTTAATAATACAAAAAAAATGCAATGTCATGTTACAGAGAAACTGCAAAGTGCAATCTGTCCTGAAGTGATCGGCCCTGAGGGCTTTCACATATCAGAAAACGTGAAGTAACAGCTTTACCTCTTTACCTGGTTAAATCTGTAACAATGATTATACTAACCACTGATTTGAGAAGGTAATCATCAACATTACAGTTATGACTAACTAGCTTGGTTTTCCCAATCAGTCGAGTTTCTCTTCCCTTCATCACAGACATCTTCCCTACACGCTCCATCCGCAAAGCCACCAGCATTGCGGATGACCACATGTACCCACCACAAAAACTCTTCACCCTCCTGCTGTCTGGCAAAAGGTACTAAAGCATTCTGGCCCTCACAACCAGACTGTAACAGTTTCTTCCCCCAAGCCATCAGACTCCTCAATACTCACAGACTGGACTGACACCAACCCCCACACACATACTCAACTGAACTCCATCCCACACCCTTTGCAATTTTTGCACATTTCTTTCTTAAAATTGCTGCTAAAACACCGTACACAAAATACTTATTGACCACCTGCACCACCTGCACCTGCACACCTGTATTTATCACAGTAAATATATAGCGTCATAGGATGTTATGTTTACATTTACAGCATTTTACTTTTATCTTATGTCTTTTTGCGCAACCTGTTACATACGGCACTCTGTCCATTTTATCCACACTAGAGCTGTGTACTAGTCAGCACTGCACTGTCCTTTACTGTGCCTATTGTCTTGTTTTAGCAAATTTGTACTTGAATTGCACTGTTTGCACACACACTTTATGTAGTCCTGTGTAGTCTCATGTAGATTTGTGTTGTTTTACGCAGCACCATGGTCCTGAAGGACCGTTGTTTCCTTTCTCTGTGTACTGTTCCAGCTGTATAGGGTTGAAATGACAATAAAAGCCACTTGACTTGACTAAGCTACACGTTATTGTCCGCTGTTGTTGCTGTGCTGCAATTTCAGTCCAAAATGTTGCATGAATGTTTGAAGGACACTATAGTAGAACAGTACCAGTAGCCACTCAGGCCTGTAACTGTAAAAGCAGCTTTTTACAGACAGAGCAAACAAAGACACGCTTACGTAGAGGCACCCATGGTTTTTCAGTACATTTCCAGTACATGGTAATTGACTATGCTATCTATGCTATGTACATGCTACACTGGTCTGCATTCTGTATGTTTGCTGTTCTCCTTGTCCATTCTTTCCCTCTTCTCTAGTTTTCCAGTAACATTCTTTCAGCATGACAAATAACACTATGTCTAAACAAGCAGAATTAATGTGTCTGGAGACAACCTGAGTAAATGAATGTAGTAGGATTAGGTGGGCGGTGATTGGTGGTTATGCTCACCTATTAGCGCGGAGTTTCCCTATTTAAATACTAATTGGTCGTAGCTTGGGATGCGCCACGTCTGATCCCACCCCCAGTTGATGCTAGCTGCAGGTAAGTGTGGCTAACATATAGCAGTTGGCTATTTTAACTTTTTGAGAGATTTGGTAGCTCAATTAAAAGCAGATAATGAAAGACTGCAGCAAGAGCAAGTGCCTGTTGCACAGCTTCGTCCATCTAGTGTTTCTGGTCCTTCGGTTGTAGATCCCCCACTTACTGGTGCCAGTGCATCAACGACTGAGCGATTTGTTTTTATTCCTCGCGATCATAAGTGTCCAAAATTCAATGATAGGTTTGGCATTGGCATCAGTGAGTGGGTGGAAGAAGCCCAGGCCTGTATGCGGCTCCGTCATCTCTCTATTGCTGATCAGGCATTTTTCTTGTTTGATCATCTGGAGGGAGAAGCAAGGGAGGAGATTCGCTATCGGCCAAAAGATGAGAGGGAGGATCCAAACAAAATTATTCAGGTATTGTGTGACTTGTATGGTTGTACTACATCGTATGTAGCACTGCAAGAGTCCTTCTTTTCCAGAAGACAGCAGGAGGGGGAGACCTTACTGAAGTTCTCCCTGGCCCTGATGAACCTTCTGGAAATTTTGCTGCAAGATCAATTTGTTGAATATGTTAATGATGGTGCTCTTCGACGTGAACTTAAGCATCTAGTTCATCTCCAACCCACCGCCACATTGTGTGACGTTCGCAGTGAAGCCCTTCGTTGGGAAAGGGAGGGCATGCCTGGGGGGGTGCGTGGTCAAAGTCAGTCTGTTCCATCTGCTTATGGTATTCAATATGGGGTATATGGACATCAGCACATTGGGAGTAGCAATGTTTCGGCAACGTCAGAGTTGAATGAATTACGGGATATGCTGAAAAAGCAGCAACAGCAATTGAATCAGGTGACCCAAAGTATGGCTCAACTTCAAAATCCCCAGTCATGTATGCGATCGTCTCATGCTCATCAGATTATTTGAAAACTAGCTCCCGCTGAGTTGCAGGGCCACAGCTTGGTTGGGGAAAAGATGGGCTCAACTCATTTGATTGGTTTCGATTTTATGTCTCGTTTTATGTCTACTTGTCCGCAACTGGTTGTATCAATGGGTGGGGTTCAGATAGCTTGCCTTGCCATCACAGAGAGTTGTTTCTTGACTAATTTTGGGTCATGTGGCCAGGAACAACTTAGGTTGTGCCATTGGTTACAGCGACGGCCTTTTAATTCCTTATATTGGGTATTTAGAACTGGATGTAGAGTTTTGTGGGAAGGTAGTTTTAGGTTGCGGTGTGCTGGTGGTCAGGGATCCTCCAGGTGGCATGTGTGCTCAAGTTTCTGGGGTTTTGTTTTTCAGGCTTTACAACATTGCCATCAAGTTGATGCTCAGTCAGTTACAGATCATGGGGGGGCGGGTCAAAGTGCGTGGATGTCGGGCGTGTCGCATCCCAGGGGGCACCATGAAATTCATTGCTGCAACTTGCTCTGTGCAGTATTCAAGCAGTACAGTACTGTTTGAACCACCAGAGTCTGGTCTACCGGCAGATTTGTTGGCTTCTCCTGCCCTGTTAAGGGTGGACCGTGGTACTGTCTACGTGCCTGTAGTTAATGTCGGCACAGTTGACATAGTGCTTTATGCTCATACTGTTATTGTTACTGTGAATAATGTTTATGTGGTCAGTTTACCCCCAGAGGTTACAGAAGTTCCAACAGTTACGACAAAGGTGAGTGCACAAGTTGTGCAGGCTTCTCCCACCGTACAGGAACAGATAGGGGCACTTGCTTTGTCTGTGCTGTCATCAGAAGAACAGGGTAAAGTGAGAGCTTTGCTGGAGAAGTATTTGCCTGTGTTTTCCGTACATGATGGGGATTTGGGGTGTACTAATGGAGCGGTTATTTGGGGATCAACAGTGCTAGTCTGTTCTTTTGTATCTGGATGATATTCTGGTGTTTTCTTCCTCTGTTGATCAACACCTTGCTTGGATGGAAGTTGTCCTGAGCCGCTTGCAAAAAGAAGAGTTGAAGGCAAAACTATCCAAGTGTGCATTTTTTCAGAAGGAAGTGCAGTACTTAAGACATGTCATCTCTTCTGAAGAGATCTCTACAGACCCAAGTAAGGTAGAGGTGGTTGCACAGTGGCCTTGTCCAACCAGTGTTGCAGAGTTGCATTCATTTTTGGGGTTTGCTAGCCATTATCAACGTTTTGTGAAGGGGTTTGCTAAGTTGGCTGCCCCTCTCCACAGGTTGGTGGCTCAGCTAGCAACCCCAAAATGCTCGAAGCAGGGGGCCCAGGATTTTGTTGGAGCCTGGTCTGCAGAATGTCAATGTAGTTTTGAGGGGTTGAAAAGTAAACTAACCACAGCCCCAGTGCTTGTCTATGCTGACTTTTCACTACCGTTCATCTTGGAGGTGGACGCCAGTCATGGGGGACTAGGGGCAGTTCTCTCTCAAGAGTAGCATGGTAAGGTGCATCCAATAGCTTATGGCAGTCGTAGTCCTAGGCCTACTGAGCGTAATACATCTAACTACAGTTCTATGAAACTGGAGTTTTTGGCGCTCAAGTGGGCCATGACAGAAGAGTTTCGGGAGTACCTACTGGGGCATAAGTGTATGGTGTTCACTGATAACAACCCCCTTAGCTACCTGACTTCGGCGAAGTTAGGTGCCATGGAGCAGCATTGGGCTGCCCAGTTGGCAGCTTTTGATTTTGAGTCGCGACAGAATTTTTCAGGTATGGGAGAAATGCAAGCATTGTGTCCAGGTGTCGCTGTTCCAGTCTTGTTGTAGCAAGCTGCCCAGGGTGGATTGATTACTCGGGTTAATCAGGTGACATCATTTCCTTGTTATTCTACCACTGATATGAACCTCCACTGAGCTGGGTGCTCAGCAGGAGGCAGACTCTGTTATTGGGGAGTTGGTGTTCTGAAGGCGAAAGTTGCCCCCGAGCCCTGAAGAGCATAAGAAACTCTCCAAGTTGGCTGTTGTTCTGCTTTGACAATGGGATCACTTGGTGGAGACTGATGGAGTGCTTTACCATTGGGTGTTTCGCCCGGATGGTGGGGAGGAGGTCTTCCAGGTGTTATTCCAGGCAGTCATGAAGCAGGAGGTCTTGACCCAACTTCATCAACAACACGGGCACCAGGGGGTGGAGCGTACATCCCAGCTGGTGCGTCAGCGATGTTACTGGCCTGGGATGTCTGCCGATATTGCCCACTAGTGCCAGGAGTGTGAGAGGTGCCAGTGTGCTAAGGGTGTTCATTCTGTCCATAGTAATTTTATGGGACATTTGTTGGCCGCCCGGCCTAATGAAATCTTGGCCTTAGATTTCACTGTGTTGGAGCCCTCAAGGTCTGGTTTTGAGAATGTGTTAGTCATTACAGACATTTTTACAAAATACACCTTGGCAGTTCCCACTAGAGATCAACGAGCAGAAACGGTGGCTCAGGTTCTTGTGGTGGAATAGTTTTGTAAATTCGGTGTGCCGGGTCGTATTCATTCCGACCAAGGCCGGAATTTCAAGTCAGCTCTTATTCAGCAGCTTTGCCGTTTATATGGAGTCGTAAAGTCATGCACTACCCCATATCACCCGGCTGGAAACGGTCAGTGTGAACGTTTTAATAGAACAATGCATAACCTGTTGCATACTTTGCCGGTTTCAAAAAAGGGGGATTGGCCGCTTTGTCTCCCCCAGGTACTTGCCGCCTATAACACTACTCCTCACCAAGTGACTGGGCCATTGGCAGGTAGTGTCCATAGGTGGATTCTGGAGCAGCAGGATCGGTTGCAAGTTGCATTTGAGGGCACTCGTGAGCGGTTGGGGGCTGCAGCAGGACGGCAGAAGGCCTGGCATGATCTGCAGGTAAGGGAGGCACCACTGAAGGAGGGTCAGCTGGTATATCTCCGCGATTATAGCGTGAAGGGTAGGCATAAAATTCAGGACCTGTGGAGCTCGGTGGTGTATCAGATTATGAAGGCACCTAAGGAAGGTGGTGTGGTCTATACTATTGCCCCCATCACAGAAGTGATGGATTAAGTAAAGTGAAGCATGTGCACCGATCCTTGCTGAAAGCTCAAATCTGCCAGAACCCACCTATTGTGTTGCCTGACAGTCCGGTAGTTGGAACTGTGCAGCTTCGGGAAGAGGAGCTTGACGAGGAAGACTTGTTTGTCTTGGTGCCAAAGACACCGCAAGTTAGTGGTAAGCAATTACCATGGGATATAGCCCATCTGGTGAAGCTGGTAGGGTAGCAGAAATTCCTGAGGTTGAGGTGAGCTTGCAGCCTGTGATGCACCTTCCTACCCATTCTCTGGTTGTCCTCCCACGATCAGTGGGTACAGGTACAGTGTCTAGCATAGTGGTTAGTGCGGCTGTTGCTTTGTTCTGGCCTTGGAGCTGAGGGTTCTAAGGGTGGTTTTTGTTTAGTTCACCATCGGGGAACGTTGCAGAAGCTTGGGGTGGAATGTAGTAGGATTAGGTGAGCAGTGATTGGTGGTTATGCTCACCTATTAGCACGGAGTTTCCCTATTTAAACACTAATTGGTCATAGCTTGGGATGCGTCACATCTGATTCACTGGCATGAGGTGTAATATTTTTCTGACGTGCTGATACGTGTGTGGTTGCCCGTATTCCAGTGTGTTGGCGGTTTATATTGAATGCGGTGAGCCTGTGCCTGTAAAAGGACTGTATACAGATATATCTGGGGTGATATCCTTTTCCGGTAAGTGCTTAGGACGCAACTTTGATTGGGGAGTGGGGAATGTTTAATTGTTGGCAATATTTTGTTTTTATTCGTTGTAGGATTCTCCCTCTCGTTTTTCTCCTTATCGCCAATGCATTGTATTGCTGCAGGAATGCCGTCATCATAATCATTTCAGGGGACTGCTCATTGTCTGGTTCTACTATGTGTTGCCACCTGGTTTCATTGCTCTGCTTCTTTTTTTGGTATACTTTTTGTTGTAGCAGTGGGGCTAGCTTATTCTAAACTTCTGGAGTACGAATATGGTGCTCCGTATGAGCTTATCTCCCTCTTTGAATGGATTGAGCTTTTGTTTTCTTTTCTTTTGTTTTCCTTTCTTGTTGTTTCTTTGAGTGTAATTATTATTCTTTGAATCCATATGATGTAGTTTCTTATTTTTTTGTTAATCTATTTTTATGTTTATTGTATTTGGTGATTATTGCTACTGGCCTGTGTGCGAGTTGCATGTGACTAACCATTCAATCATTCTAGTACTACACTGTTGCTGCTCATGGTTGCTTGCTCCGGGTGGAAGGATCTTTCCTATGGTGGTGGTGCTTCTTCATTGTGTGCTGTGTGGCACTTGGAGTGTTTGGTTGTGTGAACTGAGTGCATGGTGGTATGGGTGTGTGCTCTTGTACAATCAAGCTAGGAGATTGTTCCTTCTGTTGGGAGCCTCAGCCCTGTGGGCGGTAGTTATGACTTTGTTTGGTTTATATTTCCTTAAATGTCAGTATTCGTATAAATTTACTTTCTTGTTTTTGTAATTTCATTTGTGTCTTATTGGAAGTAGTGCTGCCAGTGGCTTTATTTAGTGTTATTTAAGTGATATCTTTTATATAGTCTCAAACCTTTTTTTATTGTGTGTTAATAAAGATTAGTATTTTGTTTCTTGCCTACCCTTTTTTATAAGAGGAACGATCCTGTGTGTCTTAATACTCCATTGTTGGGTATTTGTACTGCTCTGCCACACAAAGAAGGAATCTCTTGTATTTCAGAGCAGATCCTGTATTTTAAAACTAGTGTATCTAAGGTTGGTGTAAACAGATAGAGCAAGTCGATAGGGGTTTTGCTTTGCACCTCAGGCTATGACATGGCAAAGTTTTGTCACGCTTTCTCTCCATCGCCAAACGATCAAAGTAGCTGATGTCAGTGATGACTACAGGAAGGGAATTCCAGTAGGCCTGCTTAGAAAAACACTTCATTCTCTTACTGCTGTACTAATGCAAACACACACACCACAATGTCACACTGCAGTAAAAATACCAAATGCTACACAAACTGAAATACTAGCTTTGTCTGCTTTCTTATTCCCAGTCTGTGAGAAACACCCTGGGGAAGACACACCCATTTACAGCTCCTTACACACCTGATTTGAACTGTACACACAGTAAAAGCAACCACACCATCCCACCCACACACACACGTACAAACAGACACACAGAGAGTGTGTAATCTGCAGAGGACTCCACCCTTTTTCTCATGCAGCTTATTGTCACTGTGCTTTTTATTTGCATTTGCATGCAGTAAAACCCCTGGTATGAAAAGAGATAAGATAAAAGTAAAGAGGAATAAAGAGGGAGTGAATATAGACAGGTCTATAGACAAATATTTAACAAACACATACACACCCTGGTCAGTCTAGCAGAGTGACAGAAGAGAGAAACTGTGTATGTATGATGTGTGCTATATGTACTGAGTAAAGTCTGTAGGCTTGTTCATAATGCTGAATAACTTTAAATCACATTCAGTATCATTATTTTCACAACAGTGTGTGTGTTAAACCTCCTCTTCTGCCCCAAAACTCCTTCACTTTTGTCCAAAACAGAACAGGTGACACCCACTCCTTGGTAAATAGGTGCGAGTGCACCTATTTAAATTCACAGCCTTCCAGAGCAGAAGCTTAATCAGTGAACTATCACTTCCTGCCGTTATACTGCTACTATCCTTAATGAATAATTCTATTCAATTCTTTTCCACTTTCTAACCCATTCCATTCTTTTCTATTTTACTGTAGTGCACTTTATTTTTTCTTATCCACTCTATTTCCTGCAATTCTATGTAATTCTATTACGATCTTTCCCACTCTATATCATTTCTATTATATACCATTCTTTTTCATTCCAGTTCAACATTTTATATTCTATTCCATTTAATTCCATTTAATTCCATTCTTTCCTACTCTACTTTCTTTTCATACCTTTTCACCCATTCTATTTTCTATTCTATTCCATTCCTTTCTATCCATTCCATTTAATTCCACTGTTGTTTTCTGTTTCTCTTCCATTCTATTATATTCTATGCTATTCCATTTCTTTTATGTTCCATTCTTTCCTATTCTATTCCAATATTTTTTCCATTCTATTCAATTTAATTCCATTCCATTTATTTCCACTGTATTCTCATCCATTCTTTTCTATTCTACTCTATTCATTTTTAACCGCTCCCATCCTGCCCATTCTATTTTCCCTTCCATTCATTCCTATTCCCTCCCCTTCCATATTTTCTCTTCTATTCCATTTGTATCCAACGATTCCATTTAATTCAGCTGTTTTCTGTTCAATTCCTTTCTATTTCACTCCATTTTACTATATTCCAATTTATTCTCTCTCATCAAATACATTCTATTTGATCCCATTCATTTCTAATTCATTTTATTCTATTCCATTCTCTTCCATTCCATTCTACCCAATGTCATTGGCTTTAACATGTCTCAGATAAAACTTAGTTTATCTGTCTGTGTGTGTGTGTGTGGGTGTGTGTGTACGTGTGTGTGTGTACCTGGAAGTGAAAGATACCAGCATAGCCGTCGCTGAAGCTCTGTCCATGTGGAACCACACGGTGCAGCAGGTTATCATTAAGAGCGAGAGATACAATAGCAGCCACTAACCAAGAATCACCTGCAAGACACACACACATACACACACACACACACACACACACATGATTATTTATCATTCAGTCAAAGGTTATGTTTACTAAGTGTGTGTACTGGTCATGTTTTATATTTTCCCTACTCCGATGCACCTAATTTTCTGATGCTCTATCAGAAAAGGTTTTTGGAAGAGTTCTCATAATTATGACCAGGTGCACTGTTTAACAAGATCTGTCATGCTTTTTTAATGTTGTTCCAGACCAACATGAGCCAAAAGAGCATTTCTGAACAATAACACTTGCAATTTAAGTGCTGGTGCATGTCTACACTGCATGTAATGTATTTAGTTCATATGAATAATAATTCAGGTGTAGTCCACTTAAACAGATCACCAGTGTGCCTGTCAATCTACTAATGAATAAAACTACTTTTCCAAACGTTTTCTGTCTTTACTATTTACATATCACACTGTCCGAGCACGGGATGAACTACTACACTTCCAAATAAAGACAAAGCAACTGGACGTTTTGGACCATGCCAAAATAGGCGTCCTGTGTAAATTTATCAAACATTATTCAGCAGCAAAATATGACAGTAATTACGAAGTTCACCAAAGGACTTAGCCAGGGTTATAAACAAGCTGACGCAGGTCTCCAGACACAGAAACGTCTCCAGGTTACGTATGTAACCATGGTTCCCCGAGGGAACGAGACGCTGCGTCACGAAACGCTATGGGAACGCCCCCGCGTGACCGCGCTCTGAATCACGTGTCTAATCCGTCCAATGGATGGGCGAGACGTCACGGGCGGGGTGACGTAGCGACCCGGAAGCATAAAAGCCCGAGCGGCGAGCCCCGCGTTAGCTTACTGGAAAATGAAGCAAGCGCTGCAGGGACGACGGAAGTGTGGCACCGAGACGCAGTGTCTCATTCCCTCGGGGAACCATGGTTACATACGTAACCTGGAGATGTTCCCCTTCAGGAACTCGAGCTGCATCATGAAACGCTATGGGAACGAGTATACCCACGCCACCAGACTTACAAGTCCCTGCCTCCAGGAGGAGGCAAGCCTAAGGCACAAGGACAGAGGAGCCGGGAGTGGCTCGCGTATCTAGGTCATAAAACCTGGCAAAGGTCAGGGGCGTGGACCATCCCGCCGCGTTGCAGATGTCCTGTAAGGACACACCTGCCAGAAAGTCCTTAGAGGCCGCCACCGCTCGGGTAGAGTGAGCCTTGATCCCCAGGGGACTGGGGAGACCAGAGGACTCGAAAGCCAGAGAAATGGAGTCTACAATCCACCGGCTGAGGGTCTGCTTAGAAGCAGGAAAACCCCTCTTAGGGGGACCAAAGCACACAAGCAACTGGTCCGCCTTTCTCCACAGGGCAGTTCTGTGGACGTACGCGTCCAGTGCTCGCACTGGACACATACAATTGAGCTTCCGATGGTCGGGCTCCCTGAAGGGAGGAGGACAGAAAGCCTGCAGCACGACCGGCCGTGGTGCCGAGGAGGGGACTTTCGGTACGTACCCCGCTCGGGGGTACAAGAACGCTTTGGCCAACCCAGGCGCAAAGTCTAAATAGGAAGGGGCCACAGAGAGGGCCTGAAGATCCCCCACTCTCCTAAGAGAAGAAATTGCCAAGAGAAAGGCAGTTTTTAACGTCAGAAGACAGTCCGAAATCTCCTCTATAGGCTCGAAGGGGGGTTTGCAGAGAGCCTCTAAAACCACGGCCAGGTCCCACGAGGGGACCCGAGATCGAGCTGGAGGTCTGATCCTCAGCGCACCGCGGAGGAAACGTGTCACCCAGGGGTGTCTGCCCACTGACTGGCCATCGATAGGGGCATGGCAGGCCGCAATAGCCGCCACGTACACCTTCAGGGTGTAGTGGGTCAGCCCCGCGGAGAGGCGGGCCTGCAAGAACTCCAGCACTGTACCAACTGGGCATTGAACAGGGTCAAGCCGGCGGTCTCCGCACCAGGAAGTGAAAAGTTTCCACTTCAGGGCGTACAGTTTCCTCGTAGAGGGAGCTCTGGACTGGAGGATGGTCTCCACAGACCGGAAGCGCGGAGTTGTGCCCCCTCAGAGGCCACACCCACAGCTTCCACAGCTCCGGGCGGGGGTGAAGATGGCCCCCCGCCTGTGAGAGGAGATCCCTCCTGATCGGAATCTCCCATGGGGAGCCGTCTAGGAGGGAAATCAGGTCCGAGAACCATACTCGGCCCGGCCAGAACGGGGCTACTAACAGTAGGCGAATTCCGTCCCGGCGCACTCTCTCCAGAACTCCCGGGAGCAGGGCGACCGGAGGAAAGGCGTACAGATGCAGCCTCGGCCACGGCTGTACCATGGCATCCAGTCCAAGAGGAGCTGGATGAGTCAGAGAGAACCAAAGGGGACAGTGCAACGTCTCCTGTGTCACAAACAGATCCACCTGGGCTCTGCCAAACATACGCCATATGAGCTCCACCACCTCGGGGTGGAGTCTCCATTCCCCGGGCACCAGCCCCTGCCTCGACAGGGCGTCCGCTCCCACGTTGAGATAACCAGGGATGTAGGCTGCTCTCAACGAGAGGAGCTTCCCTTGGGACCACACAAGGATCTGGCGCGCCAGCCTGTAAAGGGGGCGCGAACGCAGACCTCCCTGGCGGTTGATGTAAGAGACCACCGTCGTGTTTTCGGTGCGCACCAACACGTGGCGGCCTCTTAGGTCTGGGAGAAAGTGTTTCAGAGCCAGAAACACGGCCAGCATCTCCAGGCGGTTGATGTGCCAAGTGAGATGGCGGCCGCTCCACAGACCACGGGCAGGACGGCCACTCATGACCGCTCCCCATCCGGTGAGGGACGCATCCGTCGCTAGCACTATGTGGCAACCAGGAGCTCCCAGGACCGGGCCCTGAGACAAGAACCCAGGTTCTCTCCACACAGCTAAGGCACGGCGGCATCGCCGCGTGACCTTGATCATGCGGAGCGGGTTTTCTCTGTTTCGGAAAAACCCCCTGGTCTTGAGCCACCACTGTAGGGGTCTTATGTGCAGCAGGCCAAACGGTATCACGTTGGACGCAGCCGTCAATAGGCCCAGCAGTCTCTGAAACTGCTTTACGGTGAGTGACCGGCCTACTTTCACTCTCGCGACCGCTGTGAGGACCGACTCGATCCGAGCAGGAGACAAACGGAGAGGTGTGTACTTCCTGCTCCAATACCAGAGCCTGCTCAGGACCCACCACAGTGGGAAGAACCCCAGAAAAACGAGGTGGAGACGAGCCGAACTGAATTCGGTAGCCTCTTTCTACAGTACGCAGGACCCAATGAGACACATTCGGCAGAAGTTTCCACACTGCCAGAAAGCTCACTAAGGGAATCAGTCTCTCGAGTGTAATAGAAGCGGTTAGCTGGGTGCCCTGAGGCGGCGAACCGAGATGGGGGAAATGAGCTAACTGCTGCGAAGGCCTCAGAAGAGGCCGCGAGCCTCCCAGACCCACTACGTTGCCGGGCGAGAACTGGGAGAGGCGCTCGCCGGAGACCGCTGCGCCCTGAAGCACCATAGGTGGCAGGGTTGGCAGACCAACCTCCTGAGGGCACTGGGTGGTGGGCACCGTGAGATGAGGTGTACGCCGCGTCGCCCCAGAGGGGCCTGCCCTCGGAAGCCCTGGACCAAAACCGTCAGGGCTTCTTAGCCGCGGCCCTTCTGGACATGAGGACGGTCCTCAGATCCGCCTTAGTGCCCGAAGGGCCGGGCCCAGAGCATCGTCGCGACTCCTGCTCCTGCCTCGGGGGAGCACGGGAGGCGACGCTCTGTTTTGGGGCCTCCCTGTAGGAGGGGGCCGTACACGGAGGGGGCTGCCCCCGCCCAGCAGCCCCACGAGCTAGAGAGCGATGGGGGAGGAACCGCTGGAACACCGCCGCCTTAGCACGGGCCTGCTGGTATCTCTCGACGACGGAGTCTACCGCGTCACCAAACAGGCCCGAGGGAGTAAGCGGGGCGTCCATGAGCACGACCCTGTCCTTCTCTTTCATATCGGACAGGGTCAGCCAGAGGTGTCTCTCCGCCGCCACGGGCGGTCTCCTTGGTGGCGCGGAGGGACAGATCAGCGGCCCGCCTGAGCTCAGCTACCTGCTCAGACGTCCTCTCCCCCTGCTCATCCAGCTCTTTAAGCAGGTCGGCCTGGTACGCCTGAAACACCGCCATGGTGTGCAGACACGCACCAGCCTGACCTGCTGCCGTGTACGCCTTGCCTACCAGCGCTGAGGTGGTCCGCAGCGGCTTGGTAGGCAACGCCGGAGCCTTCAGGGACAATGCAGCAGCAGGGGACAGATAGCTGGCTAGCGTCTGTTCAACCCTGGGCATCGCCCTGTAACCTGAGTAGTCCAGCCCCGCCACATTAGCGTAATGGGAAGAAGTGGGGCTGAACAACCGGGCTGAAAACGGCCTATTCCAGGACCTCCACACCTCAGTGTGGAGGTCCGTAAAAAAGGGCAGGCTCCGGGGCGGAGGTGGCGGCCTACTGTGTAGAAAACGCTCATCCAGTCTAGAGCCCTGAGGCTCAGGCCGTGACTCAGCGGGCCAGTCAATGTTAAGCTTGGCGACTGCCCGCGTAACCACCTCGAGCAGCTCCCCGTATTGAGGAGACTGCGGCTCAGGGTCGACGCTCTCCACATCGACCTCCTCGGAGGACGATAGGCGGAGCGCCGGGTCCGCTCCCCGGGGGGAAGAAACCGCAGAGCGTGCTACCGAGCCCAGGGAGGGGACAGTGGACCTGGAGGGTGAGGAAGGAGAAAGGGACGGGCCTGTCTCCATTCCCTCCACCAGGTCCATCTGCGAGCCCCACGAGCGCAACTGCCGCTCTGCCTCGGCAGAAGCTGGGCCGGCACCGCGAGGCACGCTAGTGAGGGCTCCCTCCTAAAAGAGAGCCCAGCGGGAGCGGAGAGTGCGCAGCGGTAAACGCTCGCAATGTGCGCAGCCGGCTCCCTCGAGAGCCGACTGAGCGTGCTCCGCTCCCAAACAGGCAACGCACAGACTGTGTGTATCCCCGCCCGTAATATATCGCGGACAGGGAGGAACACACAGCCTGAAGCGCTGCCCGCTCGTGCCCTTAGTCTTATCTTTGGCCTTAGGCATGCCGCCGATAAAACACAAAATAGACGGAACAAAGACAGACAATATACATAGAGAGCTTGCTGAAAACAGGAAGCTAACGCGGGGCTCGCCGCTCGGGCTTTTATGCTTCCGGGTCACTACGTCACCCCGCCCGTGACGTCTCGCCCATCCATTGGACGGATTAGACATGTGATTCAGAGCGCGGTCACGCGGGGGCGTTCCCATAGCGTTTCGTGACGCAGCTCAAGTTCCTGAAGGGGAACATTAATTACACACAACCTCTTCAGTAATAATTAAACACACAACCTCTTCAGTAATAAAACTGTTGCAGATGCAGGGGTTTTAGTGCCGCTCCACAACATAACAGAAGAAACTGAAGAAAAAAGACAGCCTTCTTTCCAAGGGTGACAAATTAAAGGAAAATATGGTTGCTCAGTTATGCTGTAGGGGTATTTAGTTATTTTTCATGGCATAGTTTGTGTCCACTTGTCCCCTTAGAGTGAAGCATCACTGCAATTCAATATAAAGTTCTTCTAACTGATCAACTTAATACTACGATGAAATATTTCTATCCTGATGGGAGTGGTCTCTTCCAAGATGACTTCGCCCCATCCACAGGGCACAAGGAATACCTTTATTGTTCTGATGTGGATGAAAACGATGTAAACCATATGCTATGGCCTTCACAAGCATCAGCTCTTAACCCCACTGAACACCTATGAGAGACTTTGGAGCAATGTGTTAGATAACACGCTTCACCACCATCATCACAACACCAACTAAAAGAATATCTTCTGGAAGAAGATGTTCATCAATGCTACAATACAGTTCTAGAGACTTGTAGAATCTGTACCAAGGTGCACTGAAGCTGTTCTGGAGGTTTGTGATGGCCTAAAACATTACTAAGACACTTTATGTTAGTTTTCTTTTAATTTGTTACCTGACTGGATCTACATTATTCTATCTGGCTGATCTGTCACTACTGTAAAAGACTCACCCAGTGCTCCCTGACGGATATCTGTGCGAGTGGCTCCATCCATGATGAACTGGGGACAAGAGGTGATCTCCTGTACACACATACACACACACACACACATACACACACACAGTTCTATATGTTAACAAATGAGGACACACAGAAAGTAAGTCATTTTGGTTGGCCATATTGTTGAGCACCACCAGCAATGCCACTAACTGCAATGCCACTGTCTATATCCGTATTTAAACCCGAAGGGGTGTTACTTAAACCAGAAGGTTTATTTTCCCGCTTTCTTTCTCTTTCTATCTTTTTTTAAATGAACCCTCTGCCCTGTACACACTGGAAAACCCTGGGGAAAAAAACAGAGGTAGAAGTGGCAGCACTGTCAGCACAGTATGTGAATTCTGTCTCTGACAGTTCCTCAACCTCAGGTACATCATTCCAGTTCATAATTGATCTCAACTAGACATGTGTCTTTTTTGTTGGTTCTATTTCCCAAAGTATTATCTAATCAGCCTTATTTAAACCACCCAGACCACATGTTGAATGAATGAAAGCGGAAATGCTTTGCACAGGTCTTTTTTAGTCCCACAAGCTTCATACTTCTGTTTGTATCTGATCGGAACACGATATCTTATCATTCCAAATTCAGTTACAAAACCAGGTCTGAATGGCTCTGTCATTGGCGCTTGGCCAACTCATAGTCCTGCTGCGGCATTTCTGCTCTCAGAATGAGCCCACAAGTAATCTCACTAAATCAGCATCAGAGTAGCACCTATCCCTGTTGTTTCCCACAAATCACTTAGAGCTTGGCATGGACCACAACGCACACCCATACCCTGCCTTCTTTCTTTCCCACACTCATCCATAACAATATGGCAGGTCTTTGTGCTACCATAGACGCAGCTGCCATGCAGGAAGACACTCAAGCAAGGTTTTGAGGAGGTGAAGAACTTAAGGTGCATTTCCACCAGAGAAGCCAGGACCATTTTTACAGTCCTGGACCATAGTTCCAGGAACCTTTTAACTTCCTGCTCCAGTCTAAGTAATTTCCTGCAAACTAGGAACTACTGAGGCAGAGCTAACAATTAAAGTTTACCAAACCCTTGTGTCAAAGGATTACTAACTTTGTTACTGTGTTTAGCTAACAGGAATACTTGTGAGTTAACATCACATTCATGCAACAGAAACAAAACAGAGCATGATTCCAATCTCAACCGCCCACATGTTCGATGTGTTGCTGTATTTAAATGATTGCAGAGGTCATCTGAAACTTGTGTATTTTGCCTCAGTGTTTGAGAACCAGTTAGTTCTTTAAGCAGTCCAATGTGCTTACTAAGAGAAAGAAACGGGTATGTAAATTCCACGGGAATGGAAGAATCTGCATAGCCATAGTCTTTATTCTCTTCTAAAAAGGTTTCTAATGTAGCACATTTGCCACCTTAACAAAAAAGTTAGCAAGTCTTTTCGGTTGCACGATACGGTGTCGTATTCTCACACTTCATATAAAAACATTATTAGAATTTGGCTAGTATTTTTATTTTCACTTGATTTGTTCAACCAGACTGAGTATATAGTCTCTTACCGGTGGCCTCATCCAGCGCACACCAGACGTTCTGGAGGAGCGGGGCCCGAGCTCCTTAAAGCCCAGTGAGGAGGCGCTGGCAGGAAAGTAGGAATCCTCAAACAAGGTCCTTCTCTGGAGGCACTGCGCCCTCAGCATCTCGAAGTCCTGCCCCAAAAACTTGATAGCCTTATGGTTCTGGCCCAAGCCTTCATTTCGGTCCCACTGACTGCGCAGCTTGGCCGCCATTCCCGTAGCGTAAATGTGCTCCATGACTGCCGCAGATCCGAGATGTCCGAAAAATTAGAGTTAACAGCTGACAACAGAGTAGGCGAGGCAAGGTTAAGCCAATGAGGATCCGGATGGCCCAGTCACTGTTTTAGGGATTGAAGAGTGAAGGAAGAGCTGGAGGCTGGCTCATGTGGTGAAAAAGTGAAGGTTGGTCCAGAAACTCCTAAAATAGAAAAGAAGAGATAAGAATGTGTTTAGACTGGATGTCAAAGCTTATCGATGTGACGTTTTGTTGAATGCTTCCCGTGAACACTGATTTGACTTGCAACACAATCAAATGACCAAATTTTAATACTGGCTTGTCAATATGACTGAAAACTTTTTTAAAAAGTTTCTGAATAGTCTGAAGTGAAGACAAATATACACAGTACGTGCAATCAATCGACAACAAAAACTGAATGCTTAAAGACAGAAGTATGCATTTATTCTCCATCTTGTATCTCAGGTGTCTCACCTGTTCAGCGTCCATGGCTCTAGTCAAAAGTGGTAACGTGAAGCACCCATGCAAAACAAAACATAACTACCTTAAAACTGTCTTAAATTAATCATTAAAGCATGACATTGTAACTGTTGTCACTACTCAGTATTGTTAGTTGTCTATCCGGACCTTAGTAAGCTAGGAGTTTCATGTACAAACTTTAGTTGAATACCCTTGCCCTGGAGAATAAAAATAACCCAGGGTGGAGGTCTCAGTGCAGAAATCTGCCATTAAAGAAACACCCTTAAATCACTCCTATAATCTTTCACATGCCTTAAAAACAAACGCTTGCTGGATCTGTTACAGCATCCGATCAGTCTTGGCCATCAGCCGATGCTGAGAAGTGTATCAAAAATTACAATGCATGTTCTAATAACTGATTTTTTTAACTTGGTCTATAGCTCTTCACAGCAAAGTTGAGCTGCGACCTGTGTGTCAAACGCATCAACACACACTAGTTTGATTAGTGTGTGCCCACACTTCCTGTTGAGGTGATGAGATGTAAACACAAATTAAATGTAGTCAAAAATTATCACTAGATGTTCTGTAAGATCATACTGTGATACCGTAAGCCAGTAATTAAGGGTGAGTGTGTGAATAATGAGACATTACTGCAACACTGCCATGGCTGAGGGTTCTTGTTTAAAAGGCAGTCAGGCGTGTGCAGTAGAGATAAGAAATATGACTTTTTTTTCTTTCTTTTTTTTTAGGGCTTGAGTCAAGTTCAATGTTTCCACTTCCTTAATAATATCCCCTGATTAACCCAATAACCACTGTTCATCAAACTGAGCGTAAAAACCTAATGTTTTTTTAAAACAGACTGTCCTGCAAATCATCTCAGCTGCTACAAGTGACTACAATAAACTTAATCTTATTGTCCTGACTAACAGGAGGTATTGTCAAAACAGTGGCAAAATGTCCATGCATCACATAAAAACTAATTCCTCAGGCTACATAGTTGCATTACTGCGGTTAAACCAGCCGCTCTTCCTGAAACTACGGTTAATCTAGCCGCTCGCGCAATTGAGGGCCGCGGCTTTTAGACAATTAGCGGTAATAACACCGAAAGCGGAAAGCGAGCGCCCGCGAGCTCCTACACACCCAAAGCAACTTTTATACAAACTGAAATTTAAATAAATAACAAAACCAACACACAACAGGTCACAGTATTTATGAGTATCCAGGGTAAATGTTTTTATATTTGAGCCTTTACTTTTAAATAATGGGCAAAATCGATCAAGTTTATAGAGACGGTATAAATCATTAAGGCAAATAAAAATAAAAACATCATTTAAGAAACTTCATTATTATTATTATTATTGTTATTATTATATAAAATATAATAATATAAAATATATGTTAATGTAATAATATAAAATATTATTATTTTAAATCTAATCATGAATAAAATTTTAAAAAATATAGATGGATCATTTCACAGAGGAAGTCTCTGACACCAAAAATATTAATATTTCTCTTATTATATTATTAAATATTAATGTTTTCTTACATACTGCTGAAATAAAATGGACATTTCAAATCTCAAACCCACTCAGATCAGTATACAGTGAGCTACTCTATGCTTACAATAGAAAGGAATTAATTTAGTGTAGAAATTTAAATTTATTGCTCTTAAAAATCAGTGAATCTATCAGTGTAATTGAACCAGGAGGCTATTTTGATTCATTATAAAAGGGACATTTCAAATTGGTAGATGACAAACCCAACTGATATCAGTTCAGAGTCAGCTCCTCTATGCTCACAATAAAGATGAATTAATTCTACTGTAGAGACTTTAAGTAATTCCTCTTTAAACCCACAAGATCTGTCAATATAATTGAACTAGGAGGCTATTTTGATTCATTATAAAAGGGACATTTCAAATTGGTAGATTACCAAACCCACTCAGATCAGTTCACAGTGTACTCCTTTATGCTCAAAGTAAAGATCAATTAATTCTACTGTAGAGTCTTTAAGTTATTAATCTTCAAACTCATACGATCTGTCAGTATAATTGAACCAGGAGGCTATTTTGATTCATTATTAAAGGGACATTTCAAATTGATAGATGACAAACCCAACTGATATCAGTTCAAGGTGAGCTCCTCTATGCTCACAATAAAGATGAATTAATTCTACTGTAGAATTTTTAAGTAATTCTTCTTCAAACTCATACGATCTGTCAATATAACTGAACCAGGAGGCTATTTTGATTCATTACCACTTTTTGATTTTGATATTCTTATTCTCTATACAGTAGAATTAATTGATCTTTATTGTGAGCATAGAAGAGCTAACTCTGAACTGATATCAATTGGTTTTGTCATCTACCAATTTAAAATATCCCTTTAATAATGAATAAAAAAAGCCTCCAAGTTCAATTATATTGACAGATCTTGTGAGTTTGAAGAGGAATTACTGTAGAATTGATTCATATTTATTGGGACCATAGAGGAGCTGACTCTGAACTGATATCAGTTGGGATTGTCATCTACCAATTTGAAATGTCCCTTTTTTTGAAGAGCAATTGCTTAAAAATTCTACAGTAGAATTAATTCATCTTTATTCTGAGCAAAGAGGAGTTCACTGTGAACTGATCTGACTGGGATTGATTGTCTACCAATTTGAAATGTCCCTTTAATAATGAATCAAAATAGCCTCCTGGTTCAGTTATATTGACAGATCTTGTGGGTTCAAAGTGGAATTACTTACACACCTCTGAGAGTAACAGTCTCTCCTCTGTACACCTGTTTATCAGGCTTTATGGACACCACAGGTTTTGGTAGCGCTGTTCAAAGATAATAAAATATTTCCTGAAATAATTAGTATACTTTTAAGTAATTGGTTTTCATGAGTGTATAGAGTTTAGAAGATTTTGGAAAATGAATGTAACATTACACAAAACTCTGAAAAATGTTTTGGACAAGTTATTACCACTTGCAGCATAAAGTCTAGGACCTCAACAGATCCTAATTCTACTCATTTGGTATTGTGTTAGATGTATTCTCAGTAAAGTATTGTTGTTTTGTTTAATAAAATGAACAGGTGATGAATATTGAATAAAAATCAATGTACAAATCATTTTTGAAATCCATTTATTTGATATCATATTTTATTCTATATAATTCTGCATTGGTCATTGGTAAGGAAGCAGAGTGGAGCAAAAGAAAAAAATCTCTACAATTACTTGAGATCATGATGTGATCTGGCTCCAGGTCTCTTATGTCTGATTTCCAAAGTGATTAGTCAGCACTTATAGAGACAAAGCAGGTGATTTATTTACAGTGTACTTTTAAGGCCTCTGGTATCAGACGTACACTGTACATTCTTTCTGTATTTATTATGATTTAATATTCTAGTGTTTCAGCACTAATATGTGTGTTTCCCTACAGTTATAAACACCATTATGAGTCTGATTAACATGAGTACTATGTAATTATAATTTTCTTGTTTTTACTACCATGAGATTTATTATCCATGCATAACACTGATATCTGCTAGTCTATATTGCTTATAACAGGGATTCTCTTCCTAATGAACACACACTCAGCTGTACTGTACTTTAGGTTTTGTGCTCACTGTTCATGAATGACATACTTTATACTTATCTAAGATATAAGAAGAAATAACTTAATACTTGCAGTGAAAGAGTAGAAACCATGACGTACCTCTCACTGTAATCGTGACCGGATCACTGAACTCTGAGTCGTAGTTTCCTCTGCGTGCTTTACACTGATACACTGTTACACCAGCATTAGAGACTGTATCATGGAGTGTGTGGGTGAGGTTAGCTACTTGGAATAGAGGTCGCTGATCTTTGTACCAGAGAAAAGTCCATCCATTAGACAGCAGATTACAGCTCAGAGTAACGCTGTCTCCAGTGTAGAATTTATACAATTGAAGGCACTACAAAACCAATTTTGGTAAAAAGTATGGCCAGTATATACTGGGTAGTTAGCAGCAGACCAGGTAAACAAGCTAACTGCAGCTCTCAAAAAGAAGCAGTCTGTTTTCACTCATCATTATGAGGTGAATGGTGCTGCTGTGAAGGCTAGCAAATACCAACAAAAAGGTTAAAGCAATTTATTTGCACTTGTGTTTATGGTTAAAAAGTTAAAATACTACAAATTATTAATCGCATACATCTATTGCAGTCACATGAATCGATCAGTCACTGTTTTCTGTGACATAGACTATACCATTCAGTACACGTAAGTTCTACATACATGCGCAAGCACTCACGCACGCATACACACACACACACACACACACACTCACTCATATGAACTAACTCACACAACTGATATGGATATAAAATGATACGACTAAGCTAAAGTCTAGACATCACATATTACATCCTAATCACATATTAACCTCAACACACAGGACATTAGACTTCATTTGAACAATTTTTTAACCCACCACTCACTCTAATGAAGACACAAAGAAAACATTTACTCACACATCATGACACAGAGTGGACAGAGCTCCATCCTGTCACACTGATGAATGACTGACTCATCAGTGGTCTGTGTTAAAGCCACTACACTTCCTGCATTCTTACACATAGACAGAAAGAGAGAAAGACTTCCGTTCTGGTGCAAGTTGATGTGCTTTTTATGTGAACCCTACCCCTATGCCTCAGAAATTATAACAACAAACAGCAATTTGCATTACTTTAATGTGAATTACTGTTGTCTATCAAGATGATTCTTAGCAGTGTTATTTAAGATCTTCAGTGCACTTTCCCACCAAACATGGCATGGCTCACCAACAAATCAAAACCCAGGACTATCTGTATTCTAGCCAAGCACAAATGTTGGTTTCCCAATCCGTAAAGCTAAACGTGAAAGTAGGCGTTTTTCTGGAGTTAAACAGGTACTGAGTAATGCTGATGACAGGTACTGAATAAGTAGGCTTGAGAAATAAAATACTACTTGAAATCTAAAAGAGTTTGAAATGAAACCAGGAATATTTCATCTGCCACTAAGATATTTGTGGCACTGGAGGTATGGCGGTGCAGTTGGAATCTTTGCTGCCTCACAACTCCAGGGTTCCCGTTTTGATCCTGAGCTCAGGTTTTGCATGTTAAACACTGCACCTGCCTGTTAGAAGGAGCGAAATAAAACCAATTTGTATTTCTAATTTATAGCCATAAACGATTCATAAAAGCTCTAACTGTTGTCATCATTCACTCATGTCAGTTGCTTTTAGCGTTGTAAGCAAGGAATTTTATATCATTGGACCTTTACATATTTTAGCTGAATGCAATTTATCTAAATGTTCAGCTTCACACCAGTTTAAACAGTGAAAAACAATTTCACACTATGGGAGTATATAGAATTAACAGACCTTTCAATAATTTTGAGATCATTTGTAGTAGTGGGTGTAAATTTAATGCTTCATTTGAAAGTCGCGCTAGAGAGGAAATGAAAATTCAGTAAAGTGCAAAATTGCCTGAGAATTTGATGTGATATCCTAACAGCATTGATACTGCTACTATTATGTCAATTAATGGGAATAATGGAGTTATATTATTTTTAATTTAGCATTTTATGCATCTCGTAACTGGATTTAAATGCTGGTTAAAGTAAACGCTAATGTGTGACACTTTATAGAAGCTTCCTGTGTGACTTGGCCTTTATTATCTATAACTTAATTTGTAGGTTTTTACTCAGCCCTTATTGCACCAGTCCACCTACTTCAGCATATTAATTTCTAACCTTGAAAGTTGCAACAGAGCACAAATGTGAAAAAATAGGAAACTGCGGTGGGTTTCAAACGAAAGCAACACACTAGCTAACCACCAAATTATGCTTGAGTCAGCACAGGACAGTTATCAAGACACACATAATTGCAGTGACCAATAGCATATTGGTCTTTCTGAGTCCATGATGAATGAACGAATGAAACAATGTGCTTTGCAGAGTTTTGCATTACATTGTCATTATACTAAGGCATGTAGGCTAAAAATCTAAATAAAATTTAGGGTAACAAAAATTAGTTGTGAAAAAGGGTTATACTAAAGGGTTTGTAATGAGGCTTAAAAAAAGATTTGAATGGACATTTTTTTGTTACAACATATTATTTCAACACAAGTCCAAACACAGCACAACCTGGTGGATTACAAAGAAAATTACAAAGAAGAAGTAAAACAAAGATGAATTACTTCAAGTCTCTTCATGTTAACACCTAAGTGTACACTTTTTCTATACTGTATACCAGGACCTCTCCGCTCCACATTAATGAAAGTGATCTATCAATGAATCTGTAATGCCAGTTATAATTTTATTCTATTCTCTTGTTGTGTATATGTTTCCAACATTTCAATAATGCTAGGTCTAGGATATAACAATTTAACATTTTTGGTTATGAAGTACCACTTATAATAGGACTATAATTGAGTTATGACATAAAACCAAATCAGCACCTTTAATTTTTGATTGTTCTTATAATAACCACTTTGATTATGCACTCCTTCCCTTATTCTTGATAAGAACTAGCAAATGTACATGAATGATTAAAACCCATGAAGAAAGCCAACCAAAATCCATCCATTTCCATTTTCCAATCCATGGTCAGAAGAACACATCCAGACTCAATACAACTAGAAAAACATAAAACAACCAAAACACATTTCCTAGTGAGACACTACAGAAACAATCCTAGAAAGCACAGTCTTAACATGTAAAGTCCTCAGACAGTAAACAACCCAAAATAACACACAGATCCTGAAGATGGTAGATTTTAGATTCTACACATAACAAATACTAAAATGAGCAGCTTTCCACATAAACTATGCTAAAAACAAAAAAACTATTCTTAAGTACTATGCTTAAGAATTATTTCGTAAGATTTACTTAGGTCAAGTATTACTGAAAGTCAGTACTTCTACTTTTACTCAACTACATTGTAATATAAAACGTAATTGTAAAAAACATAATTTTACACCTTGCACCGTGCACCAGTACACCTTGTACATGTAAACCTACAGTGATTCTGATTCTGGTAATATCACTTTTATAATACCGGTTTTATTACACCAGAAGCATCACATGCACTTCATATGTGAATAATCATGCAGCTTTCAGAGATTTGACATGTTGTTTCACATATAGTGCACGTTTTTATTTTCAGGGGGTGTTGTTTTCTCCCTGTGATCTTACCACAGGATTCACTTAATTTCACATGTTATATTTATAACATAACATAGCTTTTATTTCTTACACAATGAATAAATTTACATACGATCTTAGTTACATAACATATGTATAGCAATCACTCTGATCATGTACTCTTCCACTCATGCCTCATAAGAAGTAGAGAACATTCATCAAAGGTTAAGGCCTGTGGATGACAACTCACCAGCTGAAACTTAATCCCACCAAAACTGAACTGCTGTTCATCCCAGGTGATTCATCCCCATCTCAGGATCTCGCCTTCGGTTACCGCACACAACCTTGGGGTAACCATGGACAATCAACTCTCCTTCTCCTCTCACATTGCTAATCTAACACGCTCATGTCGATTTCTCCTTTATAACATCAGAAGAATTCGTCCATTTCTTTCCTCACAGGCCACACAGGTGCTTGTTCAGTCCCTTGTCATTTCAAGACTGGACTACTGCAACTCACTCCTGGCAGGTCAGCCTCTGAGCGCCATTCGTCCTCTGCAACTGATCCAGAATGCAGCTGCACGATTGGTTTTCAACCTTCCTAAATTTTCCCACACCTCCCCATTGCTGCGCTCCCTCCACTGGCTTCCTGTAGCTGCCCGCATCAGATTTAAAACACTGATGCTTGCCTACAAAGCCAAAAACGGACCAGCACCCACTTATCTCAAAGCACTTATCACACCTCGAGCGCCACCACGCTCCCTCCGATCCTCTAGCACTGCTCGACTGGTCCCTCCATCTCTCAGAGTACAAGGAAGGCATGCATCGAGACTCTTCGGCACCAAGGTGGTGGAATGAACTTCCCCTAGATGTCCAAACAGCTGAGTCACTGGCAGTCTTCAAATGACATCTAAAGACTTACCTCTTCATAAAATACTTAAATTAGCACTTTCACAAAAAAAAAAAAAAAAAAAAATCACCTCCTCAACAGAGTTTTGGACTGATGGTATTCCTAGTTTGTGACCTAGCGAGCCAATATCAGAATGTATTTTTGATAGACTTCAAAGCACTATTGTAAGTCTCTCTGGATAAGGGCGTCTGCCAAATGCCCTAAATGTAAATGTAAATGAACGAAACATTAGCCAAAACCAAAATCATGTTCAGAAGAGTGCATCAAAACCCATCATCGTGATTAGAGAGACACAACACTTCCACACCATATTTCCCAGTAAGACACTATAGAAATGATCCCTGAAAGTATAGTCTTAACTTTTGAAGACCTCAGACAGTAAACGACAGAAAAAAAACCACACAGATCCTGAAGACGGTAGAGTTTTAGAGTCTACACATAACACACAGAATTCACAGAACATTAATGAAATAGACCATAACACTTTTCTTTACAATACCTACATCAAAAAATATAAAGATACAAAATACACCTATAACTCTTTTCTAAATGAATTCAATTATTCTACACATCAACCATCTTTAACTTTTGACTGTAAATGTAGTTATTACTCTGATCATGCACTCTCACTTCCAATAAGAAACAGAAAACATTCAAGAGTTAAAGCCCATGAAAAAGTCACTAACTAATTTATGTTGAGAAGAGTGCATTAAAACTCATCACTGTGGTTAAAGAGACATAACACTTTCAAATCACATTACTCAGCTAGAAACTATAGAATGATTTCTAAAAGTATAGTTTTAACTTTTGAAGTCCTCAGACAGTAAACGACCCAAAATAACACGCAAATCCCGAAGACAGTAGATTTTTAGATTCTACACATAACACACACTAAAATGAACAGCTTTCTACATAAACTATGCTAAAACCAAAATCTATACTTACTATGATTAACTGCACGTAAAGTGCATGTTTTTATTCTCACATTATCCACCACCCCATGAATTTCTCATGATTTATTTATTTATTTTCATGTGATTTTGTCACATGATTAATTTGTTTTTACATGTGATTTTTCCCCCACGTTATTTAACAGATTAACTTTATACATGTGAGGGATGTGATTTAATTTCTCACGTGTCTTTGCACATGACTGAGTCACTTTCACATATCACAGTGCATGTTTTTATTTTCACATGCGAGATTTTTAACATTTTTCCCCCACATTATTCATTTTCACAGATAAACTTTACGCATGTGGGGGATGTGATTTTATTTCTCACACATGACCAGCTCATTTTAATGTGATCTTAGTCATACATCATACTTGCAGATTCAAACTCACTCACCGAACATATAAAATGCACTCCTATGCAATTTCAATGCTATATGGACAAAAAGCATAAAATTACAAAGCAAAACACCAACTACAAAGAAAACTAATAATTAAGGTATTAATATTGCCTTAAGTTTTTGTTTAGTTTTCAGTTAACTGGCAATAATCACTCTGATCATGCACTCTTCCTCACTATAAGAAGTACAGAACATTCATCAATAGTTAAAGCCAAAGAAATATCATTAACTAAAACCTGATTCATGTTCAGAAGAGTGCATCAAAACTCATCATTGTGATTAGAGAGACACAACACTTGCAAATCACATTTCCAAGACAGAAACTACAAAAATGATCCTTGAAAGCATAATCATAAAATTTGCATTCCTCAGACAGTAAACGACCCAAAATAACACACAAATCCTGAAGATGGTAGATTTTTAGATTCTACACGTAACACACACTAAAATGAACAGCTATCCACATAGACTATGCTGAAACCAAAAACTATACTTACTACGTTTCACTGCATGTTAAGTGCAAGTTTTTGTTTTCAAGTTGTCCATACTCCCCATGATTTTCTCACATGATTCATTTATTTTCACATGTGACATTTTTAACATGACCCATTTATTTTTACATGTGATTTTTAATTTTATACATGTGAGGGTTGTGGTTTTATTTCTCACATTTGTCTTTGCACAAAATCTATACTTACATACTACACTTAAGTATTATTTTGTAAGATTTACTTAGCATAAATCTATTCATATCCAGCTTGATAAGGCCAATTGTGGGGCTGCACACACACACACACACACACACACACACACACACACACACACACACACACACACACACACACACACACACACACACACACACACACACACACACTCTCTCTCTCTCTCTTCCTTTTAATGCAAAGCAATTTCACTTTTATTATACCGGTTCTTTTGCACCAGAAGCATCACATGAACTTCACATGTGAATAATCATGACTCCTGTGAAGTTTATACATATGGTTTCATGTGAAGGATATGTTTTAATTTTCATGCGCTTTTTCCCTGTGATTTTGTTACATGATCCATTTACTTTCACATAAGATATTGTTAACAAGATACATTATTTAATTCACACACAACTAATTTAACTACATGCAATCTTACTCACATACTAACATGCAAAAATCACTCAGAGCATGTACTCTTCCACCCATACTTCATAAGAAGTAGAGAACATTCATCAATAGTTATAACCCATGAAAGAATCATGCGCTAAAACCTAATACAGGTTCAGAAGAATGCATCAAAACTCATCATTGCGATTAGAGAAATATAACACTTCCAAGTCACAGTTCCTAGTAAGACACTACAGAAACAATCCCTGAAAGTACAGGCATAACTTTTGACTTCCTCAGAGAGTAAATGACCCAAAATAACACACAGATCCTGAAGATGGTAGCTTTTTAGATGCTACACATAACACACACTAAAATGAACAGCTATCCACATAGACTATTCTAAAAACAAAAACTATACTTACTATGTTTAACTGCATGTTAAGTGCATGTAACATCATACATTTGAGCTTGAAGTAATACACAGAACATGTATTCTGAAACATGAAACGCATCACTTTTTTTTTTGATAATACCCATACCAAAATATGCAAAAAATATTCCTCTTCATAAAAAATAAAGAACATTCGTTGCGAGCTAAAGTTCAAGAAAACAAAATTATTGCATCAGGTTCAGAAGAGTATATCAAAGCACATCAATGTGACTAGAGATATACCAAAAAAAAAAAAAAAAAAAAAAAAAAAAAAAAAAAAAATCACAGTTCCTAAAGAGATACTACAAACACAAACACTGAAAACATAGTTTTAATGCCACACTTCATCAGAGAGTAGAGCACTAAAGCAGAAAATTGTTTTTTATATGAATGAACAAATATTCCCTTCATGCTTTGCGCAGACAGGGCTGAGTTACTGCTGCAGTTAAAGGATCCTGCAGTTCCTCAATCAAACACCAGGTAGAAGAACATACACAGCTTTAGGACCGTCAGGTGAAGAAGTATCAACTTTTAGAGACTTTGACTTTTAAATTTTCCATTTAATGCTCATTTAGGTTCTTCCAAACTTTGAAAGCAACAGTCAAAAGACAAAATGTGTATAAAATATAATAGAAAAAAGTGTTATATGCTGTATTTATAACCAATAAATACAACTCTTATACAGAAAAATATGATAAATAAATGAAATGAATAAAGACAGTTTGAAACAACTAATTAACAAGCAGAGCTCACGATTAGCATATACATACAAATGAGCTCATATGACTTTGAAATTAACTACAAAACGTAACATAGACGACATGCTTCAGTGCGGGGTTTTTACAGTTTAGCAGGACCTTTCTCACACTGCTTACTATTTGCCCGAAGCGAGACAACTCCCACTCGATATCCTCGTTAGGAATAAACAGAGGAATGTTTGACACAGAAGCTTTGGTTGTTCTTGCACCCAGCGGCGTAACAGAATAAAGCTCTCCACCATTATTTCGTCTTCAGTCAGCTGATGCACGATCTCCCTGTCTTTTACAAACACCACCATGGCTTTATTCATCCATGATGCCGGCACGATGTTTTCACATCCGACACCCTCTCCTACTGCCAGTAGCACCTGCTCCACCAAAAGGCCAACAGCTCCCTGCGGTGACAAATGAATCTATTTTCACTGCTTGCTTGTTAGTGGTCCTCCTAGTGATTGTGCTTTTAAGTTTCAACACACTAAGAAAAGTTTTCTGGATTAGAAAAAGCTCATTCGCTCTGTCACCACGCTCCACTCTCACCCACTGACTCCCGGCATGGACCAGAGAGAGAGAGAGAGAGAGAGAGACTTTTTGTTACATTTGAAGATGCCTTTAATGCATCAGTTTTGCATATTTACATGTTTTAAAACCCCTCAGACTCTAAAAAACCCAAAACTCCTTCAGTCTTAAACTGATTTCAATCCATAGATCCATATGAAAGGCCGTGATCCAGTTTAAAGAGTCTTTCCTCTTGCTGATGTCCATTTTCTGAGTCTCAGTCTTCTGCTTGGTGAGAGCACTTTTCGTTTTTTTCCGCATGTTGTGCTGATTAACAAATCTTGCGTTATCGGGAAGCAGCTTGAGGGTGATGCATTTGTTTGACCTTTTGTTGGTGTGTGTGTGCTGTGGTGTACAGGTCCTCAGGCTGTTTCTGTCCTCAGGTTTCTGAAGTGTCAGAAAATCTTGGCTGATCTGATGTGATCTCTCCGTGCTGCATGTGTGTGAGCTGTTCTCCACCTGTAGCTCCTGTACTGCACACTGGCTCTTCACTCTCCTGCATCCCCACATTCACTCATTCACTGCTGTTTCTCACTTTCTTCACTTTCTTCTCTTTTTCCTGTCCTCAGCTCTACTGTGTTAACCTTCACATGGAAATAATCCCAACTGGTGTGAAGTTTACACGTGTGGTTTTCAGACACTTCACATGTCGTTTCACACATAGCATGTGTGTTGATTTTAACCTGATCTTTTTTCCATGATTCACTTTCACATCATATTTTAATGATTCTTTTTATGTGACTCTATATTTATTTTATATTCACATGGAAACTTTACACACATAGTGCAGGTAGTTTTATTTTGCCTGCATGATTTTTCCCATGATACATTTATTCTCATATATGATTACATTCAAATGACTTAACATACTTTTAGCTTATATCACATCAGCATTTTTAATATGTTACAATAAAAAGCACACCCATATTGTCCCCTTACTACTTAAAACAACCCCAAACAAAAACATTACAGACTTAAAACTGTTGTTAAACTAAACAATACGTAATCAGTTAAACAACAATCACTCAGAACATGTATTCTTCCTCTAGCACGTCTCAAGAAGTGAAGAACATTCATCAGTGATTAAAGCCCATGAAAGAATCATTAGCCAAAACCTGATTCATGTTCAGAAGAATGCATCAAAACTCGTCATTGTGATTAGAGAGACACAACACTTACAAATCACATTTCCTAGTTAGACACTATAGAAATGATCCCTGAAAGTACAGTCTTAACCTCACACTTCCTCAGACACTCGAGCACTACAAATATCACACAGATCCTGAAGATGGTAGATTTTAGATTCTACTTAAATACGTAAACACTACGCTTAAGTATTATTTCGTAAGATTTATTTAGGTCGATTCTTACTGAAAGTCAATACTTGTACTTTTACTCAACTACACTGTAACATTAAACATAATTGTAAAAACATAATTTTATTCTATTCAATTCAATTCAATTTTATTTGTATAGTGCTTTTAACAATGGACATTATGACAAAGCAGCTTTACAGAAATAAATGGATTCACAAAAAATATATTGTAAATATGTGAATTTATCCCTAATGAGCAAGCCAGAGGCGAAGGTGGCAAGGAAAAACTCCCTGAGACAATATGAGGAAGAAACCTTGAGAGGAACCAGGCTCAAAAGGGAACTCATCCTCATCTGGGTGCAATTATAAATAAATTCCTTCTATTACTGTGTACTATATGGACAAATAGTGCAATTGTGCAGCCAGTAAATTCATCACTGTTTTTGCAAGAAGTCCAGTTGGTTAAAATCTATCCGCTGTCCACTGATGGAGTCCTGAGTACGAAGCTGCTCGTGGCAACCACAGCCCCAAAGCCACTACAGCAATCGCGGTCCCAGGCCATTACAGTACAGCTCCCAATATGTGATCCCCAAGCCATCTCCACAGCCCCCAGATGGCACCATCCCCAGCAAAACAAACAGTTCTTCAGGCAGTCCATATGGGGCCACCCCCAGCAGCAGCAAGCGAACTCAACCGATGAGAACTCCAACCAGAAGTAGGGCATCAGGATGGGTCAAGCAGCGAGGAGGAGCAGAAGGGGTCAGGATCACTGGCATCTCAGAAATAGCATGTGTAGGTCGACAGAGAGTGAGAGAGAGATGGAGAGAGAGGGAGAGATTGTTAGGTAAGCTTTTGTCCTCTAATGGTTAAGAACAATGTACTTTGTGTGCAGAGTGCAAGCAGGGACTCCGGCAAGACTAGCTATGACAGCATAACTAAAAGGGAGAGCCAGAAGCTAACACAGACATGAGGGTGCCCTGGGACATAAGGCAGCCAGCCACTCCACCGTCGACAAACCTGAGTAATTTTACACCTTGCAGTTCCATTTAGACCTAAATAAAATGCTCACGTGAACAATTTACACATAAATCCGTTCATATCCAGCTCAGTGAGGCCAATTGTGGGATCAAGAAGCTCTGCGCGCACACACACACAACACCACACACACACACACACACACACACACACACTTCCTTTTAATGCAAAGTAATTTCACTTTACCGGTTCTATTACACCAGAAGCATCACATGAACTTCACGTGTGAATAATCATGACTCATGAAGTTTACACATGTGGCTTTTTCACATGTTGTTTTACATGAAGTGCATGTTTTTATTTTCACATGTGAAATTTTTCAAGTTTTCCCCACATTATTTATTTTTACAGATAAACTTTACACATGTGGGGGATGTGATTTTATTTCTCACACATGGCTTCTCACATGATTAATTCAGTTTCATGTGAGCTTTGTCACATATCATACCTGCAGACTCAAACTCACTCACAGAACACATATGAAACTCTCTTATACTTCAACGCTGCATGACAAAAAGCATGAAAGTTAATATTTAAGGCATCTTAGCTCTGTTTAATAATCCCTCTGATCATTCTCTCTCCCACCAACACTTCATAAGAAGTAGGAAACATTCATCAATGGTTAAAGCTCATTAAAGAATCAATAACCAGAACCTGAGCAATGATCAGAAGAGAGCATCAAACTCATCATTGTGATTAGAGACAACTAAGATTTTCAAACCACATTTCTTAAGGGGACACTATACAAAGATTCATAAAAGTATAATCACAACTTTTGAAGTCGTCAGACAGTAAACGACCCAAAATAACAAACAAATCCCAAAGATGGTAGAGTTTATATTCTACACATAACACACTCTAAAATGAACAGCTATCCACACAGACTATTCTAAAAACAAAAACTACACTTACTATGTTTAACTGCATGTTAAGTAGCTGATTTGATTTTGCACACACGGCTTCTCATGTTCAAGTGATCTTAATCGCATATCATACTTGCAGACTTGAGTTCACTCACAGGACACACACACACTATCTTAAAATTGCACAGACAAAAAAAAAACCCAAACACACACAAAACATAAAAAGAAAATTAACAACATCCAAGACAAAATCACTTTCAGTTTTTGGGCAAGTTTTAGTCATAATAACCACTCAGATCATGCACTCCTCTACTCTATAAAAAAAAGAGAACAATCATCAAAGGTTAGAGCTCATGAAAGAATCATTAGCCAAAACCTGATTCATGTTCAGAAGAGAGCATCAAAACTCATCATTGCGGTTAGAGAGACACAACACTTTCAAATCACATTTCCTAGTTAGACACTATAGAAATGATCCCTGAAAGTATAGACTTAACTTTTGAACTCCTCAGACAGTAAACGACCCAAAATAACACACACATCCTGAAGACGGTAGATTTTCAGATTCTACACATAACACACTCTAAAATGAACAGCTATCTACATAGACTATTCCAAAATATATACTTAATATGTTTAACTGCATGTTAAGTGCATGTAACATCATACATGTGGGCTTGAAGTCACACACAGAACATCAATGAAATACATCACTTTTTTTTTTTTTATAATATCCATATCAAAATACATAAAACTACAAAAAGCATTTACAGCACAACTTTAAACCAGCTATTGCAGAAACAAGTGAACACTTCAGCCATCTAATATTTGATTATAGCCATAGCTATCACTCTGATCATGCACTCTCCCTCACTATAAGAAACAAAGAACATTCAACAAAATTTAAAACTCATGAAAGAGCCACCAGGTTCAAACCAGTTCATGCACAGAAGAACACATCAGACATCATAATTATGGCAAAAGACTCACAATAGAAAAATAGAAAAAAAGACTTCAAATAACACACAGATCCTGAATATGGCAGGCTTTTGATTCTACATATAACACACATGCAAATGAACAGATATCTACACAGACTATCCAAACATCAGAAATGACATGAATTCATTTTGGAAAAAAAGCAGAAAATTGCTGTTTATATGCAAATCCAAATTTACATCAGAATCCAGTACTATAGAAACAAAGCCCAAAAGCATAGCTTTACTCACACACATCCTCAGACACTCAAGCACTTCAAATAACACACAGAATGTGGTGGTTTTCTACATATAACACACATGCAAATGAACAGCTATCCACACAGACTATCCAAACATCAAAAATGACATGAATTCGTTTTGAAAAAAGCAGAAAATTGCTTTTTATAGGAATGAATGAACATTCCCATCACGCTTTCCGCCCACAGGGCTCAGTTACTTCCTCTATCAAACGCCAGGTAGAAGAACATACACAGCTTTAGAACTGTGAGTTGAAGTATCAACTTTTTTCTAGGTCATTACATGAAAGAAAGAGAGAGAGAGAGAGAGAGAAAGTATGTAGAGAGAGACTTTTTGTTACATTTGAAGATGCCTTTAATGCATCGGTTTTGCATATTTACATGTTTTAAAACCCCTCAGACCCTTCACCCTCCCACCCAAAAACCCAAAAACTCCTTCAGTCTTAAACTGGAAGTAATCCCAACTGGTGTGAAGTTTACACATGTGGTTTTTAGACACTTCACATGTCACACGTGTGTTGATTTTAACGTGATTTTTTCACTTTTACTTTCACTTTATATTTCTTGCCCCTTTTTAACACATTACACTAAAAACCACCCCTATGAGGGCTACAGATAATAACCCCAGCAAAAACATAAGCGTTAAACACATATCATAAGCATAAAAAGAGCATAGTTCTATTGCTATAATCACTCTGATCATGTACTCATCCCCTTACACTTCCTAAAAAGGGAAGAACCTTCATCGAGGATTAAAGCAATCAAAAGAAACAACAGCTTCAATCTGATTCATACTCAGAAGATCACATCAAACCTCATCATTGCAATTATAGAGACACAACACCTTCAAATTATATTGCCTAGTTAAAAACTATAGAAATTATCCCTGAAATTATAGTCTTAACATCACACTTCCTCAGTCAGTCGAGCACTACAAACATCACACAGATCCTGAAGATGGTAGATTTTAGACTCGAGATTTTACACACACACACACACACTTCCTTTTAATGCAAAGTTATTTCACTTTACAGGTTCTATTACACCAGAAGCATCAGATGATCGTCACATGTGAATAATTATGACTCGTGTGAAGTTTACACATGTGGCTTTTAGGGATTTCATGTTGTTTTACATGAAGTGCATGTTTTTATTCTCATATGTAAAATTTTCACCCACACTATTTTTGCATTGAAAAAAAAAAACACACACAACATGCAAAAAATTAACAACATTCAAAACAAAACCACTTCCAGTTTTTGGGCAAGTCTTAGTCATAATAACCACTCAGATCATGCACTCTTCCTCTCTATAAAAAATAGAGAACATTCATCAATGGTTAAAGCTCAGGAAAGAATCATTAGCCAAAACCTGATTCATGTTCGGAAGAGTGCATCAAAACTCATCACTGTGGTTAGAGAGACACAACACTTTCAAATCACATTTCCTAGTTAGACACTATAGAAATGATCCCTGAAAGTACAATCTTAACTTTTCAAATCCTCAGACAGTAAACGACCCAAAATAACACACAAATCCTGAAGATGGTAGATTTTCAGATTCTACACATAACACACACTAAAATGAACAGCTAAAAACAAAAACTATACTTACTATGTTTAACTGCATGTTAAGTGCATGTTTGGATTTTCACGTTATCACGTTATTTCACGTTATAATTTTTCATGATTCATTCATTTTCTTGTGATTTTGTTACACGATTCATTTATTTTCACATGTGATATTTTTAAAATGAACCATCTATATTTTCATGTGATTTTCTTCTCCCATGTTATTTATTTTAACAGATAAACTTTGTACATTTGAGGGATCTGATTTAATTCCTCACATGTGACTTTGCACATGACTGAGTCGCCTGATCGCCTTCAGATTATATCACACATGTGGACCTGAAGTCAAACACAATTTTTTTTATTATTATTTTCATGTTATCCACCACCTCTCCCCCGTGATTTTCACAAGTGATTCATTTAATTTCACATCACATTTTCACAGATAAGCTTTATACCTGTGGGGGATCTGATTTTATTTCTCACACATGGCTTCTTGTTTTCATATGATCTTAATCATATATCATATGTGCAGATTTGAATTCATTCACAGAACACAAACAAAGAACACTCTTGCAGTATTTCAGTGCAACATGAAATAAACCTACAACAAGCCTATGAACAGTTAAAAAAAAAAAAAAAAAAAAAAAAAAAAGAGAGAGAGAAATAACCATTGACTTCACGCATTAACCAAAAGAATCACTCAGATCATGCACTCTGCATCTCCATAAAAAACAGAGAACATTCATCAACAATTAAAGCCCAGGAAATAATCATTACCCAAAATCTGAGTCAAGTTCAGAAGAGCACATCAAAACTTGTCATTATGGATCAACCTGAGCAATGATCAGAAGAGTGCATCAAACTCATCATTGTGATTAGAGAGAACTAAGATTTTCAAATCACATTTCCTAATAGGACACTATATAAAGATTCATAAAAGCATAATCATAACTTTTGAAGTCCTCAGACAGTAAACAACCCAAAATAACAAGCAAATCCCAAAGATGGTAGAGTTTATATTCTACACAAAACACACTCTAAAATCAACAGCTATCCACATAGACTATTCTAAAAACAAAAACTATACTTACTATGTTTAACTGCATGTTAAGTAGCTGATTTTATTTCTCACACATGGCCTCTCATTTTCAAGTGACCATAATCACATATCATACTTGCAGAACATACAGAACACACACACACAAATAAGACAAAGAAAAAATTAACAACATCCAAGACAAAACCACTTCCAGTATTTGGGCAAGCTTTAGTCATAATAACCACTCCGATCATGCACGCTTCCTCTCTATAAAAAATAGAGAACATTCATCAAAGATTAAAGCCCATGAAAGAATCATTAGCCAAAACCTGATTCATGTTCAGAAGAGTGCATCAAAACTCATCATTGTGGTTAGAGAGACACAACACTTTCAAATCACATTCCCTAGTTAGACACTATAGAAATGATCCCTGAAAGCACAATCTTAACTTTTGAATTCCTCAGACAGTAAACGACCCAAAATAACACACACATCCTGAAGACGGTAGATTTTCAGATTCTACACATAACACACACTAAAATGAACAGCTATCCACATAGACTATTCTAAAAACAAAAAATATACTTACTATGTTTAACTGCATGTTAAGGGCATGTAACATCATACATGTGGGCTTGAAGTTACACACAGAAGATCAATGAAATACACCACTTTTTTTTTTCTTTTTTTGATAATGTCAATATACAAATACATAAAACAACAAAAAGCATTTACAGTACAACCTTGAGCTAGCTACTGGAAAAAAAAGTGAACACTTCAACCATCTAACATTTAATGGTACCTATAGCTATCACTCTGATCATGCACTCTGCCTAACTACATGAAACAAAGAACATTCTTTAACCATTAAAACTCATGAAAGAATCACCAGCAGCAAACCAGTTCATGCACAGAAAAACACATCAGACCACATAGTTACAGCAAAAGAAACACACTTCTGAAAGCACAGCCTTACTCTCACATGTTCTCAGACAGTGGAGCACTTCAAATGACACACAGATCCTGAATAGGGTTTTTGATTCTACATATAACACACATGCAAATGAACAGCTATCTACACAGACTATCCAAACATCAAAAATGACATGAATCCATTTTGACAAAAAGCAGAAAATTGCTTTTTATAGGAATCAATGAACATTCCCATCATGCTTTGCACCCACAGGACTGAGTTACTGCTGCAGTTAAAGGATCCTGCAGTTCCTCGATCAGACGCCAGGTAGAAGAACATACACAGCTTTGGGGCCATTAGTTGAAGAAGTATCAACTTTTTCTAGGCCATCAAATGGAAAAGAGAGAGAGAGAGAGAGATAGAAAAAGTGAAAGTATGTAGAGAGAGACTTTTTAATGCATCAGTTTTGCATATTTACATGTTTTAAAACCCCTCAGACTCTCCACCCTCCCACCCAAAACCCCTAAACCCCTTCAGTCTTAAACTGATTTCAATCCATAGATCCACATGAAAGGCCGTGATCCAGTTTAAAGAGTCTTTCCTCTTACTGATGTCCATTTTCTGAGTCTCAGTCTTCTGCTTGGTGAGAGCACTTTACGTTTTTTTCAGCATGTTGTGCTGATTTAACAAATGTTGCGTTATCGGGAAGTAGCTTGAGGGTGATGCATTTGTTTGACCTTTTGTTGGTGTGTGTGTGCTGTGGTGTACAGGTCCTCAAGCTGTTTCTGTCCTCAGGTTTCTGAAGTGTCAGAAAATCTTGGCTGATCTGATGTGATCTCTCCGTGCTGCATGTGTGTGAGCTGTTCTCCACCTGTAGCTCCTGTACTGCACACTGGCTCTTCACTCTCCTGCATCACCACATTCACTCATTCACTGCTGTTTCTCACTTTCTTCACTTTCTTCTCTTTTTCCTGTCCTCAGCTCTACTGTGTAGACCTTCACATGGAAATAATCCCAACTGGTGTGAAGTTTACACGTGTAGTTTTTAGATACTTCACATGTCGTTTCACACGTAGCACGTGTGCTGATTTTAATGTTTTTTTTTCCATGATTCATTTTCATGTGATTTTCTTACATGATTAATTTTTTTTTCATGTGATTCCCTCCCACATGATCCATTCATTTTCTTGTGATTTTCTCACATGATTAATTTCCTTTCATATAACATTTTAATGATTCTTTTTAAGTGACCCCATATTTATTTTATTTTCACATGGAAACTTTACACAGAGCAGGTAGTTTTATTTTGTATGCATGATTTTTCCCGTGATATATTCATGCTCCTATATAACATTCACATGACTTAATAATTTTTTATTTAAATATCTTACACTATAAAGCACACCCATGTTTACCACTTACAACTTAAAACAAACCCCCCAACAAAAACATTACAGACTTACAACAGTCATTAAATTACACATTAAAGAGTATAATTTTTTTATTGACCATTAAGCAATAATCACTCTGATCATTTACTCTTCCTCTCATGCTTCCCAAGAAGCAAGAACATTCATTAATGGCTAAAGCTCATGAAAGAATCTTTAGCTAAAACCTGATTCATGTTCAGAAGAGCACATCAAACCTCATCATCACAATTAGAGAGACATAACACTGTTAATTTGTATTTTCTAGTTAAAAACTACAGAAACGATCCCTGAAAGTATAGTCTTAACCTCACACTTCCTCAGACAGTCGAGCACTACAAATATCACACAGATCCTGAAGATGGTAGATTTTAGATTCTAATTAAATACGCAAATACTACACAAGTATTATTTTGTAAGAAGTTTACTTAGGTCGAGTCTTACTGAAAGTCAATACTTGTACTTTTACTCGACTACACTGTAACATTAAACATAATTGTAAAAACATCATTTTATACCTTGCAGTTTCATTTAGACCTAAATAAAATGCTCACATGAACAATCTACGCATAAATCCGTTCAGATCCAGCTCAGTAAGGCCAATTGTGGGGTCAAGAAGCTCTACAAGAAGCTCTCCTTTTAATGCAAAGTAATTTGACTTTACCGGTTCTATTACACCAGAAGCATCACATGAACTCCACATGTGAATAATCATGACTCGTGTAGTTTACACATGTGGCTTTTTCACATGTTGTTATACATGAAGTGCATGTTTTTATTTTCACATGTAAAATTTTCCCCCACATTATTTATTTTCACAGATAAACTTTACACATGTGGGGGATGTGATTTTATTTCTCACATATGGCTTCTCACATGATTCATTCAGTTTCATGTGAGCTTTGTCACATATCATACTTGCAGACTCAAACTCACTCACAGAACACATATGAAACTCTCTTATACTACTTCAACACTGCATGACAAAAAGCATGAAAGCACAAAACAGACTGTCAAGAAAACTCACACTATAACAATTAATATTTAAGGCATCTTAGCTCTCTTTAATAATCCCTCTGATCATTCTCTCTCCCACCAACACTTCATAAGAAGTAGGAAACATTCATCAATGGTTAAAGCTCATTAAAGAATCAATAACCAGAACCTGATTCATGATCAGAAGAGTGCATCAAACACATCATTGTGATTAGAGAGAACTAATATTTTCAAATCACATTTCCTAGTGAGACACTATACAAAGATTCATAAAAGTATAATCATAACTTTTGAAGTCTATACTTAAACTATACTTACTATGCTTAACTGCATGTTAAGTAGCTGATTTTATTTCTCACACATTGCTTCTCTTTTTTAAGTGATCTTAATCACATATCATACTTGCAGACTGGAGTTCACTCACAGAACACATACTCACACAGCTTTGATGTTGAAATAAAAAAATAAATAAATAAATAAAAAAAACACATACAACATATAAAAAAATAACAACATCCAAGACAAAACCATATTCAGTTTTTGGGCAAAGTTTTAGTGATAATAACCACTCAGATCATGCACTCTTCCTCTCTTTAAAAAAATAGAGAACAATCATCAAAGGTTAAAGCTCATAAAAGAATCATTAGCCAAAACCTGATTCATGTTCAGAAGAGAGCATCAAAACTCATCATTGTGGTTAGAGAGACACAACACTTTCAAATCACATTTCCTAGTTAGACACTATAGAAATGATCCCTGAAAGTACAGTCCTAACTTTTGAGTTCCTCAGACAGTAAACGACCCAAAATAACACACATCCTGAAGACGGTAGATTTTCAGATTCTACACATAACACACACTAAAATCAACAGCTATCTACATAGACTATTCTAAAAACAAAAACTATACTTACTATGTTTAACTGTATGTTAAGTGCATGTAACATCATACATGTGAGCTTGAGGTCACACACAGAACATCAAGGTGTGTTATTGTGTATGGTATCTGAGCTTCTACATTTGTGGCAACAGTTCTTGGAAGGCCCACACATGGGTGTGATGGTCAGATGTCGACAGTTTTTTCCTTCCTGCCTGAAGTATATTTTAATGGTATTTGTTGGCATACAAATTAGCAACAAGAAGAACTAGACGTGAAGCTTCCTAGCTTCTGTGTGTAGCGAGACCAAGGTACCAATAAGAATTTAGATTGCCGATCACGCCACCTAGGGGAGTTATGCCCCCCTTAGGAAAACTAACTATACAAAAAAAATTACCAACATTAAGTCCACATAAGGAACACTGGTTCGTATACAAGTGAACGGAGACAGGATTGACACTAAACAATTTCTTTATTTAATTCTTTTCAATGGTTTTGTTACAATTCATAAAAAAAAGAGAGTAGCAAACACTGCAAATACAACCAGGGTTCAGTTATTCTGTAGGCCTACAGAACAGAACACACACATAAATTAGGATGGGGGCTTACCACAGGGAGGCGAACTGGAAGGAGGGTCCAAAAAGACCACACATGAAGCGCACACATATACACTTCACAGCACACCCAGGTGACACTACACTGCCAGAAAGGTGAAACACACACAGACACAGGTACCCAGCCACCAGGTGCCAAGCCTCCCTGCCGGCGTCCCCCAGCTCCTGAAACAGAACACACATAAAGAAATGAACAAAAATAAAAAAACAACATGCTCACATGCACACACAAACACACGCTGGCACCACACACCAACACGCACACACAAGCACGCTACCAGCTACCCACAAAAACACACACTCGCACAAACATTACCGCTCTGATCATTCTAGCGCGCTGATGATCTAATCGTACACACCACGCAACAATTGCAAAAAAACACTGAGTACACAGTGCCAAAGAAACAAAACAATAAAGTAGCCTCTGAAGGGCAGTACTAAATGAAAAAATGCGATATTTAGGCAAAATAAGAAAAATGTACACATCTCCATTCTGTTCAAATATGAAATATGTGAAATATCTTATTCAGGTCAGCACTAAATAAACAATAACATGCATTTTGTATGATCCCTCTTATTTTGGTAAAATAATAAACATTTTGCAGATTCTGAAAGGGGTATGTAAACTTTTGACCTCAACTGTATCTATCTCTCTATCTCAGCAGTGTTGCTTGGGTCCTTAAATAAAGAGTGTCCATGTCCTTGCCATATATCTACCTTGTTGGTGCATCCTGTAGAGACTCATTCTTTATGCACAGCACAGTCTGTTATTCATCATCATACAGTGAGCCTTCATCAGTGCCAGTTTCTGACTAGCTCTTATCTGATTTTTGATTTGTGGATTTGTAGTCTGTTTATCTAATATGAATTTGACGTCTACAGCTGACGGTAAAATCAAGTATTAAGTGTCATTTCAACCATATACAGCTAGTCCAGTATGCGGTGAAACAAAACAACATTCCTCCTAGATCATGGTGCTACATAAACCAACACAGAGTTACATGAGACTACACATTACTACATAAAGTGCATGTGCAAACATGCAAACAGCACAAGACAGTACAATAACTAACAAAACAGGACAATAGTCACAGTAAGAGACTGTGCAGTGCCGACCAGAACGCAGTTCTAGTGTGGAAGTGTCAGATGTAACAGATAGTGCGAAAGAATAACTATAATAAATAATCATGAAACATACTTATGGTTCACTGTATGTTAAGTGCATGTAACATCATACATGTGGGCTTGAAGTCACACACAGAAGATCAATGAAATACATCACACTTTTTTTGATAATACTCATATCAAAAGACATAAAACTACAAAAAGCATTTATAGCACAACATAAAACCTGCTACTGCAAAAATAAGTGAACGCTTCAGCCATTTAACATTTGATTGTAGCTATAGTTATCACTCTGATCATGCACTCTTCCTTACTATAAAAAATGAAGAACATTCTTCAATGTTTAAAACTCATGGAAGAATCACCAGCTTCAAACCAATTGATGCACAGAAGAGCACATCAGATCACACAATCAGGATTAGAGCCAGACTATATTTTTCAATTATATTCCCAGATCAGATAGTATAGAAACAACATTTGGAATTAAAAATTTAATCTCTCCATTCTTCAGACACTCAAGCACTTCAAATAATGTACAGATCCTGAATATGGCAGGTTTTTGATTCTACAAATAACACACAAGCAAATGAACAGATATCCACACAGACTATCCAAACATCAAAAATTAACTAAAAAAAGCTGTAGAGAGATGTAGAGAGAGACTTTTTGTTACATTTGAAGATGCCTTTAATGCAGCAGTTTTGCATATTTACATGTTTTAAAACCACTCAGACCCTCCACCCTCCCACCCACCCACCCACCCACCCACCCACCCACCCAAAACCCAAAACCCAAAACCCAAAACCCAAAACCCAAAACCCAAAAACTCCAAAACTCCTTCAGTCTTAAACTGGAAATAATCTCAACTGGTATGAAGTTTACACATGTGGTTTTTAGACACTTCACGTGTAGCACGTGTGGATTTTAACATGATTTTGCTACTTTTACTTTTGCTTAATATTTCATGCCCCTTTTTAACACATTACAACAAAAAACACTCCTATGAGTGCTACAAATAATACCCTAAGTAAAAACTTAAGTTTTAAACTCATATCATAAGAGTAAAAAGAGTAGAGTTCTATTGTTAACAGCTCATTTACAGTCACTCTGATCATGTACTCATTCTCTTACACTTCTGAAAAAGGGAAGAACATTCATCAAGGATTAAAGCTCATTAAAGAAACAACAGCATCAAACTGATTCATGTTCAGAAGAGCACATCAAACCTCATCATTGCGATTAGGGAGACACAACACCTTCAAATCACATTTCCTAGTTAGAAACTATAGAAATGATCCCTGAAAGTATAGTCTTAACCTCACACTTCCTCAGACAGTCGTGCACTACAAACATCACACAGATCCTGAAGATGGTGGATTTTAGACTCTAGATAGGGCTTGTGGGCTTGAAGTCACACACAGAAGATCAATGAAACACATCACACTTGTTTTTTTGGGTTTTTTTTTTTTTTTTGATAATACCCATTTCAAAATACATACACAATAAGAGACAGTGTGGCACCGACCAGTACACATTTCTAGTGTGGAATTGTCAGATGTAACAGATAGTGCAAAAGAATAACAATATAATAAATAAAATCATACATGTGGGCTTGAAGTCACACACACACAAGATGAATGAAATATATCACACTGTTTTTTGATAATACACATACTTTGAGCACAACTTTGAACCAGCTACTGCAGAAATAAGTGAACACTTCAGCCATCTAACATTCAATCACAGATATATCTATCACATAAATCATATACTCTTACTCACCATAAGAAACAAAGAACATTCAACAACAGTGAAAACTCACAAAAGAGTCAAACCAGTACATGCACGAAGGAACACATTAGACCTCACCATTATAGACACTCGAGCACTTCAAATAACACACAGATCCTGATAATGGCGGGTTTTTGATTCTACATATAACACACATGCAAGTGAACAGCTATCCACACAGACTATCCAAACATCAAAAAATGACATGAATTGATTGTGAATAAAAGCAGAAAATTGCTTTTTATTGGAATAAATGAACATTCCCATCATGCCTTGCACCCACAGGGCTCAGTTACTGCTGCAGTTAAAGGATCCTGCAGTTCATCGATCAGACGCCAGGTAGAAGAACATACACAGCTTTAGGACTATTAGTTGAATAAGTATCAACTTTTTTCTAGGTCATCAAATGGATGAGAGAGAGACTTTTTGTTACATTTGAAGATGCCTTTAATGCATCAGTTTTGCATATTTACATGTTTTAAAACCCCTCAGACTCTCCACCCTCCCACCCAAAACCTCCAAAAACTCCAAAAACTCCTTCAGTCTTAAACTGATTTCAGTCCATAGATCCATATGAAAGGTCGTGATCCAGTTTAAAGAGTCTTTCCTCTTGCTGATGTCCATTTCCTGAGTCAAACAAATCTTGCATTATCGGGAAGTAGCTTGAGGGTGATGCATTTGTTTGACCTTTTGTTGGTGTGTGTGTGCTGTGGTGTACAGGTCCTCAGGCTGTTGGTGCGAGCTTTCTGAAGTGATTTTTCTCATGATGCATTCATTCACATATATGAACACAATCACACATTTTTACTTAAAATTTTTTATAGCTAGTCAACACATTACACTAAAAATCAATCATCGGCTTAGAAAACATCACTAGCTTTAAACACATCACAAGAGTATAGACAGAATAGTTCTATTGTTAATAGCTCATTTAAAATCACTCTGATCATGTGCTTTTCCTCTCACTCTTACTAAAAAGTGAAGAACATTCATCTATGATTAAAGCTCATGAAAGAATCATCAGCGTCAATCGGATTCATACTCAGAAGAGCACATCAGACCTCATCATTGTGATTATAGAGACACAACACCTTCAAATCACACTTCCTAGTTAGACCCTACAGAAATGATCCCTGAAAGTACAGACTTAACCTCACACTTCCTCAGACAGTCGTGCACTACAAATATCACACAGATCCTGAAGATGGTAGATTTTAGATTCTACTTAAATAGGTAAATACTACGCTAAAGTATTATTTTGTAAGATTTACTTAGGTCGAGTCTTACTGAAAGTCAATACTTGTACTTTTACTCAACTACACTGTGACATTAAACATAATTGTAAAAACATCATTTTACACCTTGCAGTTTCATTAAGACCTAAATAAAATGCTCACGTGAACAATTTACACATAAATCCATTCATATCCAGCTTGATAAGGTTCAGTATTGGGTCAAGAAGCTGCACACACATTCCCTTTTAATACAAAGTAATTTCACTTTACAGGTTCTATTTCACGAGAAGCATCAAATGAACTTCCCATGTGAATAATCATGACACATAAAGATTACACATGCAGCTTTTTCACATGTTGTTATACATGAAGTGTATGTTTTTATTATCACATGTGAAATTTTTCAAGTTTTCCTAACCACTCCAATCATGTACTCTTCCTCTCTACAAAAAATAGAGAATATTCATTAAAGGTTAAAGCTCATAAAAGAATCATTAGCTAAAACCTGATTCATGTTCAGAAGAGAGCATCAAAACTCATCATTGTGGTTAGAGAGACACAACACTTTCAAATCACATTTCCTAGTTAGACACTATAGAAATGATCCCTGAAAGTACAATCTTAACTTTTGAATTCCTCAGACAGTAAACGACCCAAAATAACACACACATCCTGAAGACGGTAGATTTTCAGATTCTACACATAACACACACTAAAATCAACAGCTATCCACATAGACTATTCTAAAAACTAAATCTATACTTATTATGTTTAACTGCATGTTAAGTGCATGTAACATCATACATGTGGGCTTGAGGTCACACACAGAAGATCAATGAAATACATCACACTTTTTTTTTTATAATATCCATATCAAAATACATAAAACTACAAAAAGCATTTACAGCACAACTTCAAACCAGCTATTGCAGAAACAAGTGAACACTTCAGCCATCTAATATTTGATTATAGCCATAGCTATCACTCTGATCATGCACTCTCCCTCAATATAAGAAACAAAGAACATTCAACAAAATTTAAAACTCATGAAAGAGCCACCAGGTTCAAACCAGTTCATGCACAGAAGAGCACATCAGACATCATAATTATGGCAAAAGACTCACAATATTGTTTTAACTACATTTCTTAACCTGGTACTATAGAAACAAACCCTAACATAGCTTTACTCACACACTTCCTCAGACACTCAAGCACTTCAAATAACACACAGATCCTGAATATGGCAGGCTTTTGATTCTACATATAACACACAATCAAATGAACAGATATCTACACAGACTATCCAAACATCAGAAATGACATGAAAAAAAGCAGAAAATTGCTGTTTATATGCAAATCCAAATTTATATCAGAATCCAGTTCTATAGAAACAAAGCCCAAAAGCATAGCTTTACTCACACACATCCTCAGACACTCAAGCACTTCAAATAACACACAGAATGTGGTGGTTTTTTACATTTAACACACATGCAAATGAACAGCTATCCACACAGACTATCCAAACATCAAAAATGACATGAATTCGTTTTGAAAAAAAAAAAGGAGAAAATTGCTTTTTATACAAATGAATGAACATTCCCATCATGCTTTGCACCCACAGGACTGAGTTACTGCTGCAGTTAAAGGATCCTGCAGTTCCTCGATCAGACGCCAGGTAGAAGAACATACACAGCTTTAGGACCATTAGTTGAAGAAGTATCAACTTTTTTCTAGGTCATCACATGGAAGAGAGAGAGAGAGACAAAAAGTGAAAGTACGTAGAGAGAGACTTTTCGTTACATTTGAAGATGCCTTTAATGCATCAGTTTTGCATATTTACATGTTTTAAAACCCCTCAGACTCTCCACCCTCCCACCCAAAACCCAAAACTCCTTCAGTCTTAAACTGATTTCAATCCATAGATCCATATGAAAGGCCGTGATCCAGTTTAAAGAGTCTTTCCTCTTGCTGATGTCCATTTTCTGAGTCTCAGTCTTCTGCTTGGTGAGAGCACTTTACGTTTTTTTCAGCATGTTGTGCTGATTTAACAAATGTTGCGTTATCGGGAAGTAGCTTGAGGGTGATGCATTTGTTTGACCTTTTGTTGGTGTGTGTGTGCTGTGGTGTACAGGTCCTCAGGCTGTTTCTGTCCTCAGGTTTCTGAAGTGTCAGAAAATCTTGGCTGATCTGATGTGATCTCTCCGTGCTGCATGTGTGTGAGCTGTTCTCCACCTGTAGCTCCTGTACTGCACACTGGCTCTTCACTCTCCTGCATCCCCACATTCACTCATTCACTGCTGTTTCTCACTTTCTTCACTTTCTTCTCTTTTTCCTATCCTCAGCTCTACTGTGTAGACCTTCACATGGAAATAATCCCAACTGGTGTGAAGTTTACACGTGTGGTTTTCAGACACTTCACATGTTGTTTCACACGTAGCACGTCGCTGATTTTAACATGATTTTTTTTCCTTGATTCATTTTCATGTGATCTTCTCACCTGATTTTTTTTTTCTATTGTTCTATTGTTAACAGCTTATTTAAAATCACTCTGATCATGTACTCTTCCTCTCACACTTTCTAAAAAGTGAAGAACATTCATCAATGATTAAAGCTCATGAAAGAATCACCTGCTGCAATCTGAATTGTACTTGGAAAAACACATCAGACCTCGTCATCGTGATCAGAGAGACATAACACTTTCAAATCACATATCCTAGTTAGACCCCATAGAAATGATCCCTGAAAGTATAGACTTAATCTCACACTTCCTCAGACAGTCGTGCACTACAAATATCACACAGATCCTGAAGATGGTAGATTTTAGATTCTACTTAAATATGTAAATACTACGCTTAAGTATTATTTTGTAAGATTTATTTAGGTCGAGTCTTACTGAAAGTCAATACTTGTACTTTTACTCAACTACACTGTAACATTAAACATAATTGTAAAAACATCATTTTACACCTTGCAGTTTCATTTAGACCTAAATAAAATGCTCACGTGAACAATTTACACATAAATCCATTCATATCCAGCTTGATAAGGTTCATTGTGGGGTCAAGAAGCTGCACACACACACACACACACACACACACACACATTTCCTTTTAAAGCAAAGTAATTTCACTTTACCGGTTCTATTACACCAGAAGCATCACATGAACTTCACATGTGAATAATCATGACTCGTGAATTTTACACATGTGGCTTTTAGAGATTTCATTCATCAATCAATAACCAGAACCTGATTCACGATCAGAAGAGTACATCAAAACGCATCATTACAATTACAACGAACTAATATTTTAAAACCACATTTCCTAGTAAGACACTACACAAAGATTCATAAAAGTATAATCATAACACTTGAACTCGTCAGACAGTAAACGACCCAAAATAACACCCAAATCCCAAAGATGGTAGAGTCTAGATTCTACACATAACACACTCTAAAATGAACATAGACTATTCTAAAAACAAAAACTACATTTACTACGCTTAACTGCATGTTAAGCAGCTAATTTTATTTTTCACACACGGCTTCACATTCTCAAGTGATCTTAATCACATATCATACCTGCAGACTGGAGTTCACTCACAAAACACATACACACACTATTTTTATACTACACAGAAAAAAAACCCACACATTTAACATGTAAAAAATAACAACATTCAAGACAAAACCACGTCCAGTTTTTGGGCAAGCTTTATGTTTATGTTTAACTGCATGTTAAGTGCATGTTTGGATTTTCACGTTATCCACCCCTCTGAATTTTTCATGATTCATTCATTTTCATGTGATTTTGTCACACGATTCATTTATTTTCACATGTGATATTTTTAAAATGAACCATCTATATTTTCATGTGATTTTCTTCTCCCATGTTATTTATTTTAACAGATAAACTTTGTACATTAGAGGCATCTGATTTAATTCCTCACATGTGACTTTGCACATGATTGAGTCATTTTCACATGATCGCCTTCAGATTATATCACACATGTGGACCTGAAGTCAAACACAGAAAATTAAGAAAACAACAAAAAAAATCAAACTTTTTTTTTTTTCAGAAAAACCCACAACAATGACCTCTGCTGTCAATGACCCAAAATAACACAATTTTTTTATTATTGTTTTCATGTTATCCACCACCTCTCCCCCATGATTTTCTCATGCGATTTATCACATTTTTAACATTAAAAATTTATTTTTACATGTGATTTTTCCCCGATGTTATTTAATTTCACTTTAAGCTTTATACCTGTGGGGGATCTGACTTTATTTCTCAAACATGGCTTCTCATTTTCATGTTAATCACATATCATACTTACAGACTTGAATTCACTCACAGAACACAAATAAAACACACTCTCATACTACTACAAAAAAAACATGAAAAAAAGCACAAAACAACACAAACCCATGACCAATAAAAAAAAATCAATATATATAACCATTCATTTCAGATATTAGACAAGTTGTTACCAAAATAATCAGTCAGAACAGGTACTCTTCCACTCCATAAAATGTAGAAAACACTCATCATCAATTGAAGCCCATGAAAGAATCACTAGCCAAAACCTGATTCATGTTCAGAAGAGCGCATCAAAACTCATCATTGTGATTAGGAAGACGCAACACTTTCAGAACACAATTCTTAGTTACAAACCATAGAAATGATTCCAGAAAGTACTCAACTACACTGTAACATTAAACATAATTGTAAAAACATCATTTTACACCTTGCAGTTTCATTTAGACCTAAATAAAATGCTCACGTGAACAATTTACACATAAATCTGTTCATATCTCAGTAAGCTCAATAAGGCAAACTGTGGGGTCAAGAAGCTGTGCAAGTTTACACATGTGGCTTTTAGAGATTTCAGGTTGTTATACATGAAGTGCATGTTTTTATTTTCACATGTAAAATTTTCCCCCACATTATTTATTTTCACAGATAAACTTTACACATGTGGGGGATGTGATTTTATTTCTCACACATGGCTTCTCACATGATTCATTCAGTTTCATGTGAGCTTTATCACATATCATACTTGCAGACTCAAACTCACTCACAGAACACATATGAAACTCTCTTACACTACTTCAACGCTGCATGACAAAAAGCATGAAAGCACAAAACAGACTGACAAGAAAACTCACACTATAACAATTAATATTTAAGGCATCTTAGCTCTCTTTAATAATCCCTCTGATCATTCTCTCTCCCACCAACACTTCATAAGAAGTAGGAAACATTCATCAATGGTTAAAGCTCATTAAAGAATCAATAACCAGAACCCAATTCATGATCAGAAGAGAGCATCAAGCTCATCATGGTGGTTAGAAAGAACTAAGATTTGCAAACTACATTTCCTAGTGAGACACTATACAAAGATTCATAAAAGTATAATCATAACTTTTGAAGTCCTCAGACAGTAAACGACCCAAAATAACAAACAAATCCCTAAGATAGTAGAGTTTAGATTCTACACATAACACGCTCTAAAATGAACAGCTATCCACATAGACTATTCTAAAAACAAAAACTACACTTACTATGCTTAACTGCATGGTGACTAGCTGATTTTATGTCTCACACACGGCTTCTCATGTTCAAGTGATTATAATCACATATTATACTTGCAGACTTGAGTTCACACACAGAACACATACTCACACAGCTTTTATACTACACTGAAAAAAAAATACACAATCAGCATATAAAACATAACAATATTCAAGACAAAACCACTTCCAGTATTTGGGCAAGTTTTAGTGATAATAACCACTCAGATCATGCACTCTTCCTCGCTATAACAATAGAGAACTTTCATCAAAGATTAAAGCCCATGAAAGAATCATTAGCCAAAACCTGATTCATGTTCAGAAGAGTGCATCAAAACTCATCATTGCGGTTAGAGAGACACAACACTTACAAATCACATTTCCTAGTTAGACACTATAGAAATGATCCCTGAAAGTATAATCTTAGCTTTTGAACTCCTCAGACAGTAAACGACCCAAAATAACACACAGATCCTGAAGACGGTAGATTTTCAGATTCTACACATAACACACACTAAAATCAACAGCTATCCACATAGACTATTCTAAAAACAAAAAATATACTTACTATGTTTAACTGCATGTTAAGGGCATGTAACATCATACATGTGGGCTTGAAGTCACACACAGAACATCGATGAAATACATCACACTTGTTTTTTTTTTTTTTTATAATACCCATATCAAAATACATAAAACTACAAAAAACATTTACAGTACAACTTTGAGCCAGCTACTGCAAAATAAGTGAACACTTCAGCCATATAACATTTGATTATAGCTATGACTCTGATCATGCACTCTCTCTCAATATAAGAAACAAAGAACATTCACCAACAATCAAAACTGATGAAAGAACCACCAGCTTCAAACCAGTTCACGCACAAAAAAACACATCAGATCTTACAATTACAGTAAGAGAAACACTTTTGCTTTGCTTTTGGTTTTAACAACATTCATTTACCCAGCACAAAAGAAAAAAAAATACAAAAACATAGTTTTACTCTCACACTTCCTCAGACACTCGAGAACTTCAAATAACACACAGATCCTGAATATGGCGGGTTTTTGATTCTACATATAACACACATGCAAATAAACAGCTATCTACACAGACTATCCAAACATCAAAAATGACATGAATCCATTTTGAATAAAAGCAGAAAATTGCTTTTTATAGGAATGAATGAACATTCCCATCATGCTTTGCACCCACAGGGCTGAGTAAAACCCAAAACTCCTTCAGTCTTAAACTGATTACAATCCATAGATCCACATGAAAGGCCGAGATCCAGTTTAAAGAGTCTTTCCTCTTGCTTATGTCCATTTTCTGAGTCTCAGTCTTCTGCTTGGTGAGATCACTTTACGTTTTTTTCAGCATGTTGTGCTGATTTAACAAATGTTGCGTTATCGGGAAGTAGCTTGAGGGTGATGCATTTGTTTGACCTTTTGTTGGTGTGTGTGTGCTGTGGTGTACAGGTCCTCAGGCTGTTTCTGTCCTCAGGTCTCTGAAGTGTCAGAAAATCTTGGCTGATCTGATGTGATCTCTCCGTGCTGCATGTGTGTGAGCTGTTCTCCACCTGTAGCTCCTGTACTGCACACTGGCTCTTCACTCTCCTGCATCCCCACATTCACTCATTCACTGCTGTTTCTCACTTTCTTCACTTTCTTCTCTTTTTCCTGTCCTCAGCTCTATTGTGTTGACCTTCACATGGAAATAATCCCAACTGGTGTGAAGTTTACACGTGTGGTTTTCAGACACTTCACATGTCGTTTCACACGTAGCACGTCGCTGATTTTAACATGATTTTTTTTCCTTGATTGATTTTCATGTGATCTTCTCACCTGATTTTTTTTTTCATGTAATTCCCTCCCACGTGATCCATTCAATTCCACGTGATTTTCTCACATTATCCATTCATTTTCATGTGATTTTGTCATATGATTAATTTCCTTTCATGTAACATTTTAATGATTCTTTTTATGTGACCCCATATTTATTTTATTTTCACATGGAAATGCTACACATATAGGGCAAATAGTTTTATTTTGTATGCATCATTTTTCTCATGATGCATTCATGTGCGTATATGATCACAATCACACATTTTTATTTAATGTTTCTTGTAGCTGGTTAACACTTTACACTAAAAATCAAAAGGGTGCTTACTGCTTGCAATACCCCAAATAAAAACATTACCAGTTTTAAACACATGTCATAAAACTATAGACAGAGCAGTTCTATTGTTAACAGCTTATTTAAAATCACTCTGATCATGTACTCATCCTCTCCCACTTTTCAAAAAGTGATGAATATTCATCAAGGATTAAAGCTCATTAAAGAAACAACAGCTTCAATCTGATTCATGTTCAGAAGAACACATCAAAACTCATCATTGTGATTAGGGAGACATAACACCTTCAAATCACATTTCCTAGTTAGACACTATAGAAATGATCCCTGAAAGTATAGTCTTAACCTCACACTTCCTCAGACAGTCGTGCACTACAAACATCACACAGATCCTGAAGATGGTGGATTTTAGACTCTAGATAGGGCTTGTGGGCTTGAAGTCACACACAGAAGATCAATGAAATACATCACACTTGTTTTTTTTTTTTTTTTTTGATAATACCCAGGGTTAGGGTTATTTATCAAAATACATACACAATAAGAGACAGTGTGACACCGACCAGTACACATTTCTAGTGTGGAAGTGTCAGATGTAACAGATAGTGCAAAAGAATAACAATATAATAAATAATCATGAAAAATACTTATGTTTAACTGCATGTTAAGTGCATGTAACATCATACATGTGGGCTTGAAGTCACACACAGAACATCAATGAAATACATCACACTTTTTTTTGATAATATTCATACTTTGAGCTCAACTTTGAACCAGCTACAGCAGAAATAAGTGAACACTTCAGCCATCTAACATTTAATTGCAGCTATATCGATCACTTAGACCATATACACTTACTCACCATAAGAAACAAAGAACATTCAACAACATTTAAAACTCATGAAAGAGCTAACAGCTACAAACTATGGTTAGACAAACACAAAAGAAAAAATTTTATTAACTATATTTCTTAACCCAGTACTACAAAAACAAATGCCAAAAGCATAGTTTTACTCTCACACTTCCTCAGACACTCTCACACTTCAAATGACACACAGATCCTGAATGTGGCGGGTTTTTGATTCTACATATAACACACATGCAAATGAACAGCTATCTACACAGACTATCCAAACATCAGAAATGACATGAATTCATTTTGAATAAAAGCAGAAAATTGCTTTTTATAGGAATGAATGAACATTCCCATCATGCTTTGCACCCACAGGACTGAGTTACTGCTGCAGTTAAAGGATCCTGCAGTTCCTCGATCAAATACCAGGTAGAAGAACATACACAGCTTTAGGACCGTTAGTTGAAGAAGTAGCAACTTTTTTTTAGGTCATCACATGGGTGAGAGAGAGAGAGATAGAAAAAGTGAAAGTAATTTGAAGATGCATTTAATGCAGCAGTTTTGCATATTTACATGTTTTAAAAGCCCTCAGACTCTCCACCCTCCCACCCAAAAACCCAAAAACCCCAAAAAACCCAAAAACTCCTTCAGTCTTAAACTGATTTCAATCCATAGATCCATATGAAAGACCGTGATCCAGTTTAAAGAGTCTTTCCTCTTGCTGATGTCCATTTTCTGAGTCAGACAAATCTTGCGTTATCAGGAAGTAGCTTGAGGGTGATGCATTTGTTTGACCTTTTGTTGGTGTGTGTGTGCTGTGGTGTACAGGTCCTCAGGCTGTTGGTGCGAGCTTTCTGAAGTGATTTTTCTCATGATGCATTCGTTTGCATATATGAACACAATCACACATTTTTACTTAATCTTTCTTATAGCTGGTTAACACATTACACTAAAAATCAATCTTCTGCTTAGAAAATATTACTAACTTTAAACACATGTCATAAGAGTATAGACAGAATAGTTCAATTAACAACTTATTTAAAAACATTCTGATCATGCACTCTTCCTCACACACTTACTAAAAAGTGAAGAACATTCATCAAAGACTCAGGAAAAAATCATCAGCATCAATCTGATTCATAATCAGAAGAGCACATCAGAACTCATCAATGTGATTAGAGAGACACAACACTTTCAATTCATATTTCCTAGTTAAAAACTATAGAAACAATCCCTGAAAGTATAGACTTAACCTCACACTTCCTCAGACAGTCGAGCACTACAAATATCACACAGATCCTCAAGATGGTAGATTTTAGATTCTACTTAAATAGGTAAATACTACGCTTAAGTATTATTTTGTAAGATTTATTTAGGTCGAGTCTTACTGAAAGTCAATACTTGTACTTTTACTCAACTACACTGTAACATTAAACATAACTGTAAAAACATCATTTTACACCTTGCAGTTTCATTTAGACCTAAATAAAATGCTCACATGAACAATTTACATATAAATCTGTTCATATCCAGCTTGATAAGGTTCATTGTGGGGTCAAGAAGCTGCGCACACACACACACACACACACACACACACACACACATTTCCTTTTAAAGCAAAGTAATTTCACTTGACCGGTTCTATTACACCAGAAGCATCACATGAACTTCACGTGTGAATAATCATGACTCATGAAGTTTACACATGTGGCTTTTTCACATGTTGTTTTACATGAAGTGCATGTTTTTATTTTCACATGTGAAATTTTTCAAGTTTTCCCCAACATTATTTATTTTTACAGATAAACTTTACACATGTGGGGGATGTGATTTTATTTCTCACACATGGCTTCTCACATGATTCATTCAGTTTCATGTGAGCTTTATCACATATCATACTTGCAGACTCAAACTCACTCACAGAACACATATGAAACTCTCTTACACTACTTCAACACTGCATGACAAAAAGCATGAAAGCACAAAACAGACTGACAAGAAAACTCACACTATAACAATTAATATTTAAGGCATCTTAGCTCTCTTTAATAATCCCTCTGATCATTCTCTCTCCCACCAACACTTCATAAGAAGTACGAAACATTCATCATTGGTTAATACACATAACACACTCTAAAATGAACAGCTATCCACATAGACTATCCTAAAAACAAAAACTATACTTACTATGCTTAACTGCATGTTAAGCAGCTGATTTTATTTCTCACACATGGCTTCTTATTTTCAAGTGATGTTAATCACATATCATACTTACAGACTGGAGTTCATTGACAGAACACATACACACACTACTTTAATATCACATAGAAAAAAAAACACACAACTAGTATGCAAAAAATAACAACATTCAAGACAAAACCACTTTCAGTTTTTGGGCAAGCTTTAGTCATAAAAACCACTCAGATCATGCACTCTTTCTCTCTATAAAAAAGAGAGAACATTCATCAAAGGTTAAAGCCCATGAAAGAATCATTAGCTAAAACCTGATTCATGTTCAGAAGAGAGCATCAAAACTCATCATTGGGGTTAGAGAGACACAACACTTACAAATCACATTTCCTAGTTAGACACTATAGAAATGATCCCTGAAAGCACAATCCTAACTTTTGAGTTCCTCAGACAGTAAACGACCCAAAATAACACACACATCCTGAAGACGGTAGATTTTCAGATTCTACACATAACACACACTAAAATCAACAGCTATCCACATAGACTATTCTAAAAACAAAATCTATACTTACTATGTTTAACTGCATGTTAAGAGCATGTAACATCATACATGTGGGCTTGAGGTCACACACAGAACATCGATGAAATACATTGAATACATACATAACTACAAAAAAGTAGTACATAAAGTAGTACATAAGTAGTACATAAAACTACAATAGGCGCAGTAAGAGACAGTGCAGTGCCGACCAGTACACATTTCTAGTGTGGAAGTGTCAGATATAACAGATAGTGCAAAAGAATAACAATATAATAAATAATCATGAAACATACTACATACAAGTGCATATAACATCATACATGTGGGCTTGAAGTCACACACAGAAGATCAATGAAATACATCACACTTTTTTTTTGAGAATATCCGTAACAAAATACATAAAACGACAAAAAGCATTTACAGCACAACTTTGAACCAGCTATTGCAGAAATAAGTGAACACTTCAGCCATCTAACATTTAATTGCACCTATAGCTGTCACTCTGATCATACACTCCTCCTCACTATAAGAAACAAAGAATATTCATCAGTGTTTAAAACTCATAAAAAAAAACACCAGCTTCAAGACAATTCACACAAAGAAAAACACATCAAACCCTCTAATCATTATTAGAGAAAGACAACATACTTCAGTTATATTTCTGAATCAAATACCACAAAAACAACTAAGAGAATCAAAGACTTAACCTCTTGCTTCCTCAGACACTCAAGCACTTCAAATAACACACAGATCCTGAATATGGCGGGTTTTTGATTCTACATATAACACACATGCAAATGAACAGCTATCCACACAGACTACCCAAAAAACAAAAATGACATGAATTCATTTTGAATAAAAGCAGAAAATTGCTTTTTATACAAATGAATGAACATTCCCATCATGCTTTGCACCCACAGGGCTCAGTTACTTCCTCTATCAAACGCCAGGTAGAAGAACATGCACAGCTTTAGGCCAATAAATGCCAATAAATCTACTTGAATCTTGAATCATGGCAGGCGGAGAGAGAGAATTGATTAAAAAAAAAAAAAACATTTATTAGGATTACTCAAAGCATAACACCAATAAATAGATAAATAAATAATATTTCAAAAAAGGAACCTACATCATGTTTTTAGGACAAGGTATGTTCAAATTCATCAACAAGACAACACCACAACGCTCCTCTATAGCACCAAATTCTTTCAAATGTTATCAGATTTTCTGTCTTCTTGTGAAAAACTAAATCAACTAAAATCCTGGACTTTATCATCGCTGTAGTCACCTTTACTACATTACAGCTTCCTTTTTGTTCAACCTTGTTTTTCCTACTAGACACAAAACTATAGAAATGATCCCTGAAAGTATAGTCTTAACCTCACACTTCCTCAGACAGTCGAGAACTTCAAAAATCACACAGATCCTGAAGATGGTAGATTTTAGATTCTACTTAAATAGGTAAATACTACGCTTAAGTATTATTTTGTAAGATTTACTTAGGTCGAGTCTTACTGAAAGTCAATACTTGTACTTTTACTCAGCTACACTGTAACATTAAACATAATTGTAAAAACATCATTTTACACCTTGCAGTTTCATTTAGACCTAAATAAAATGCTCACGTGAACAATTTACAAATAAATCCGTTCATATCCAGCTTGATAAGGTTCATTGTGGGGTCAAGAAGCTGCGCACACACACACACACACACATTCCCTTTTAATGCAAAGTAATTTCACTTGACCGGTTCTATTACACCAGAAGCATCACATGAACTTCACATGTGAATAATCATGACTTGTGAATTTTACACATGTGGCTTTTAGAGATTTCATTCTTCAATCAATAACCAGAACCTGATTCATGATCAGAAGAGTACATCAAAACGCATCATTACAATTACAACGAACTAATATTTTAAAACCACATTTCCTAGTAAGACACTACACAAAGATTCATAAAAGTATAATCATAACTTTTGAAGTCCTCAGACAGTAAACGACCCAAAATAACAAACAAATCCCTAAGATGGTCGAGTTTAGATTCTACACATAACACACACTAAAATCAACAGCTATCCACATAGACTATTCTAAAAACAAAAACTATACTTACTATGTTTAACTGCATGTTAAGAAGCTGATTTTATTTCTCACACACGGCTTCTCATTTCCAAGCGATCATAATCACATATCATACTTACAGACTGGAGTTCACACACAGAACACACACACACACACACTATTTTTTTTGTCACACAGAAATAAAACACACAATTAACATGCAAAAAATAACAACATGCAAGACAAAACCACTTCCAGTTTTTGGGCAAGCTTTAGTCATAATAACCACTCAGATCATGCACGCTTCCTCTCTATAAAAATAGAGAACATTCATCAAAGGTTAAAGCTCAGGAAAGAATCATTAGCTAAAACCAGATTCATGTTCAGAAGAGTGCATCAAAACTCATCATTGTGGTTAGAGAGACACAACACTTTCAAATCACATTTCCTAGAACTACAAAAAGGAGTTATAGCACAACTTTAAACCAACTACTGCAAAAATAAGTGAACACTTCAGCCATCTAATATTTGATTACAGCTATATCTCTCACTCTGGTCATGCACTCTTCCTCACTATAAGAAACAAAGAACATTCACCAAAATTTAAAACTCATGAAAGAATCACCAGCTTCAACCAGTTCACACACAAAAAAGCACATCAGACCTCACAACTACAGCAAAAACAAAAAAAAAATTTCTAATTACATTTCAAAACCAAGTACTACAAACACAAATTCTGAAAGCATTGTTTTACTCTCACACTTCCACATATACTCAAGCACTTCAGATAACACACAGATCCTGAATATGGAGGGTTTTTGATTCTACATATAACACACATGCAAACGAACAGCTATCTACACAGACTATCCAAACATCAAAAATCACATGAATTCATTTTGCACAAAAGCAGAAAATTGCGTTTTATACAAAAGAACTATACAAAGAAAGACACTATACAAAGATTCATAAAAGTATAATCATAACTTTTGAAGTCCTCAGACAGTAAACGACCCAAAATAACAAACAAATCCCTAAGATGGTCGAGTTTAGATTCTACACATAACACACTCTAAAATGAACAGCTATCCACATAGACTATTCTAAAAACAAAAACTACATTACACTTAACTGCATGTTAAGCAGCTGAATTTATTTCTCACACACAGCTTCTCATTTTCAAGTGATCTTAATCACATATTATACTTGATTATGATTTGAGTTCACACACAGAACACATACACACACATTACTTTATGTTGCACAGAAAAAAACACACACACATTTAACATATAAAAAATTAACAACATCCAAAACAAAACCACTTCCAGTTTTTGGGCAAGCTTTCTACAGTCTTAACATCACACTTCCTCAGACAGTCGAGCACTTCAAACATCACACAGATCCTGAAGATGGTAGATTTTAGACTCGAGATTTTACACACACTCACACACTTCCTTTTAATGCAAAGTAATTTCACTTTACAGGTTCTATTACACCAGAAGCATCACATGATTTTCACATGTGAATAATTATGACTCGTGTAGTTTACACGTGTGGCTTTTAGGGATTTCATGTTGTTTTACATGAAGGGCATGTTTTTATTATCATTAGTAAAATTTTCACACACACAATCTTTGCATTGAAAAAAAAAAAACACAAATGACATACAAAAAATTAATAACATTCAAAACAAAACCACTTTCAGTTTTTGGGCAAGCTTTAGTCATAAAAACCACTCAGATCATGCACTCGTCCGCTCTATAAAAAAATAGAGAACATTCATCAGAGATTAAAGCTCATGAAAGAATCATTAGCCAAAACCTGATTCATGTTCAGAAGAGAGCATCAAAACTCATCATTGTGGTTAGAGAGATATAACACTTTCAAATCACATTTCCCAGTTAGACACTATAGAAATGATCCCTGAAAGTACAATCTTAACTTTTGAACTCCTCAGACAGTAAACGACCCAAAATAACACACACATCCTGAAGATGGTAGATTTTCAGATTCTACACATAACACACACTAAAATCAACAGCTATCCACATAGACTATTCTAAAAACAAAATCTATACTTACTATGTTTAACTGCATGTTAAGTGCATGTAACATCATACATGTGGGCTTGAAGTCACACACAGAAGATCAACGAAATACATCACACTTTTTTTTTGATAATACCCATATCAAAATACATAAAACTACAAAAAACATTTACAGCACAACTTTGAACCAGCTACTGCAAAAATAAGTGAACACTTCAGCCATCTAATATTTAACTGTATCTATAGCTATCACTCTGATCATACACTCTTCCTCACTACAAGAAACAAAAAACATTCACCAACAATTAAAACTCTTCAAAAGCTACCAGCTTCAAACCAGTTGATTCACAGAAGAACACATCAGACCTCACAATTATGGTAAGAGAGACACAAAAAAATTTCTTAACTATATTTCTTAACCCAGTACTATAGAAACAAATGCTGAAAGCATAGATTTACTCTCACAGTAATGAATGAACATTCCCATCATGCTTTGCACCCACAGGACTGAGTTACTGCTGCAGTTAAAGGATCCTGCAGTTCCTCGATCAGACGCCAGGTAGAAGAACATACACAGCTTTAGGACCGTTAGTTGAAGAAGTAGCAACTTTTTTTTAGGTCATTACATGGGTGAGAGAGAGAGAGATAGAAAAAGTGAAAGTAATTTGAAGATGCCTTTAATGCAGCAGTTTTGCATATTTACATGTTTTAAAAGCCCTCAGACTCTCCACCCTCCCACCCAAAAACCCAAAACTCCTTCAGTCTTAAACTGATTTCAATCCATAGATCCACATGAAAGGCCGTGATCCAGTTTAAAGAGTCTTTCCTCTTGCTGATGTCCATTTTCTGAGTCTCAGTCTTCTGCTTGGTGAGAGCACTTTACGTTTTTTTCAGCATGTTGTGCTGATTTAACAAATGTTGCGTTATCAGGAAGTAGCTTGAGGGTGATGGATTTGTTTGACCTTTTGTTGGTGTGTGTGTGCTGTGGTGTACAGGTCCTCAGGCTGTTGGTGTGAGCTTTCTGAAGTGATTTTTCTCATGATACATTTGTTCACATATATGAACACACTCACACATTTTTAATATTTCTTATAGCTGGTTAACACATTACACTAAAAATCAATCTTCTGCTTAGAAAATATTACCAGCTTAAAACATGCAATAAGAGTATAGATAGTATAGTTCTATTGGCAACAACTTACTTAAAAACACTCTGATCATGTGCTCTTCCTCTCACACTTTCTAAAACGTGAAGAACATTCAACAATGACTAAAGCTCATGAAAGAATCATCAGCATCAAACGGATACATACTCAGAAGAGCACATCAGACCTCATCATTGTGATTAGAGAGACACAATACCTTCAAATCACATTTCCTAGTTAGACACTATAGAAATGATCCCTGAAAGCACAATCTTAACTTTTGAATTCCTCAGACAGTAAACGACCCAAAATAACACACACATCCTGAAGACGGTAGATTTTCAGATTCTACACATAACACACACTAAAATGAACAGCTATCCACATAGACTATTCTAAAAACTAAATCTATACTTACTATGTTTAACTGCATGTTAAGAGCATGTAACATCATACATGTGGGCTTGAAGTTACACACAGAACATCAATGAAATACATCACACTTTTTTTTAATACTCCTATCCAAATGCATAAAACTACAAAAAGCATTTACAGCACAACTTCAAACCAGCTATTGCAAAAATAAGTGAACACTTCAACCTATCACTCTGATCATGCACTCTTCCTTACTAAAAGAATTCATGAACAGATCAACACATCAGACCTCATAAGTATGGTAAGAGAGACACAACACTTCCTCATACAAAAAAAAAAACCTTCAGAAGCCCATACTACAAAAACAAAGCCCAAAAACATAGTTTTACTCTCACACTTCCTCAGACACTCGAGCACTTCAAATAACACACAGAATGTGGTGGTTTTCTACATATAACACACATGCAAGTGAACAGCTATCTACACAGACTATCCAAACATCAAAAATGACATGAATTCATTTTGAATAAAAGCAGAAAATTGCTTTTTATACAAATGAATGAACATTCCCATCATGCTTTGCACCCACAGGGCTCAGTTACTTCCTCTATCAAACGCCAGGTAGAAGAACATACACAGCTTTAGAACCGTGAGTTGAAGTATCAACTTTTTTCTAGGTCATTACATGAACGAAAAAGAGAGAGAGAGAGCGAGAAAGTATGTAGAGAGAGACTTTTTGTTACATTTGAAGATGCATTTAATGCATCAGTTTTGCATATTTACATGTTTTAAAACCCCTCAGACTCTCCACCCTCCCACCCAAAAACCCCTAAACCCCTTCAGTCTTAAACTGATTACAATCCATAGATCCACATGAAAGGCCGTGATCCAGTTTAAAGAGTCTTTCCTCTTGCTGATGTCCATTTTCTGAGTCTCAGTCTTCTGCTTGGTGAGAGCACTTTACGTTTTTTTCCGCATGTTGTGCTGATTTAACAAATGTTGCGTTATCGGGAAGTAGCTTGAGGGTGATGCATTTGTTTGACCTTTTGTTGGTGTGTGTGTGCTGTGGTGTACAGGTCCTCAGGCTGTTTCTGTCCTCAGGTTTCTGAAGTGTCAGAAAATCTTGGCTGATCTGATGTGATCTCTCCGTGCTGCATGTGTGTGAGCTGTTCTCCACCTGTAGCTCCTGTACTGCACACTGGCTCTTCACTCTCCTGCATCCCCACATTCACTCATTCACTGCTGTTCCTCACTTTCTTCACTTTCTTCTGTTTTTCCTGTCCTCAGCTCTACTGTGTTGACCTTCACATGGAAATAATCCCAACTGGTGTGAAGTTTACACGTGTGGTTTTCAGACACTTCACATGTCGTTTCACACGTAGCACGTCGCTGATTTTAACATGATTTTTTTTCCTTGATTGATTTTCATGTGATTTTCTTACCTGATTTTTTTTTCATGTAATTCCCCCCCACGTGATCCATTCATTTCCACGTGATTTTCTCACATTATCCATTCATTTTCATGTGATTTTGTCATATGATTAATTTCCTTTCATGTAACATTTTAATGATTCTTTTTATGTGACCCCATATTTATTTTATTTTCACATGGAAATGCTACACATATAGGGCAAATAGTTTTATTTTGTATGCATCATTTTTCTCATGATGCATTCATGTGCGTATATGATCACAATCACACATTTTTATTTAATGTTTCTTGTAGCTGGTTAACACATTACACTAAAAATCAATAGGGTGCTTACTGCTTGCAATACTCCAGATAAAAACATTACCAGTTTTAAACACATCATAAGACTATAGACAGAGCTGTTCTATTGTTAACAGCTTATTTAAAATCACTCTGATCATGTGCTCATCCTCTCCCACTTTTCAAAAAGTGAAGAACATTCTTCAAGGATTAAAGCTCATGAAAGAAACAACAGCTTGAATCTGATTCATGTTCAGAAAAGCACATCAAACCTCATCATTGTGATTAGAGAGACACAACACCTTCAAATCACATTTCCTAGTCAGAAACTATAGAAACAATCCCGGAAAGTATAGTCTTAACCTCACACTTCCTCAGACAGTCGTGCACTACAATCATCACACAGATCCTGAAGATGGTAGATTTTAGATTCCACTTAAATACGTTACTTCCACTTAGATACTACGCTTAAGTATTATTTTGTAAGATTTACTTAGGTCGAGTCTTACTCGAGGTGTAAAAAACATAATTTTACACCTTGCAGTTTCATTAAGACCTAAATAAAATGCTCACGTGAACAATTTACGCATAAATCCGTTCATATCCAGCTTGATAAGGTTCAGTGTTGGGTTGAGAAGCTGCACACACACACAAACACACTTCCTTTTAAGGCAAAGTAATTTCACTTTAACGGTTCTATTACACCAGAAGCATCACATGAACTTCACATGTGAATAATCATGACTCATGTGAAGCTTACACATGTGGCTTTTTCACATATTGTTCTACATGAAGAATAAGTTTTTATTTTCACATGCAAAATTTTTCAAGTTTTCATAACCACTCAGATCATGCACTCTTCCTCTCTATAAAAACACAGAGAACATTCCTCAATGGTTAAAGCTCATGAAAGAATCATTAGCTAAAACCTGATTCATGTTCAGAAGAGTGCATCAAAACTCATCATTGTGGTTAGAGAGACACAACACTTTCAAATCACATTTCCTAGTTAGACACTATAGAAATGATCCCTGAAAGTACAATCTTAACTTTTAAGCGCCTCAGACAGTAAACGACCCAAAATAACACACACATCCTGAAGACGGTAGATTTTCAGATTCTACACATAACACACACTAAAATCAACAGCTATCCACATAGACTATTCTAAAAACTAAATCTATACTTACTATGTTTAACTGCATGTTAAGTGCATGTAACATCATACATGTGAGCTTGAAGTTACACACAGAACATCAATGAAATACATCACTTTTTTTTTGATAATACCCATATAAAAAAGCATAAAACTACAAAAAGCATTTACAGCACAACTTTGAACCAGCTACTGCAAAATAAGTGAACACTTCAGCCATCTAACATTTGATTATAGCTACGAAATTTTTCAAGTTTTCATAACCACTCAGATCATGCACTCTTTCTCATTATAAGAAACAAAGAACATTCGTCAATAACTAAAACTGATGAAAGAATCACCAGCTTCAAACCATTTAATGCACAAAAAACACATCAGACATCACAAGTATGGTAAAAAAAAAAACACAACAATTTTTTAAACACATTTCTTAACCCAGTACTACAGAAACAACCTCTGAAAGCACTGTTTTACTCTCACACACTTCCTCAGACTTCAAATAACACACAGATCCTGAATGTGGCGGGTTTTGCTTTAGAACCTAAACTGACCTAAACTTCAACTGACTGAGAAAGTATGTAGAGAGAGACTTTTTGTTACATTTGAAGATGCCTTTAATGCATCAGTTTTGCATATTTACATGTTTTAAAACCCCTCAGACTCTCCCACCCAAAAACCCAAAACTCCAAAACTCCAAAACTCCTTCAGTCTTAAACTGATTTCAATCCATAGATCCATATGAAAGGCCGTGATCCACTTTAAAGAGTCTTTCCTCTTGTTGATGTCCATTTTCTGAGTCTCAGTCTTCTGCTTGGTGAGATCACTTTACGTTTTTTGTAGCATGTTACTGGATCACAGCCTTTCATATGGATCTATGGATTGAAATCAGTTTAAAACTGAAGGAGTTTTTAACTTAATCACATGATTAATTTCCTTTCATGTAACATTTTACTGATTCTTTTTAAGTGACCCCATATTTATTTTGTTTTCACATGGAAACTTTACACATATAGAGCAGGTAGTTTTATTTTGCTACAAAAACTCCTTCAGTCTTAAACTGATTTCAATCCATAGATCCATATGAAAGGCCATGATCCCGTTTAAAGAGTCTTTCCTCTTTCTGATGTCCATTCAAAGAACATTCAACAACATCTAAAACTCATAAAAGAGCCACCAGCTTATACACAGAAGAGCACATCAAATATCACAACAACAGCCAAAGAAACACAACAATTTTTTTAGCTATATTTCTTAAACTAGTACCACAGAAATAAAAACCCAAAAGTTTAACCTCTCTCTCACACTTCCTCAGACACTCGAGCACTTCAAATAACACACAGATCCTGAATGTGGCGGGTTTTTGATTCTACATATAACACACATGCAAGTGAACAGCTATCTACACAGACTATCCAAACATCAAAAATGATATGACTTCATTTTGAATAAAAGCAGAACATTGCTTTTTATATGAATGAATGAACATTCCCATCATGCTTTGCACCCACAGGACTGAGTTACTGCTGCAGTTAAAGGATCCTGCAGTTCCTCAATCAAATACCAGGTAGAAGAACATACACAGCTTTAGGACCGTTAGTTGAAGAAGTAGCAACTTTTTCTAGGTCATCACATGGGTGAGAGAGAGAGAAAGTATGTAGAGAGAGACTTTTTGTTACATTTGAAGATGCCTTTAATGCAGCAGTTTTGCATATTTACATGTTTTAAAACCCCTCAGACTCTCCACCCTCCCACCCAAAACCCAAAAACTCCTTCAGTCTTAAACTGATTTCAATCCATAGATCCATATGAAAGGCCGTGATCCAGTTTAAAGAGTCTTTCCTCTTGCTGATGTACATTTTCTGAGTCTCAGTCTTCTGCTTGGTGAGATCACTTTTCGTTTTTTTCAGCGTGTTGTGCTGATTAACAAATGTTGCGTTATCGGGAAGTAGCTTGAGGGTGATGCATTTGTTTGACCTTTTGTTGGTGTGTGTGTGCTGTGGTGTACAGGTCCTCAGGCTGTTTCTGTCCTCAGGTTTCTGAAGTGTCAGAAAATCTTGGCTGATCTGATGTGATCTCTCCGTGCTGCATGTGTGTGAGCTGTTCTCCACCTGTAGCTCCTGTACTGCACACTGGCTCTTCACTCTCCTGCATCACCACATTCACTCATTCACTGCTGTTCCTCACTTTCTTCACTTTCTTCTCTTTTTCCTGTCCTCAGCTCTACTTCCATGATTCATTTTCACTTGATTTTCTCACGTGATTAATTTCTTTTCATATCATATTTTAATGATTCTTTTTAAGTGACCCCAAATTTATTTCATTTTCACATGCAAACTTTACACATACAGAGCAGGTAGTTTTGTTTTGTATGCATGATCTTTCCCATGATGCATTCATTCTCATGTATGACTACATTCGCATGACTTGACTATTTTATTTTTTTTACTGTTCATGCAACTTACACTAAAAAGCACACCCATATCTACCACTTACAACTTAGAATAGCCCCTGATAAAGACATCACAGATTTAAAACAGTTGTGAAACTACATACTAAGTAGTATAAGTCCATCATTTGTCAGCAAGCAATAATCACTCAGATCATATACTCTTCCTCTCATCTTTCCTAAGAAATGAGAAACATCCTTCAATGACTAAAACTCATGAAAGAATCATTAGCCAAAACCTGATTCATGTTCAGAAGAGTACATCAAAACTCATCATTGCAATTAGAGAGACGCAACACTTCCACATCATATTTCCTAGCTAGAAACTATAGACATGATCTCTGAAAGTATAATCTTAACCTCACGCTTCCTCAGACAGTCGAGCACTACAAATATCACACAGATCCTGAAGATGGTAGATTTTAGATTCTACTTAAATAGGTAAATACTACGCTTAAGTATTATTTTGTAAGATTTACTTAGGTCGAGTCTTACTGAAAGTCAATACTTGTACTTTTACTCAACTACACTGTAACATTAAACATAATTGTAAAAACATCATTTTACACCTTGCAGTTTCATTTAGACCTAAATAAAATGCTCACGTGAACAATTTACGCATAAATCCGTTCAGATCCAGCTTGATAAAGTTCAGTGCTGGGTCAAGAAGCTGCACACACACACTTCCTTTTAATGCAAAGTAATTGCACTTTACAGGTTCTATTTCATCAGAAGCATCACATGAACTTCACACGTGAATAATCATAACTTGTGAAGCTTACACATGCAGCTTTTTCACATCATTTTACATGAAGAGAACGTTTTTATTTGCACATGTGAAATTTTTCAAGTCTTCATAACCACTCAGATCATGCACTCTTCCTCTCTCTAAAAAAAACAGAGAACATTCATCAAAGGTTAAAGCTCATGAAAGAATCATTAGCTAAAACCCGATTCATGTTCAGAAGAGTGCATCAAAACTCATCATTGTGGTTAGAGAGACACAACACTTTCAAATCACATTTCCTAGTTAGACACTATAGAAATGATCCCTGAAAGTACAATCTTAACTTTTGAACTCCTCAGACAGTAAACGACCCAAAATAACACACACATCCTGAAGACGGTAGATTTTCAGATTCTACACATAACACACACTAAAATCAACAGCTATCCACATAGACTATTCTAAAAACAAAATCTATACTTACTATGTTTAACTGCATGCTAAGTGCATGCAACATCATACATGTGGGCTTGAAGTCACACACAGAACATCAGTGAAATACATCAAAATCTTTTTTTTTTTGATAATACCCATATCAAAAAATATAAAACTACAAAAAGCATTTATAGCACAACTTTGAACCAGCTACTGCAAAATAAGTGAACGCTTCAGCCATCTAACATTTGATTATAGCTATAGCTCTCACTCTGATCATGCACTCTTCCTCACTATAAAAAAACAAAGAACATTCACCAATAATTACAACTGATGAAAGAATTGACAGCATCAAACCAGTTCATGCACAGAAGAACACAACAGACATCACAAGCATGGCAAAAGAAACACAACAAATTTTTAAACACATTTCTTAATCCAGGACCACAGAAACATACTCTGAAAACATTGTTTTACTCTCACATACTTCCTCAGACTTCAGATAACATACAGATCCTGAATGTGGCGGGTTTTTGATTCTACACATAACACACATATGCAAGTGAACAGCTATCTACACAGACTATCCAAACATCAAAAATCACATGAATTCATTTTGAATAAAAGCAGCAAATTGCTTTTTATAGGAATCAATGAACATTCCCATCATGCTTTGCACCCACAGGACTGAGTTACTGCTGCAGTTAAAGGATCCTGCAGTTCCTCGATCAGACTCCAGGTAGAAGAACATACACAGCTTTAGGACCATTAGTTGAAGAAGTAGCAACTTTTTTCTAGGTCGTCACATGGAAGAGAGAGAGAGAGATAGAAAGTTAAAGTATGTAGAGAGAGACTTTTTGTTACATTTGAAGATGCCTTTAATGCATCAGTTTTGCATATTTACATGTTTTAAAACCCCTCAGACTCTCCACCCTCCCACCCAAAACCCAAAACTCCTTCAGTCTTAAACTGATTACAATCCATAGATCCATATGAAAGGCCGTGATCCAGTTTAAAGAGTCTTTCCTCTTGCTGATGTCCATTTTCTGAGTCTCAGTCTTCTGCTTGGTGAGAGCACTTTACGTTTTTTTCCGCATGTTGTGCTGATTTAACAAATGTTGCGTTATCGGGAAGAAGCTTGAGGGTGATGCATTTGTTTGACCTTTTGTTGGTGTGTGTGTGCTGTGGTGTACAGGTCCTCAGGCTGTTTCTGTCCTCAGGTTTCTGAAGTGTCAGAAAATCTTGGCTGATCTGATGTGATCTCTCCGTGCTGCATGTGTGTGAGCTGTTCTCCACCTGTAGCTCCTGTACTGCACACTGGCTCTTCACTCTCCTGCATCACCACATTCACTCATTCACTGCTGTTTCTCACTTTCTTCTCGTTTTCTGGTTTTCAGCTCTACTGTGTTGACCTTCACATGGAAATAATCCCAACTGGTGTGAAGTTTATACGTGTGGTTTTCAGACACTTCACATGTCGTTTCACACGTAGCACGTCGCTGATTTTAACATGATTTTTTTTCCTTGATTGATTTTCATGTGATCTTCTCACCTGATTTTTTTTTTCATGTAATTCCCTCCCATGTGATCCATTCAATTCCACGTGATTTTCTCACATTATCCATTCATTTTCATGCGATTTTGTCATATGATTAATTTCCTTTCATGTAACATTTTAATGATTCTTTTTATGTGACCCCATATTTATTTTATTTTCACGTGGAAATGCTACACATATAGGGCAAATAGTTTTATTTTGTATGCATCATTTTTCTCATGATGCATTCATGTGCGTATATGATCACAATCACACATTTTTATTTAATGTTTCGTGTAGCTGGTTAACACATTACACTAAAATCAATATGGCACTTACTGCTTGCAATACCCCAAATAAAAACATTACCAGTTTTAAACACATCATAAGACTATAGACAGAGCAGTTCTATTGTTAACAGCTTATTTAAAATCACTCTGATCATGTGCTCATCCTCTCCCACTTTTCAAAAAGTGAAGAACATTCTTCAAGGATTAAAGCTCATGAAAGAAACAACAGCTTGAATCTGATTCATGTTCAGAAGAGCACATCAAAACTCATCATTGTGATTAGGGAGACACAACACCTTCAAATCACATTTCCTAGTTAGACACTATAGAAACAATCTCTGAAAGTATAGTTTTAACCTCACACTTCCTCAGACACTCGTGCACTACAAACATCACACAGATCCTGAAGATGGTGGATTTTAGACTCTAGATAGGGCTTGTAGGCTTGAAGTCACACACAGAAGATCAATGAAATACATCACACTTGTTTTTTGTTTTTTTTTGATAATACCCATATCAAAATACATACACAATAAGAGACAGTGTGACACCGACCAGTACACATTTCTAGTGTGGAAGTGTCAGATGTAACAGATAGTGCAAAAGAATAACAATATAATAAATAATCATGAAACATACTTATGTTTCACTGTATGTTAAGTGCATGTAACATCATACATGTGGGCTTGAAGTCACACACAGAAGATCAATGAAATATATCACACTTTTTTTTGATAATACTCATACTTTGAGCACAACTTTGAACCAGCTACTGCAGAAATAAGTGAACACTTCAGCCATCTAACATTTAATTGCAGCTATATCTATCACTTAGACCATATACTCTTACTCACCATAAAAAACAAAGAATATTCATCAACATTTAAAACTCACGAAAAAGCTAACAGCTTCAAACTAGTTCATTCACAGAAGGACACATCAGACCTTACAATTATGGTAAGACAAACACTAAAGAAAAAATTTTATTAACTATATTTCTTAACCCAGTACTACAGAAACACATGCCAAAAGCATAGTTTTATTCTCACACTTCCTCAGACACTCGAGCACTTCAAATGACACACAGATCCTGAATGTGGTGGGTTTTTGATTCTACACATAACACACATGCAAATGAACAGCTATCTACACAGACTATCCAAACATCAAAAATGACATGAATCCATTTTGAATAAAAGCAGAAAATTGCAAAATGTACAGTAAGAGACAGTGCAGTGCCAACCAGTACACAGTTCTAGTGTGGAAGTGTCAGATACAGTCAGGTCCATAAATATTGGGACATTGACACAATTCTAACATTTTTGGCTCTATACACCACCACAATGGATTTCAAATGAAACGAACAAGACGTGCTTTAACTGCAGACTGTCAGCTTTAATTTGAGGGTATTTACATCCAAATCAGGTGAACGCTGTAGGAATTACAACAGTTTGCATATGTGCCTCCCACTTGTTAAGGGACCAAAAGTGATGGGACAATTGGCTTCTCAGCTGTTCCATGGCCAGGTGTGTGTTATTCCCTCATTATCCCAATTACAATGAGCAGATAAAAGGTCCAGAGCTCATTTCAAGTGTGCTATTTGCTTTTGGAATCTGTTGCTGTCAACTCTCAAGATGAGATCCAAAGAGCTGTCACTATCAGTGAAGCAAGCCATCATTAGGCTGAAAAAAACAAAACAAACCCATCAGAGAGATAGCAAAAACATTAGGCGTGGCCAAAACAAATGTTTGGAACTTTCTTAAAAAGAAGGAATGCACGGGTGAGCTCAGCAACACCAAAAGACCCGGAAGACCACAGAAAACAACTGTGGTGGATGACCGAAGAATTCTTTCCATGGTGAAGAAAACATCCTTCACAACAGTTGGCCAGATCAAGAACACTCTCCAGGAGGTAGGTATATGTGTGTCAAAGTCAACAATCAAGAGAAGACTTCACCAGAGTGAATACAGAGGGTTCACCACAAGATGTAAACCATTGGTGAGCCTCAAAAACAGGAAGGCCAGATTAGAGTTTGCCAAATGACATCTAAAAAAGCCTTCACAGTTCTGGAACAACATCCTATGGACAGATGAGACCAAGATCAACTTATACCAGAGTGATGGGAAGAGAAGAGTATGGAGAAGGAACGGAACTGCTCATGATCCTAAGCATACCACCTCATCAGTGAAGCATGGTGGTGGTAGTGTCATGGCGTGGGCATGTATGGCTGCCAATGGAACTGGTTCTCTTGTATTTATTGATGATGTGACTGCTGACAGCAGGATGAATTCTGAAGTGTTTCGGGCAATATTATCTGCTCATATTCAGCCAAATGCTTCAGAACTCATTGGACGGCGCTTCACAGTGCAGATGGACAATGACCCAAAGCATACTGCAAAAGCAACCAAAGAGTTTTTGAAGGGAAAGAAGTGGACTGTTATGCATTGGCCAAGTCAATCACCTGACCTGAATCGGATTGAGCATGCGTTTCACTTGCTGAAGACAAAACTGAAGGGAAAATGCCCCAAGAACAAGCAGGAACTGAAGACAGTTGCAGTAGAGGCCTGGCAGAGCATCACCAGGGATGAAACCCAGCGTCTGGTGATGTCTATGCGTTCCAGACTTCGGGCTGTAATTGACTGCAAAGGATTTGCAACCAAGTATTAAAAAGTGAAAGTTTGATTTATGATTATTATTCTGTCCCATTACTTTTGGTCCCTTAACAAGTGGGAGGCACATATGCAAACTGTTGTAATTCCTACACCGTTCACCTGATTTGGGTGTAAATACCCTCAAATTAAAGCTGACAGTCTGCAGTTAAAGCACATCTTGTTCGTTTCATTTGAAATCCATTGTGGTGTTGTATAGAGCCAAAAATGTTAGAATTGTGTCAATGTCCCAATATTTATGGACCTGACTGTATAACAGATAGTGCAAAAGAATAACAATATAATAAATAATCATGAAACATACTACATACAAGTGCATGTAACATCATACATGTGGGCTTGAAGTCATACACGGAAGATCAATGAAATACATCACACTTTTTTTTTTATAATATCTGTATCAAAATACATAAAATGACAAAAAGCATCTACTACAAAAATAAGTGAACACTTCAGCCATCTAACATTTAATTACACCTATAGCTTTAATCATACACAATTCCTCTCTATAAAAAACAAAGAACATTCATCAATGTTTAAAACTCATAAAAAAATCACCAGCTTCAAGACAATTCATACACAGAAAAACACATCAGACCCCACAATCATTATTAGAGAAAGACAATAGTCTTCAATTACATTTCCAAATCAGATTCTACAAAAACAACGGAAAAAATCATAAATTTAACCTCTTGCCTCCTCAGACACTCGAGCACTTCAAATAACACACAGATCCTGAATATGGCGGGTTTTTGGTTCTACATATAACACACATGCAAATGAACAGCTATCCACACAGACTATCCAAAAAACAAAAATGACATGAATTCATTTTGAATAAAAGCAGAAAATTGCTTTTTATACAAAAGAATGAACATTCCCATCATGCTTTGTGCCCACAGGGCTCAGTTACTTCCTCTATCAAACGCCAGGTAGAAGAACATGCACAGCTTTAGGCCAATAAATGCTAATAAATCTACTTGAATCTTGAATCTTGGCAGGCGGAGAGAGAGAATTGATTTTTTTTTTTTTTTTTTAAATAAGAACATTTACTATGATTGTTCAAAGCATAACACCAATAAATAGATAAATAAATAATGTTCCAAAAAAGGAACCTACATCATGTTTTTAGGACAAGGTATCTGCAAATTCATCAACAAGACAACACCACAACGCTCCTCTATAGCACCAAATTCTTTCAAATGTTATCAGATTTTCTGTCTTTTTGTGAAAAACAGTCAACTAAAATCCTGGACTTTATCATCGCTGTAGTCACCCTTACTACTATGATGGCATCCTTTTTGTTCAACCTTGTTTTCTCTACAGGACACACAAACTATAGAAATAATCTCTGAAAGTACACTCTTAACCTTACACTTCCTCAGACAGTCGAGCACTACAAATATCACACAGATCCTGAAGATGGTAGATTTTAGATTCTACTTAAATAGGTAAATACTACGCTTAAGTATTATTTTGTAAGATTTACTTAGGTCGAGTCTTACTGAAAGTCAATACTTGTACTTTTACTCAGCTACACTGTAACATTAAACATAATTGTAAAAACATCATTTTACAATTTTTCATTTAGACCTAAATAAAATGCTCACATGAACAATTTACACATAAATCTGTTCATATCCAGCTCAATAAGGCCAATTGTGGGATCAGGAAGCTCTGCGCGCACACACACAAACACACACACACACACACACATACACACACGCACTTCCTTTTAATGCAAAGTAATTTCACTGGTCGGTTCTATTACACCAGAAGCATCACATGAACTTCACATGTGAATAATCATGACTCGTGAAGTTTACACATGTGGCTTTTTCACATGTTGTTTTACATGAAGTGCATGTTTTTATTTTCACATGTAAAATTTTCAAGTTTTCCCCAACATTATTTATTTTCACAGATAAACTTTACACATGTGGGGGATGTGATTTTATTTCTCACACATGGCTTCTCACATGATTCATTCAGTTTCATGTGAGCTTTATCACATATCATACCTGCAGACTCAAACTCACTCACAGAACACATATGAAACTCTCTTACACTACTTCAACGCTGCATGACAAAAAGCATGAAAGCACAAAACAGACTGACAAGAAAACTCACACTATAACAATTAATATTTAAGGCATCTTAGCTCTCTTTAATAATCCCTCTGATCATTCTCTCTCCCACCAACACTTCATAAGAAGTACGAAACATTCATCAATGGTTAATACACATAACACACTCTACACACAAAAACAATACTTACTATGTTTAACTGCATGCTAAGAAGCTGATTTTATTTCTCACACACAGCTTCTCATTTTCAAGTGATCTTAATCACATATCATACTTGTAGACTTGAGTTCACTCACAGAACACATACACATACTCTTTTGATATTGCACAGAAGAAAATCAAACACACACAAAAAAAACAACAACATTCAAGACAAAACCACTTCCAGTTTTTGGGCAAGTTTTAGTCATAATAACCACTCAGATCATGCACTCTTCCTCTCTATAAAAAAATAGAGAACATTCATCAAAGGTTAAAGCTCATGAAAGAATCGTTAGACAAAACCGGATTCATGTTCAGAAGAGTGCATCAAAACTCATCATTGTGGTTAGAGAGACACAACACTTTCAAATCACATTTCCTAGTTAGACACTATAGAAATGATCCCTGAAAGTACAATCTTAACTTTTGAACTCCTCAGACAGTAAACGACCCAAAATAACACACACATCCTGAAGATGGTAGATTTTTAGATTCTACACATAACACACACTAAAATCAACAGCTATCTACATAGACTATTCAAAAAACAAAAACTATACTTACTATGTTTAACTGCATGTTAAGTGCATGTAACATCATACATGTGGGCTTGAAGTCACACACAGAACATCAATGAAATACATCACACTTTTTTTTTTGATAATACCCATATCAAAATACATAAAACTACAAAAAACATTTACAGCACAACTTTGAACCAGCTACTGCAAAAATAAGTGAACACTTCAGCCATCTAACATTTAACTGTATCTATAGCTCTCACTCTGATCATACACTCTTCCTCACTACAAGAAACAAAAAACATTCACCAACAATTAAAACTCATGAAAAAGCTACCAGCTTCAAACCAGTTGATTCACAGAAGAACACATCAGACCTCACAATTATGGTAAGAGAGACACAAAAAAATTTTATTAACTATATTTCTTAACCCAGTACTATAGAAACAAATGCTGAAAGCATAGATTTACTCTCACAGTAATGAATGAACATTCCCATCATGCTTTGCACCCACAGGGCTGAGTTACTGCTGCAGTTAAAGGATCCTGCAGTTCCTCGATCAGACGCCAGGTAGAAGAACATACACAGCTTTAGGACCGTTAGTTGAAGAAGTAGCAACTTTTTTTCTGGGTCATCACATGGGTGAGAGAGAGAGAGAGAGATAGAAAAAGTGAAAGTAATTTGAAGATGCATTTAATGCAGCAGTTTTGCATATTTACATGTTTTAAAAGCCCTCAGACTCTCCACCCTCCCACCCAAAACCCCTAAACCCCTTCAGTCTTAAACTGATTTCAATCCATAGATCCACATGAAAGGCCGTGATCCAGTTTAAAGAGTCTTTCCTCTTGCTGATGTCCATTTTCTGAGTCTCAGTCTTCTGCTTGGTGAGAGCACTTTACGTTTTTTTCAGCATGTTGTGCTGATTTAACAAATGTTGCGTTATCAGGAAGTAGCTTGAGGGTGATGGATTTGTTTGACCTTTTGTTGGTGTGTGTGTGCTGTGGTGTACAGGTCCTCAGGCTGTTGGTGCGAGCTTTCTGAAGTGATTTTTCTCATGATACATTTGTTCACATATATGAACACACTCACACATTTTTAATATTTCTTATAGCTGGTTAACACATTACACTAAAAATCAATCTTCTGCTTAGAAAATATTACCAGCTTAAAACATGCAATAAGAGTATAGATAGTATAGTTCTATTGGCAACAACTTACTTAAAAACACTCTGATCATGTGCTCTTCCTCTCACACTTTCTAAAACGTGAAGAACATTCAACAATGACTAAAGCTCATGAAAGAATCATCAGCATCAAATGGATTCATACTCAGAAGAGCACATCAGACCTCATCATCGTGATTAGAGAGACACAACACCTTCAAATCACATTTCCTAGTTAGACCCTACAGAAATGATCCCTGAAAGTATAGTCTTAACATCACACTTCCTCAGACAGTCGAGCACTTCAAAAATCACACAGATCCTGAAGATGGTAGATTTTAGACTCGAGATTTTACACACACACACACACTTCCTTTTAATGCAAAGTAATTTCACTTTACAGGTTCTATTACACCAGAAGCATCACATGATTTTCAAATGTGAATAATCATGACTCTTGTGAAGTTTACACATGTGGCTTGTAGGGATTTCATGTTGTTTTATATGAAGCGCATGTTTTTATTCTCATATGCAAAATTTTCACTCACACTATTTTTGCATCGAAAAAAAAAAACACATATGACATAAAAAAAAATTAACAACATATAAAACAAAACCACTTCCAGTTTTTGGGCAAGCTTTAGTCATAATAACCACTCAGATCATGCACTCTTACTCTCTATAAAAAATAGAGAACATTCATCAAAGGTTAAAGCACATGAAAGAATCATTAGCCAAAACCTGATTCATGTTCAGAAGAGTGCATCAAAACTCATCATTGTGGTTAGAGAGACACAACACTTACAAATCACATTTCCTAGTTAGACACTATAGAAATGATCCCTGAAAGCACAATCTTAACTTTTGAATTCCTCAGACAGTAAACGACCCAAAATAACACACACATCCTGAAGACGGTAGATTTTCAGATTCTACACATAACACACACTAAAATGAACAGCTATCCACATAGACTATTCTAAAAACAAAATCTATACTTACTATGTTTAACTGCATGTTAAGTGCATGTAACATCATACATGTGGGCTTGAAGTTACACACAGAACATCAATGAAATACATCACACTTTTTTTTAATACTCCTATCCAAATGCATAAAACTACAAACAGCATTTACAGCACAACTTCAAACCAGCTATTGCAAAAATAAGTGAACACTTCAACCTATCACTCTGATCATGCACTCTTCCTTACTAAAAGAATTCATGAACAGATCAACACATCAGACCTCATAAGTATGGTAAGAGAGACACAACACTTCCTCATACAAAAAAAAAAAACCTTCAGAAGCCCATACTACAAAAACAAAGCCCAAAAACATAGTTTTACTCTCACACTTCCTCAGACACTCAAGCACTTCAAATAACACACAGAATGTGGTGGTTTTCTACATATAACACACATGCAAGTGAACAGCTATCTACACAGACTATCCAAACATCAAAAATGACATCAATTCATTTTGAATAAAAGCAGAAAATTGCTTTTTATACAAATGAATGAACATTCCCATCATGCCTTGCGCCCACAGGGCTCAGTTACTTCCTCTATCAAACGCCAGGTAGAAGAACATACACAGCTTTAGAACCGTGAGTTGAAGTATCAACTTTTTTCTAGGTCATTACATGAACGAAAAAGAGAGAGAGAGAGAGAGAGAGAGAGAGACTTTTTGTTACATTTGAAGATGCCTTTAATGCAGCAGTTTTGCATATTTACATGTTTTAAAACCCCTCAGACTCTCCACCCTCCCACCCAAAAACCCAAAACTCCTTCAGTCTTAAACTGATTACAATCCATAGATCCATATGAAAGGCTGAGATCCAGTTTAAAGAGTCTTTCCTCTTGCTGATGTCCATTTTCTGAGTCTCAGTCTTCTGCTTGGTGAGAGCACTTTACGTTTTTTTCCGCATGTTGTGCTGATTTAACAAATGTTGCGTTGTCGGGAAGTAGCTTGAGGGTGATGCATTTGTTTGACCTTTTGTTGGTGTGTGTGTGCTGTGGTGTACAGGTCCTCAGGCTGTTTCTGTCCTCAGGTTTCTGAAGTGTCAGAAAATCTTGCTGATCTGATGTGATCTCTCCGTGCTGCATGTGTGTGAGCTGTTCTCCACCTGTAGCTCCTGTACTGCACACTGGCTCTTCACTCTCCTGCATCACCACATTCACTCATTCACTGCTGTTCCTCACTTTCTTCACTTTCTTCTCTTTTTCCGGTTTTCAGCTCTACTGTGTAGACCTTCACATGGAAATAATCCCAACTGGTGTGAAGTTTACACGTGTGGTTTTCAGACACTTCACATGTCGTTTCACACGTAGCACGTCGCTGATTTTAACATGATTTTTTTTCCTTGATTGATTTTCATGTGATCTTCTCACCTGATTTTTTTTTCATGTAATTCCCCCCCACGTGATCCATTCATTTCCACGTGATTTTCTCACATTATCCATTCATTTTCATGTGATTTTGTCATATGATTAATTTCCTTTCATGTAACATTTTAATGATTCTTTTTATGTGACCCCATATTTATTTTATTTTCACATGGAAATGCTACACATATAGGGCAAATAGTTTTATTTTGTATGCATGATTTTTCTCATGATGCATTCATGTGCGTATATGATCACAATCACACATTTTTATTTAATGTTTCTTGTAGCTGGTTAACACATTACACTAAAAATCAATAGGGTGCTTACTGCTTGCAATACTCCAGATAAAAACATTACCAGTTTTAAACACATCATAAGACTATAGATAGAGCTGTTCTATTGTTAACAGCTTATTTAAAATCACTCTGATCATGTGCTCATCCTCTCACACTTTTCAAAAAGTGAAGAACATTCTTCAAGGATTAAAGCTCATGAAAGAAACAACAGCTTGAATCTGATTCATGTTCAGAAAAGCACATCAAACCTCATCATTGTGATTAGAGAGACACAACACCTTCAAATCACACTTCCTAGTCAGAAACTATAGAAATGATCCCAGAAAGTACAGTCTTAACCTCACACTTCCTCAGACAGTCGTGCACTACAAACATCACACAGATCCTGAAGATGGTAGATTTTAGATTCCACTTAAATACGTTACTTCCACTTAGATACTACGCTTAAGTATTATTTTGTAAGATTTACTTAGGTCGAGTCTTACTCGAGGTGTAAAAAACATAATTTTACACCTTGCAGTTTCATTAAGACCTAAATAAAATGCTCACGTGAACAATTTACGCATAAATCCGTTCATATCCAGCTTGATAAGGTTCAGTGTTGGGTTGAGAAGCTGCACACACACACAAACACACTTCCTTTTAAGGCAAAGTAATTTCACTTTAACGGTTCTATTACACCAGAAGCATCACATGAACTTCACATGTGAATAATCATGACTCATGTGAAGCTTACACATGTGGCTTTTTCACATATTGTTCTACATGAAGAATAAGTTTTTATTTTCACATGCAAAATTTTTCAAGTTTTCATAACCACTCAGATCATGCACTCTTCCTCTCTATAAAAAGATAGAGAACATTCATCAAAGGTTAAAGCCCATGAAAGAATCATTAGCCAAAACCTGATTCATGTTCAGAAGAGTGCATCAAAACTCATCATTGTGGTTAGAGAGACACAACACCTTCAAATCACATTTCCTAGTTAGACACTATAGAAATGATTCCTGAAAGTATAGTCTTAACCTCACACTTCCTCAGACACTCGTGCACTACAAACATCACACAGATCCTGAAGATGGTGGATTTTAGACTCTAGATAGGGCTTGTAGGCTTGAAGTCACACACAGAAGATCAATGAAATACATCACACTTGTTTTTTGTTTTTTGTTTTTTTTTGATAATACCCATATCAAAATACATACACAATAAGAGACAGTGTGACACCGACCAGTACACATTTCTAGTGTGGAAGTGTCAGATGTAACAGATAGTGCAAAAGAATAACAATATAATAAATAATCATGAAAAATACTTATGTTTAACTGCATGTTAAGTGCATGTAACATCACACACAGAAGATCAATGAAATATATCACACTTTTTTTTGATAATACTCATACTTTGAGCACAACTTTGAACCAGCTACTGCAGAAATAAGTGAACACTTCAGCCATCTAACATTTAATTGCAGCTATATCTATCACTTAGACCATATACTCTTACTCACCATAAAAAACAAAGAATATTCATCAACATTTAAAACTCACGAAAAAGCTAACAGCTTCAAACTAGTTCATTCACAGAAGGACACATCAGACCTTACAATTATGGTAAGACAAACACTAAAGAAAAAATTTTATTAACTATGTTTCTTAACCCAGTACTACAGAAACACATGCCAAAAGCATAGTTTTATTCTCACACTTCCTCAGACACTCGAGCACTTCAAATGACACACAGATCCTGAATGTGGTGGGTTTTTGATTCTACACATAACACACATGCAAATGAACAGCTATCTACACAGACTATCCAAACATCAAAAATGACATGAATCCATTTTGAATAAAAGCAGAAAATTGCAAAATGTACAGTAAGAGACAGTGCAGTGCCAACCAGTACACAGTTCTAGTGTGGAAGTGTCAGATACAGTCAGGTCCATAAATATTGGGACATTGACACAATTCTAACATTTTTGGCTCTATACACCACCACAATGGATTTCAAATGAAACGAACAAGATGTGCTTTAACTGCAGACTGTCAGCTTTAATTTGAGGGTATTTACATCCAAATCAGGTGAACGCTGTAGGAATTACAACAGTTTGCATATGTGCCTCCCACTTGTTAAGGGACCAAAAGTGATGGGACAATTGGCTTCTCAGCTGTTCCATGGCCAGGTGTGTGTTATTCCCTCATTATCCCAATTACAATGAGCAGATAAAAGGTCCAGAGCTCATTTCAAGTGTGCTATTTGCATTTGGAATCTGTTGCTGTCAACTCTCAAGATGAGATCCAAAGAGCTGTCACTATCAGTGAAGCAAGCCATCATTAGGCTGAAAAAAACAAAACCAACCCATCAGAGAGATAGCAAAAACATTAGGCGTGGCCAAAACAACTGTTTGGAACTTTCTTAAAAAGAAGGAATGCACGGGTGAGCTCAGCAACACCAAAAGACCCGGAAGACCACGGAAAACAACTGTGGTGGATGACCGAAGAATTCTTTCCATGGTGAAGAAAACACCCTTCACAACAGTTGGCCAGATCAAGAACACTCTCCAGGAGGTAGGTATATGTGTGTCAAAGTCAACAATCAAGAGAAGACTTCACCAGAGTGAATACAGAGGGTTCACCACAAGATGTAAACCATTGGTGAGCCTCAAAAACAGGAAGGCCTGTTTAGAGTTTGCCTAATGACATCTAAAAAAGCCTTCACAGTTCTGGAACAACATCCTATGGACAGATGAGACCAAGATCAACTTGTACCAGAGTGATGGGAAGAGAAGAGTATGGAGAAGGAACGGAACTGCTCATGATCCTAAGCATACCACCTCATCAGTGAAGCATGGTGGTGGTAGTGTCATGGCGTGGGCATGTATGGTTGCCAATGGAACTGGTTCTCTTGTATTTATTGATGATGTGACTGCTGACAGCAGGATGAATTCTGAAGTGTTTCGGGCAATATTATCTGCTCATATTCAGCCAAATGCTTCAGAACTCATTGGACGGCGCTTCACAGTGCAGATGGACAATGACCCAAAGCATACTGCAAAAGCAACCAAAGAGTTTTTGAAGGGAAAGAAGTGGACTGTTATGCATTGGCCAAGTCAATCACCTGACCTGAATCGGATTGAGCATGCGTTTCACTTGCTGAAGACAAAACTGAAGGGAAAATGCCCCAAGAACAAGCAGGAACTGAAGACAGTTGCAGTAGAGGCCTGGCAGAGCATCACCAGGGATGAAACCCAGCGTCTGGTGATGTCTATGCGTTCCAGACTTCGGGCTGTAATTGACTGCAAAGGATTTGCAACCAAGTATTAAAAAGTGAAAGTTTGATTTATGATTATTATTCTGTCCCATTACTTTTGGTCCCTTAACAAGTGGGAGGCACATATGCAAACTGTTGTAATTCCTACAGCGTTCACCTGATTTGGATGTAAATACCCTCAAATTAAAGCTGACAGTCTGCAGTTAAAGCACATCTTGTTCGTTTCATTTGAAATCCATTGTGGTGTTGTATAGAGCCAAAAATGTTAGAATTGTGTCAATGTCCCAATATTTATGGACCTGACTGTATAACAGATAGTGCAAAAGAATAACAATATAATAAATAATCATGAAACATACTACATACAAGTGCATGTAACATCATACATGTGGGCTTGAAGTCATACACGGAAGATCAATGAAATACATCACACTTTTTTTTTTATAATATCTGTATCAAAATACATAAAATGACAAAAAGCATCTACTACAAAAATAAGTGAACACTTCAGCCATCTAACATTTAATTACACCTATAGCTTTAATCATACACAATTCCTCTCTATAAAAAACAAAGAACATTCATCAATGTTTAAAACTCATAAAAAAATCACCAGCTTCAAGACAATTCATACACAGAAAAACACATCAGACCCCACAATCATTATTAGAGAAAGACAATAGTCTTCAATTACATTTCCAAATCGGATTCTACAAAAACGACAGAAAAAATCATAAATTTAACCTCTTGCCTCCTCAGACACTCGAGCACTTCAAATAACACACAGATCCTGAATATGGCGGGTTTTTGGTTCTACATATAACACACATGCAAATGAACAGCTATCCACACAGACTATCCAAAAAACAAAAATGACATGAATTCATTTTGAATAAAAGCAGAAAATTGCTTTTTATACAAAAGAATGAACATTCCCATCATGCTTTGTGCCCACAGGGCTCAGTTACTTCCTCTATCAAACGCCAGGTAGAAGAACATGCACAGCTTTAGGCCAATAAATGCTAATAAATCTACTTGAATCTTGAATCTTGGCAGGCGGAGAGAGAGAATTGATTTTTTTTTTTTTTTTTAAATAAGAACATTTACTATGATTGTTCAAAGCATAACACCAATAAATAGATAAATAAATAATGTTCCAAAAAAGGAACCTACATCATGTTTTTAGGACAAGGTATCTGCAAATTCATCAACAAGACAACACCACAACGCTCCTCTATAGCACCAAATTCTTTTAAATGTTATCAGATTTTCTGTCTTTTTGTGAAAAACAGTCAACTAAAATCCTGGACTTTATCATCGCTGCAGTCACCCTTACTACTATGATGGCATCCTTTTTGTTCAACCTTGTTTTCTCTACAGGACACACAAACTATAGAAATAATCTCTGAAAGTATAGTCTTAACCTTACACTTCCTCAGACAGTCGAGCACTACAAATATCACACAGATCCTGAAGATGGTAGATTTTAGATTCTACTTAAATAGGTAAATACTACGCTTAAGTATTATTTTGTAAGATTTACTTAGGTCGAGTCTTACTGAAAGTCAATACTTGTACTTTTACTCAGCTACACTGTAACATTAAACATAACTGTAAAAACATCATTTTACAATTTTTCATTTAGACCTAAATAAAATGCTCACATGAACAATTTACACATAAATCTGTTCATATCCAGCTCAATAAGGCCAATTGTGGGATCAGGAAGCTCTGCGCGCACACACACAAACACACACACACACACACACATACACACACGCACTTCCTTTTAATGCAAAGTAATTTCACTGGTCGGTTCTATTACACCAGAAGCATCACATGAACTTCACATGTGAATAATCATGACTCGTGAAGTTTACACATGTGGCTTTTTCACATGTTGTTTTACATGAAGTGCATGTTTTTATTTTCACATGTAAAATTTTCAAGTTTTCCCCAACATTATTTATTTTCACAGATAAACTTTACACATGTGGGGGATGTGATTTTATTTCTCACATATGGCTTCTCACATGATTCATTCAGTTTCATGTGAGCTTTATCACATATCATACCTGCAGACTCAAACTCACTCACAGAACACATATGAAACTCTCTTACACTACTTCAACGCTGCATGACAAAAAGCATGAAAGCACAAAACAGACTGACAAGAAAACTCACACTATAACAATTAATATTTAAGGCATCTTAGCTCTCTTTAATAATCCCTCTGATCATTCTCTCTCCCACCAACACTTCATAAGAAGTACGAAACATTCATCAATGGTTAATACACATAACACACTCTACACACAAAAACAATACTTACTATGTTTAACTGCATGCTAAGAAGCTGATTTTATTTCTCACACACAGCTTCTCATTTTCAAGTGATCTTAATCACATATCATACTTGTAGACTTGAGTTCACTCACAGAACACATACACATACTCTTTTGATATTGCACAGAAGAAAATCAAACACACACAAAAAAAACAACAACATTCAAGACAAAACCACTTCCAGTTTTTGGGCAAGTTTTAGTGATAATAACCACTCAGATCATGCACTCTTCCTCTCTATAAAAAATAGAGGACATTCATCAAAGATTAAAGCTCATGAAAGAATCATTAGCTAAAACCTGATTCATGTTCAGAAGAGAGCATCAAAACTCATAAACATAAAACTACAAAAAACATTTACAGCACAACTTTGAAGCAGCTACTGCAAAAATAAGTGAACACTTCAGCCATCTAACATTTAACTGTATCTATAGCTATCACTCTGATCATACACTCTTCCTCACTACAAGAAACAAAAAACATTCACCAACAATTAAAACTCATGAAAAAGCTACCAGCTTCAAACCAGTTGATTCACAGAAGAACACATCAGACCTCACAATTATGGTAAGAGAGACACAAAAAATTTTATTAACTATATTTCTTAACCCAGTACTATAGAAACAAATGCTGAAAGCATAGATTTACTCTCACAGTAATGAATGAACATTCCCATCATGCTTTGCACCCACAGGACTGAGTTACTGCTGCAGTTAAAGGATCCTGCAGTTCCTCGATCAGACGCCAGGTAGAAGAACATACACAGCTTTAGGACCGTTAGTTGAAGAAGTAGCAACTTTTTTTCTGGGTCATCACATGGGTGAGAGAGAGAGAGATAGAAAAAGTGAAAGTAATTTGAAGATGCATTTAATGCAGCAGTTTTGCATATTTACATGTTTTAAAAGCCCTCAGACTCTCCACCCTCCCACCCAAAAACCCAAAACTCCTTCAGTCTTAAACTGATTTCAATCCATAGATCCATATGAAAGGCCGTGATCCAGTTTAAAGAGTCTTTCCTCTTGCTGATGTCCATTTTCTGAGTCAGACAAATCTTGCGTTATCAGGAAGTAGCTTGAGGGTGATGCATTTGTTTGACCTTTTGTTGGTGTGTGTGTGCTGTGGTGTACAGGTCCTCAGGCTGTTGGTGTGAGCTTTCTGAAGTGATTTTTCTCATGATACATTTGTTCACATATATGAACACACTCACACATTTTTAATATTTCTTATAGCTGGTTAACACATTACACTAAAAATCAATCTTCTGCTTAGAAAATATTACCAGCTTAAAACATGCAATAAGAGTATAGATAGTATAGTTCTATTGGCAACAACTTACTTAAAAACACTCTGATCATGTGCTCTTCCTCTCACACTTTCTAAAAAGTGAAGAACATTCAACAATGACTAAAGCTCATGAAAGAATCATCAGCATCAAACGGATACATACTCAGAAGAGCACATCAGACCTCATCATTGTGGTTAGAGAGACACAACACCTTCAAATCACATTTCCTAGTTAGACCCTACAGAAATGATCCCTGAAAGTATAGTCTTAACCTCACACTTCCTCAGACAGTCGAGCACTTCAAAAATCACACAGATCCTGAAGATGGTAGATTTTAGACTCGAGATTTTACACACACACTTCCTTTTAATGCAAAGTAATTTCACTTTACAGGTTCTATTACACCAAAAGCATCACAGGATTTTCAAATGTGAATAATCATGACTCTTGTGAAGTTTACACATGTGGCTTGTAGGGATTTCATGTTGTTTTATATGAAGCGCATGTTTTTATTCTCATAGGCAAAATTTTCACTCACACTATTTTTGCATCAAGAAAAAAAAACACATATGACTTAAAAAAAAATTAACAACATATAAAACAAAACCACTTCCAGTTTTTGGGCAAGCTTTAGTCATAATAACCACTCAGATCATGCACTCTTCCTCTCTATAAAAAATAGAGAACATTCATCAAAGGTTAAAGCTCATGAAAGAATCATTAGCCAAAACCTGATTCATGTTCAGAAGAGTGCATCAAAACACATCATTGCGGTTAGAGAGACACAACACTTTCAAATCACATTTCCTAGTTAGACACTATAGAAATGATCCCTGAAAGTACAATCTTAACTTTTGAATTCCTCAGACAGTAAACGACCCAAAATAACACACACATCCTGAAGACGGTAGATTTTCAGATTCTACACATAACACACACTAAAATGAACAGCTATCCACATAGACTATTCTAAAAACTAAATCTATACTTACTATGTTTAACTGCATGTTAAGAGCATGTAACATCATACATGTGGGCTTGAAGTTACACACAGAACATCAATGAAATACATCACACTTTTTTTTTTAATACTCCTATCCAAATGCATAAAACTACAAAAAGCATTTACAGCACAACTTCAAACCAGCTATTGCAGAAATAAGTGAACACTCCAACCTATCACTCTGATCATGCACTCTTCCTTACTAAAAGAATTCATGAACAGATCAACACATCAGACCTCATAAGTATGGTAAGAGAGACACAACACTTCCTCATACAAAAAAAAAACCTTCAGAATCCCGTACTACAAAAACAAAGCCCAAAAACATAGTTTTACTCTCACACTTCCTCAGACACTCGAGCACTTCAAATAACACACAGAATGTGGTGGTTTTCTACATATAACACACATGCAAGTGAACAGCTATCTACACAGACTATCCAAACATCAAAAATGACATGAATTCATTTTGAATAAAAGCAGAAAATTGCTTTTTATACAAATGAATGAACATTCCCATCATGCCTTGCGCCCACAGGACTGAGTTACTTCCTCTATCAAACGCCAGGTAGAAGAACATACACAGCTTTAGAACCGTGAGTTGAAGTATCAACTTTTTTCTAGGTCATTACATGAACGAAAGAGAGAGAGAGAGAGAGAGAGAGAGAGAGAAAGTATGTAGAGAGAGACTTTTTGTTACATTTGAAGATGCATTTAATGCATCAGTTTTGCATATTTACATGTTTTAAAACCCCTCAGACTCTCCACCCTCCCACCCAAAACCCCAAACCCCTTCAGTCTTAAACTGATTTCAATCCATAGATCCATATGAAAGGCCGTGATCCAGTTTAAAGAGTCTTTCCTCTTGTTGATGTCCATTTTCTGAGTCTCAGTCTTCTGCTTGGTGAGATCACTTTACGTTTTTTTCAGCATGTTGTGCTGATTGAACAAATGTTGCGTTATCGGGAAGAAGCTTGAGGGTGATGCATTTGTTTGACCTTTTGTTGGTGTGTGTGTGCTGTGGTGTACAGGTCCTCAGGCTGTTTCTGTCCTCAGGTTTCTGAAGTGTCAGAAAATCTTGCTGATCTGATGTGATCTCTCCGTGCTGCATGTGTGTGAGCTGTTCTCCACCTGTAGCTCCTGTACTGCACACTGGCTCTTCACTCTCCTGCATCACCACATTCACTCATTCACTGCTGTTCCTCACTTTCTTCTCTTTCTTCTCTTTTTCCTGTCCTCAGCTCTACTGTGTTGACCTTCACATGGAAATAATCCCAACTGGTGTGAAGTTTACACGTGTGGTTTTCAGACACTTCACATGTCGTTTCACACGTAGCACGTCGCTGATTTTAACATGATTTTTTTTCCTTGATTGATTTTCATGTGATTTTCTTACCTGATTTTTTTTTCATGTAATTCCCTCCCATGTGATCCATTCATTTCCACGTGATTTTCTCACATTATCCATTCATTTTCATGCGATTTTGTCATATGATTAATTTCCTTTCATGTAACATTTTAATGATTCTTTTTATGTGACCCCATATTTATTTTATTTTCACATGGAAATGCTACACATATAGGGCAAATAGTTTTATTTTGTATGCATGATTTTTCTCATGATGCATTCATGTGCGTATATGATCACAATCACACATTTTTATTTAATGTTTCTTGTAGCTGGTTAACACATTACACTAAAAATCAATAGGGTGCTTACTGCTTGCAATACCCCAAATAAAAACATTACCAGTTTTAAACACATCATAAGACTATAGACAGAGCAGTTCTATTGTTAACAGCTTATTTAAAATCACTCTGATCATGTGCTTTTCCTCTCACACTTTTCAAAAAGTGAAGAACATTCTTCAAGGATTAAAGCTCATTAAAGAAACAACAGCTTGAATCTGATTCATGTTCAGAAAAGCACATCAAACCTCATCATTGTGATTAGAGAGACACAACACCTTCAAATCACATTTCCTAGTCAGAAACTATAGAAACGATCCCTGAAAGTATAGTCTTAACCTCACACTTCCTCAGACACTCGTGCACTACAATCATCACACAGATCCTGAAGATGGTAGATTTTAGATTCCACTTAAATACGTTACTTCCACTTAGATACTACGCTTAAGTATTATTTTGTAAGATTTACTTAGGTCGAGTCTTACTCGAGGTGTAAAAAACATAATTTTACACCTTGCAGTTTCATTAAGACCTAAATAAAATGCTCACGTGAACAATTTACGCATAAATCCGTTCATATCCAGCTTGATAAGGTTCAGTGTTGGGTTGAGAAGCTGCACACACACAAACACACTTCCTTTTAAGGCAAAGTAATTTCACTTTAACGGTTCTATTACACCAGAAGCATCACATGAACTTCACATGTGAATAATCATGACTCATGTGAAGCTTACACATGTGGCTTTTTCACATATTGTTCTACATGAAGAATAAGTTTTTATTTTCACATGCAAAATTTTTCAAGTTTTCATAACCACTCAGATCATGCACTCTTCCTCTCTATAAAAACACAGAGAACATTCCTCAATGGTTAAAGCTCATGAAAGAATCATTAGCTAAAACCTGATTCATGTTCAGAAGAGTGCATCAAAACTCATCATTGTGGTTAGAGAGACACAACACTTTCAAATCACATTTCCTAGTTAAACACTATAGAAATGATCCCTGAAAATACAATCTTAACTTTTGAGCGCCTCAGACAGTAAACGACCCAAAATAACACACACATCCTGAAGATGGTAGATTTTCAGATTCTACACATAACACACACTAAAATCAACAGCTATCCACATAGACTATTCTAAAAACAAAAAATATACTTACTATGTTTAACTGCATGTTAAGTGCATGTAACATCATACATGTGGGCTTGAAGTTACACACAGAACATCAATGAAATACATCACTTTTTTTTTGATAATACCCATATCAAAAAGCATAAAACTACAAAAAGCATTTACAGCACAACTTTGAACCAGCTACTGCAAAATAAGTGAACACTTCAGCCATCTAACATTTGATTATAGCTACGAAATTTTTCAAGTTTTCATAACCACTCAGATCATGCACTCTTTCTCATTATAAGAAACAAAGAACATTCGTCAATAACTAAAACTGATGAAAGAATCACCAGCTTCAAACCATTTAATGCACAAAAAACACATCAGACATCACAAGTATGGTAAAAAAAAAACACAACAATTTTTTAAACACATTTCTTAACCCAGTACTACAGAAACAACCTCTGAAAGCACTGTTTTACTCTCACACACTTCCTCAGACTTCAAATAACACACAGATCCTGAATGTGGCGGGTTTTGCTTTAGAACCTAAACTGACCTAAACTTCAACTGACTGAGAAAGTATGTAGAGAGAGACTTTTTGTTACATTTGAAGATGCCTTTAATGCATCAGTTTTGCATATTTACATGTTTTAAAACCCCTCAGACTCTCCCACCCAAAACCCAAAACTCCTTCAGTCTTAAACTGATTTCAATCCATAGATCCATATGAAAGGCCGTGATCCACTTTAAAGAGTCTTTCCTCTTGTTGATGTCCATTTTCTGAGTCTCAGTCTTCTGCTTGGTGAGAGCACTTTTCGTTTTTTGTAGCATGTTACTGGATCACAGCCTTTCATATGGATCTATGGATTGAAATCAGTTTAAAACTGAAGGAGTTTTTAACTTAATCACATGATTAATTTCCTTTCATGTAACATTTTACTGATTCTTTTTAAGTGACCCCATATTTATTTTGTTTTCACATGGAAACTTTACACATATAGAGCAGGTAGTTTTATTTTGCTACAAAAACTCCTTCAGTCTTAAACTGATTTCAATCCATAGATCCATATGAAAGGCCGCGATCCCGTTTAAAGAGTCTTTCCTCTTTCTGATGTCCATTCAAAGAACATTCAACAACATCTAAAACTCATAAAAGAGCCACCAGCTTATACACAGAAGAGCACATCAAACATCACAACGACAGCCAAAGAAACACAACAATTTTTTTAGCTATATTTCTTAAACTAGTACCACAGAAATAAAAACCCAAAAGTTTAACCTCTCTCTCACACTTCCTCAGACACTCGAGCACTTCAAATAACACACAGATCCTGAATGTGGCGGGTTTTTGATTCTACATATAACACACATGCAAGTGAACAGCTATCTACACAGACTATCCAAACATCAAAAATGATATGACTTCATTTTGAATAAAAGCAGAACATTGCTTTTTATATGAATGAATGAACATTCCCATCATGCTTTGCACCCACAGGACTGAGTTACTGCTGCAGTTAAAGGATCCTGCAGTTCCTCAATCAAATACCAGGTAGAAGAACATACACAGCTTTAGGACCGTTAGTTGAAGAAGTATCAACTTTTTCTAGGTCATCACATGGAAGAGAGAGAGAGAAAGTATGTAGAGAGAGACTTTTTGTTACATTTGAAGATGCCTTTAATGCAGCAGTTTTGCATATTTACATGTTTTAAAACCCCTCAGACTCTCCACCCTCCCACCCAAAAACCCAAAAACTCCTTCAGTCTTAAACTGATTTCAATCCATAGATCCATATGAAAGGCCGTGATCCAGTTTAAAGAGTCTTTCCTCTTGCTGATGTACATTTTCTGAGTCTCAGTCTTCTGCTTGGTGAGAGCACTTTTCGTTTTTTTCAGCGTGTTGTGCTGATTTAACAAATGTTGCGTTATCGGGAAGAAGCTTGAGGGTGATGCATTTGTTTGACCTTTTGTTGGTGTGTGTGTGCTGTGGTGTACAGGTCCTCAGGCTGTTTCTGTCCTCAGGTTTCTGAAGTGTCAGAAAATCTTGGCTGGTCTGATGTGATCTCTCCGTGCTGCATGTGTGTGAGCTGTTCTCCACCTGTAGCTCCTGTACTGCACACTGGCTCTTCACTCTCCTGCATCACCACATTCACTCATTCACTGCTGTTCCTCACTTTCTTCTCTTTTTCCGGTTTTCAGCTCTACTGTGTAGACCTTCACATGGAAATAATCCCAACTGGTGTGAAGTTTATACGTGTGGTTTTCAGACACTTCACATGTCGTTTCACACATAGCACATGTGCTGATTTTAACATGATTTTTTTTCCTTGATTGATTTTCATGTGATCTTCTCACCTGATTTTTTTTTTCATGTAATTCCCTCCCATGTGATCCATTCAATTCCACGTGATTTTCTCACATTATCCATTCATTTTCATGCGATTTTGTCATATGATTAATTTCCTTTCATGTAACATTTTAATGATTCTTTTTATGTGACCCCATATTTATTTTATTTTCACGTGGAAATGCTACACATATAGAGCAAATAGTTTTATTTTGTATGCATCATTTTTCTCATGATGCATTCATGTGCATATATGATCACAATCACACATTTTTATTTAATGTTTCTTGCAGCTGGTTAACACATTACACTAAAAATCAATATGGCACTTACCGCTTGCAATACCCCAAATAAAAACATTACCAGTTTTAAACACATCATAAGACTATAGACAGAGCTGTTCTATTGTTAACAGCTTATTTAAAATCACTCTGATCATGTGCTTTGCCTCTCACACTTTTCAAAAAGTGAAGAACATTCTTCAAGGATTAAAGCTCATTAAAGAAACAACAGCTTGAATCTGATTCATGTTCAGAAGAGCACATCAAAACTCATCATTGTGATTAGGGAGACACAACACCTTCAAATCACATTTCCTAGTCAGAAACTATAGAAATGATCCCTGAAAGTATAGTCTTAACCTCACACTTCCTCAGACACTCGTGCACTACAAACATCACACAGATCCTGAAGATGGTAGATTTTAGACTCTAGATAGGGCTTGTGGGCTTGAAGTCACACACAGAAGATCAATGAAATACATCACACTTGTTTTTTGTTTTTTGTTTTTTTTTGATAATACCCATATCAAAATACATACACAATAAGAGACAGTGTGACACCGACCAGTACACATTTCTAGTGTGGAAGTGTCAGATGTAACAGATAGTGCAAAAGAATAACAATATAATAAATAATCATGAAAAATACTTATGTTTAACTGCATGTTAAGTGCATGTAACATCATACATGTGGGCTTGAAGTCACACACAGAAGATCAATGAAATATATCACACTTTTTTTTGATAATACTCATACTTTGAGCACAACTTTGAACCAGCTACTGCAGAAATAAGTGAACACTTCAGCCATCTAACATTTAATTGCAGCTATATCTATCACTTAGACCATATACTCTTACTCACCATAAAAAACAAAGAATATTCATCAACATTTAAAACTCACGAAAAAGCTAACAGCTTCAAACTAGTTCATTCACAGAAGGACACATCAGACCTTACAATTATGGTAAGACAAACACTAAAGAAAAAATTTTATTAACTATATTTCTTAACCCAGTACTACAGAAACACATGCCAAAAGCATAGTTTTATTCTCACACTTCCTCAGACACTCGAGCACTTCAAATGACACACAGATACTGAATGTGGTGGGTTTTTGATTCTACACATAACACACATGCAAATGAACAGCTATCTACACAGACTATCCAAACATCAAAAATGACATGAATCCATTTTGAATAAAAGCAGAAAATTGCAAAATGTACAGTAAGAGACAGTGCAGTGCCAACCAGTACACAGTTCTAGTGTGGAAGTGTCAGATACAGTCAGGTCCATAAATATTGGGACATTGACACAATTCTAACATTTTTGGCTCTATACACCACCACAATGGATTTCAAATGAAACGAACAAGATGTGCTTTAACTGCAGACTGTCAGCTTTAATTTGAGGGTATTTACATCCAAATCAGGTGAACGCTGTAGGAATTACAACAGTTCGCATATGTGCCTCCCACTTGTTAAGGGACCAAAAGTGATGGGACAATTGGCTTCTCAGCTGTTCCATGGCCAGGTGTGTGTTATTCCCTCATTATCCCAATTACAATGAGCAGATAAAAGGTCCAGAGCTCATTTCAAGTGTGCTATTTGCATTTGGAATCTGTTGCTGTCAACTCTCAAGATGAGATCCAAAGAGCTGTCACTATCAGTGAAGCAAGCCATCATTAGGCTGAAAAAAACAAAACCAACCCATCAGAGAGATAGCAAAAACATTAGGCGTGGCCAAAACAACTGTTTGGAACTTTCTTAAAAAGAAGGAACGCACGGGTGAGCTCAGCAACACCAAAAGACCCGGAAGACCACGGAAAACAACTGTGGTGGATGACCGAAGAATTCTTTCCATGGTGAAGAAAACACCCTTCACAACAGTTGGCCAGATCAAGAACACTCTCCAGGAGGTAGGTATATGTGTGTCAAAGTCAACAATCAAGAGAAGACTTCACCAGAGTGAATACAGAGGGTTCACCACAAGATGTAAACCATTGGTGAGCCTCAAAAACAGGAAGGCCTGTTTAGAGTTTGCCAAACGACATCTAAAAAAGCCTTCACAGTTCTGGAACAACATCCTATGGACAGATGAGACCAAGATCAACTTCTACCAGAGTGATGGGAAGAGAAGAGTATGGAGAAGGAACGGAACTGCTCATGATCCTAAGCATACCACCTCATCAGTGAAGCATGGTGGTGGTAGTGTCATGGCGTGGGCATGTATGGCTGCCAATGGAACTGGTTCTCTTGTATTTCTTGATGATGTGACTGCTGACAAAAGCAGCAGGATGAATTCTGAAGTGTTTCGGGCAATATTATCTGCTCATATTCAGCCAAATGCTTCAGAACTCATTGGACGGCGCTTCACAGTGCAGATGGACAATGACCCAAAGCATACTGCAAAAGCAACCAAAGAGTTTTTGAAGGGAAAAAAGTGGACTGTTATGCATTGGCCAAGTCAATCACCTGACCTGAATCATGCATGCATTTCACTTGCTGAAGACAAAACTGAAGGGAAAATGCCCCAAGAACAAGCAGGAACTGAAGACAGTTGCAGTAGAGGCCTGGCAGAGCATCACCAGGGATGAAACCCAGCGTCTGGTGATGTCTATGCGTTCCAGACTTCGGGCTGTAATTGACTGCAAAGGATTTGCAACCAAGTATTAAAAAGTGAAAGTTTGATTTATGATTATTATTCTGTCCCATTACTTTTGGTCCCTTAACAAGTGGGAGGCACATATGCAAACTGTTGAAATTCCTACAGCGTTCACCTGATTTGGATGTAAATACCCTCAAATTAAAGCTGACAGTCTGCAGTTAAAGCACATCTTGTTCGTTTCATTTGAAATCCATTGTGGTGGTGTGTAGAGCCAAAAATGTTAGAATTGTGTCAATGTCCCAATATTTATGGACCTGACTGTATAACAGATAGTGCAAAAGAATAACAATATAATAAATAATCATGAAACATACTACATACAAGTGCATGTAACATCATACATGTGGGCTTGAAGTCATACACGGAAGATCAATGAAATACATCACACTTCTTTTTTTATAATATCTGTATCAAAATACATAAAACGACAAAAAGCATCTACTACAAAAATAAGTGAACACTTCAGCCATCTAACATTTAATTGCACCTATAGCTTTATCTCTAATCATACACAATTCCTCTCTATAAAAAACAAAGAACATTCTTCAATGTTTAAAACTCACAAAAAAATCACCAGCGTCAAGACAAGTCATACAAAGAAAAACACATCAGACCCCACAATCATTATTAGAGAAAGACAACAGCCTTCAATTACATTTCCAAATCAGATTCTAGAAAAACAACTGAGAGAATTACAGATTCAACCTCTTGCCTCCTCAGACACTCAAGCACTTCAAATAACACACAGATCCTGAATATGGCGGGTTTTTGGTTCTACATATAACACACATGCAAATGAACAGCTATCCACACAGACTATCCAAAAAACAAAAATGACATGAATTCATTTTGAATAAAAGCAGAAAATTGCTTTTTATACAAATGAATGAACATTCCCATCATGCTTTGTGCCCACAGGGCTCAGTTACTTCCTCTATCAAACGCCAGGTAGAAGAACATACACAGCTTTAGGCCAATAAATGCTAATAAATCTACTTGAATCTTGAATCTTGGCAGGCGGAGAGAGAGAATTGTTTTTTTTGTTTTTTTTAAATAAGAACATTTACTATGATTGTTCAAAGCATAACACCAATAAATAGATAAATAAATAATGTTCCAAAAAAGGAACCTACATCATGTTTTTAGGACAAGGTATCTGCAAATTCATCAACAAGACAACACCACAACGCTCCTCTATAGCACCAAATTCTTTCAAATGTTATCAGATTTTCTGTCTTTTTGTGAAAAACAGTCAACTAAAATCCTGGACTTTATCATCGCTGTAGTCACCCTTACTACTATGATGGCATCCTTTTTGTTCAACCTTGTTTTCTCTACAGGACACACAAACTATAGAAATAATCGCTGAAAGTACACTCTTAACCTTACACTTCCTCAGACAGTCGAGCACTTCAAATATCACACAGATCCTGAAGATGGTAGATTTTAGATTCTACTTAAATAGGTAAATACTACGCTTAAGTATTATTTTGTAAGATTTATTTAGGTCGAGTCTTACTGAAAGTCAATACTTGTACTTTTACTCGACTACACTGTAACATTAAACATAATTGTAAAAACATCATTTTATACCTTGCAGTTTCATTTAGACCTAAATAAAATGCTCACGTGAACAATTTACATATAAATCTGTTCATATCCAGCTCAATAAGGCCAATTGTGGGATCAGGAAGCTCTGCGCGCACACACACAAACACACACACACACACACACACACACACACACATACACACACACACACTTCCTTTTAATGCAAAGTAATTTCACTGGTCGGTTCTATTACACCAGAAGCATCACATGAACTTCACATGTGAATAATCATGACTCGTGAAGTTTACACATGTGGCTTTTTCACATGTTGTTTTACATGAAGTGCATGTTTTTATTTTCACATGTAAAATTTTCAAGTTTTCCCCAACATTATTTATTTTCACAGATAAACTTTACACATGTGGGGGATGTGATTTTATTTCTCACACATGGCTTCTCACATGATTCATTCAGTTTCATGTGAGCTTTATCACATATCATACCTGCAGACTCAAACTCACTCACAGAACACATATGAAACTCTCTTACACTACTTCAACGCTGCATGACAAAAAGCATGAAAGCACAAAACAGACTGACAAGAAAACTCACACTATAACAATTAATATTTAAGGCATCTTAGCTCTCTTTAATAATCCCTCTGATCATTCTCTCTCCCACCAACACTTCATAAGAAGTAGGAAACATTCATCAATGGTTAATACACATAACACACTCTACACACAAAAACAATACTTACTATGTTTAACTGCATGCTAAGAAGCTGATTTTATTTCTCACACACAGCTTCTCATTTTCAAGTGACCTTAATCACATATCATACTTGTAGACTTGAGTTCACTCACAGAACACATACACATACTCTTTTGATATTGCACAGAAGAAAATCAAACACACACAAAAAAAACAACAACATTCAAGACAAAACCACTTCCAGTTTTTGGGCAAGTTTTAGTGATAATAACCACTCAGATCATACACTCTTCCTCTCTATAAAAAATAGAGGACATTCATCAAAGGTTAAAGCTCATGAAAGAATCATTAGCTAAAACCGGATTCATGTTCAGAAGAGAGCATCAAAACTCATCATTGTGGTTAGAGAGACACAACACTTTCAAATCACATTTCCTAGTTAGACACTATAGAAATGATCCCTGAAAATACAGTCTTAACTTTTGAGTTCCTCAGACAGTAAACGACCCAAAATAACACACACATCCTGAAGATGGTAGATTTTCAGATTCTACACATAACACACTCTAAAATGAACAGCTATCCACATAGACTATTCTAAAAACAAAATCTATACTTACTATGTTTAACTGCATGTTAAGTGCATGTAACATCATACATGTGGGCTTGAAGTCACACACAGAACATCAATGAAATACATCACACTTTTTTTTTGATAATACCCATATCAAAATACATAAAACTACAAAAAACATTTACAGCACAACTTTGAACCAGCTATTGCAGAAATAAGTGAACACTTCAGCCATCTAACATTTAACTGTATCTATAGCTATCACTCTGATCATACACTCTTCCTCACTACAAGAAACAAAAAACATTCACCAACAATTAAAACTCATGAAAAAGCTACCAGCTTCAAACCAGTTGATTCACAGAAGAACACATCAGACCTCACAATTATGGTAAGAGAGACACAAAAAATTTTATTAACTATATTTCTTAACCCAGTACTATAGAAACAAATAGATTTACTCTCATAGTAATGAATGAACATTCCCATCATGCTTTGCACCCACAGGGCTGAGTTACTGCTGCAGTTAAAGGATCCTGCAGTTCCTCGATCAGACGCCAGGTAGAAGAACATACACAGCTTTAGGACCGTTAGTTGAAGAAGTAGCAACTTTTTTTCTGGGACATCACATGGGTGAGAGAGAGAGAGATAGAAAAAGTGAAAGTAATTTGAAGACGCATTTAATGCAGCAGTTTTGCATATTTACATGTTTTAAAACCCCTCAGACTCTCCACCCTCCCACCCAAAACCCAAAACTCCTTCAGTCTTAAACTGATTTCAATCCATAGATCCATATGAAAGGCCGTGATCCAGTTTAAAGAGTCTTTCCTCTTGCTGATGTCCATTTTCTGAGTCAGACAAATCTTGCGTTATCAGGAAGTAGCTTGAGGGTGATGCATTTGTTTGACCTTTTGTTGGTGTGTGTGTGCTGTGGTGTACAGGTCCTCAGGCTGTTGGTGCGAGCTTTCTGAAGTGATTTTTCTCATGATACATTTGTTCGCATATATGAACACACTCACACATTTTTAATATTTCTTATAGCTGGTTAACACATTATACTAAAAATCAATCTTCTGCTTAGAAAATATTACCAGCTTAAAACATGCAATAAGAGTATAGATAGTATAGTTCTATTGGCAACAACTTACTTAAAAACACTCTGATCATGTGCTCTTCCTCTCACACTTTCTAAAAAGTGAAGAACATTCAACAATGACTAAAGCTCATGAAAGAATCATCAGCATCAAACGGATACATACTCAGAAGAGCACATCAGACCTCATCATTGTGATTAGAGAGACACAACACCTTCAAATCACATTTCCTAGTTAGACCCTACAGAAATGATCCCTGAAAGTATAGTCTTAACATCACACTTCCTCAGACAGTCGAGCACTTCAAATATCACACAGATCCTGAAGATGGTAGATTTTAGACTCGAGATTTTACACACACACTTCCTTTTAATGCAAAGTAATTTCACTTTACAGGTTCTATTACACCAAAAGCATCACAGGATTTTCAAATGTGAATAATCATGACTCTTGTTAAGTTTACACATGTGGCTTGTAGGGATTTCATGTTGTTTTATATGAAGCGCATGTTTTTATTCTCATATGCAAAATTTTCACTCACACTATTTTTGCATCGAAAAAAAAAACACATATGACATAAAAAAAAATTAACAACATATAAAACAAAACCACTTCCAGTTTTTGGGCAAGCTTTAGCCATAATTACCACTCAGATCATGCACTCTTACTCTCTATAAAAAATAGAGAACATTCATCAAAGGTTAAAGCCCATGAAAGAATCATTAGCCAAAACCTGATTCATGTTCAGAAGAGTGCATCAAAACTCATCATTGGGGTTAGAGAGACACAACACTTACAAATCACATTTCCTAGTTAGACACTATAGAAATGATCCCTGAAAGTACAATCTTAACTTTTGAATTCCTCAGACAGTAAACGACCCAAAATAACACACACATCCTGAAGACGGTAGATTTTCAGATTCTACACATAACACACACTAAAATGAACAGCTATCCACATAGACTATTCTAAAAACTAAATCTATACTTACTATGTTTAACTGCATGTTAAGTGCATGTAACATCATACATGTGAGCTTGAAGTTACACACAGAACATCAATGAAATACATCACACTTCTTTTTAATACTCCTATCCAAATGCATAAAACTACAAACAGCATTTACAGCACAACTTCAAACCAGCTATTGCAAAAATAAGTGAACACTTCAACCTATCACTCTGATCATGCACTCTTCCTTACTAAAAGAATTCATGAACAGATCAACACATCAGACCTCATAAGTATGGTAAGAGAGACACAACACTTCCTCATACAAAAAAAAAAACCTTCAGAATCCCATACTACAAAAACAAAGCCCAAAAACATAGTTTTACTCTCACACTTCCTCAGACACTCGAGCACTTCAAATAACACACAGAATGTGGTGGTTTTCTACATATAACACACATGCAAGTGAACAGCTATCTACACAGACTATCCAAACATCAAAAATGACATGAATTCATTTTGAATAAAAGCAGAAAATTGCTTTTTATACAAATGAATGAACATTCCCATCATGCCTTGCGCCCACAGGGCTCAGTTACTTCCTCTATCAAACGCCAGGTAGAAGAACATACACAGCTTTAGAACCGTGAGTTGAAGTATCAACTTTTTTCTAGGTCATTACATGAACGAAAAAGAGAGAGAGAGAGAGAGAGAGAGAGAGACTTTTTGTTACATTTGAAGATGCCTTTAATGCAGCAGTTTTGCATATTTACATGTTTTAAAACCCCTCAGACTCTCCACCCTCCCACCCAAAACCCCTAAACCCCTTCAGTCTTAAACTGATTTCAATCCATAGATCCATATGAAAGGCTGAGATCCAGTTTAAAGAGTCTTTCCTCTTGCTGATGTCCATTTTCTGAGTCTCAGTCTTCTGCTTGGTGAGAGCACTTTACGTTTTTTTCCGCATGTTGTGCTGATTTAACAAATGTTGCGTTGTCGGGAAGTAGCTTGAGGGTGATGCATTTGTTTGACCTTTTGTTGGTGTGTGTGTGCTGTGGTGTACAGGTCCTCAGGCTGTTTCTGTCCTCAGGTTTCTGAAGTGTCAGAAAATCTTGCTGATCTGATGTGATCTCTCCGTGCTGCATGTGTGTGAGCTGTTCTCCACCTGTAGCTCCTGTACTGCACACTGGCTCTTCACTCTCCTGCATCACCACATTCACTCATTCACTGCTGTTCCTCACTTTCTTCACTTTCTTCTCTTTTTCCGGTTTTCAGCTCTACTGTGTAGACCTTCACATGGAAATAATCCCAACTGGTGTGAAGTTTACACGTGTGGTTTTCAGACACTTCACATGTCGTTTCACACGTAGCACGTCGCTGATTTTAACATGATTTTTTTTCCTTGATTGATTTTCATGTGATTTTCTTACCTGATTTTTTTTTCATGTAATTCCCTCCCACGTGATCCATTCAATTCCACGTGATTTTCTCACATTATCCATTCATTTTCATGTGATTTTGTCATATGATTAATTTCCTTTCATGTAACATTTTAATGATTCTTTTTATGTGACCCCATATTTATTTTATTTTCACATGGAAATGCTACACATATAGGGCAAATAGTTTTATTTTGTATGCATCATTTTTCTCATGATGCATTCATGTGCGTATATGATCACAATCACACATTTTTATTTAATGTTTCTTGTAGCTGGTTAACACTTTACACTAAAAATCAATAGGGTGCTTACTGCTTGCAATACTCCAGATAAAAACATTACCAGTTTTAAACACATCATAAGACTATAGATAGAGCTGTTCTATTGTTAACAGCTTATTTAAAATCACTCTGATCATGTGCTCATCCTCTCACACTTTTCAAAAAGTGAAGAACATTCTTCAAGGATTAAAGCTCATGAAAGAAACAACAGCTTGAATCTGATTCATGTTCAGAAAAGCACATCAAACCTCATCATTGTGATTAGAGAGACACAACACCTTCAAATCACATTTCCTAGTCAGAAACTATAGAAACGATCCCTGAAAGTATAGTCTTAACCTCACACTTCCTCAGACACTCGTGCACTACAATCATCACACAGATCCTGAAGATGGTAGATTTTAGATTCCACTTAAATACGTTACTTCCACTTAGATACTACGCTTAAGTATTATTTTGTAAGATTTACTTAGGTCGAGTCTTACTCGAGGTGTAAAAAACATAATTTTACACCTTGCAGTTTCATTAAGACCTAAATAAAATGCTCACGTGAACAATTTACGCATAAATCCGTTCATATCCAGCTTGATAAGGTTCAGTGTTGGGTTGAGAAGCTGCACACACACACAAACACACTTCCTTTTAAGGCAAAGTAATTTCACTTTAACGGTTCTATTACACCAGAAGCATCACATGAACTTCACATGTGAATAATCATGACTCATGTGAAGCTTACACATGTGGCTTTTTCACATATTGTTCTACATGAAGAATAAGTTTTTATTTTCACATGCAAAATTTTTCAAGTTTTCATAACCACTCAGATCATGTACTCTTCCTCTCTATAAAAACACAGAGAACATTCCTCAATGGTTAAAGCTCATGAAAGAATCATTAGCTAAAACCTGATTCATGTTCAGAAGAGTGCATCAAAATTCATCATTGTGATTAGAGAGACACAACACTTTCAAATCACATTTCCTAGTTAGACACTATAGAAATGATCCCTGAAAGTATAATCTTAACTTTTGAGTGCCTCAGACAGTAAACGACCCAAAATAACACACAAATCCTGAAGACGGTAGATTTTCAGATTCTACACATCATACACACTAAAATCAACAGCTATCCACATAGACTATTCTAAAAACAAAAAATATACTTACTATGTTTAACTGCATGTTAAGTGCATGTAACATCATACATGTGGGCTTGAAGTTACACACAGAACATCAATGAAATACATCACTTTTTTTTTGATAATACCCATATCAAAAAGCATAAAACTACAAAAAGCATTTACAGTACAACTTTGAACCAGCTACTGCAAAATAAGTGAACACTTCAGCCATCTAACATTTGATTATAGCTACGAAATTTTTCAAGTTTTCATAACCACTCAGATCATGCACTCTTTCTCATTATAAGAAACAAAGAACATTCGTCAATAACTAAAACTGATGAAAGAATCACCAGCTTCAAACCATTTAATGCACAAAAAACACATCAGACATCACAAGTATGGTAAAAAAAAAAACACAACAATTTTTTAAACACATTTCTTAACCCAGTACTACAGAAACAACCTCTGAAAGCACTGTTTTACTCTCACACACTTCCTCAGACTTCAAATAACACACAGATCCTGAATGTGGCGGGTTTTGCTTTAGAACCTAAACTGACCTAAACTTCAACTGACTGAGAAAGTATGTAGAGAGAGACTTTTTGTTACATTTGAAGATGCCTTTAATGCATCAGTTTTGCATATTTACATGTTTTAAAACCCCTCAGACTCTCCACCCTCCCACCCAAAAACCCAAAAACCCAAAAACCCAAAAACCCAAAACTCAAAAACTCAAAAACTCCTTCAGTCTTAAACTGATTTCAATCCATAGATCCATATGAAAGGCCGTGATCCACTTTAAAGAGTCTTTCCTCTTGTTGATGTCCATTTTCTGAGTCTCAGTCTTCTGCTTGGTGAGAGCACTTTTCGTTTTTTGTAGCATGTTACTGGATCACAGCCTTTCATATGGATCTATGGATTGAAATCAGTTTAAAACTGAAGGAGTTTTTAACTTAATCACATGATTAATTTCCTTTCATGTAACATTTTACTGATTCTTTTTAAGTGACCCCATATTTATTTTGTTTTCACATGGAAACTTTACACATATAGAGCAGGTAGTTTTATTTTGCTACAAAAACTCCTTCAGTCTTAAACTGATTTCAATCCATAGATCCATATGAAAGGCCATGATCCAGTTTAAAGAGTCTTTCCTCTTTCTGATGTCCATTCAAAGAACATTCAACAACATCTAAAACTCATAAAAGAGCCACCAGCTTATACACAGAAGAGCACATCAAACATCACAACGACAGCCAAAGAAACACAACAATTTTTTTAGCTATATTTCTTAAACTAGTACCACAGAAACAAAACCCAAAAGTTTAACCTCTCTCTCACACTTCCTCAGACACTCGAGCACTTCAAATAACACACAGATCCTGAATGTGGCAGGTTTTTGATTCTACATATAACACACATGCAAGTGAACAGCTATCTACACAGACTATCCAAACATCAAAAATGATATGACTTCATTTTGAATAAAAGCAGAACATTGCTTTTTATATGAATGAATGAACATTCCCATCATGCTTTGCACCCACAGGACTGAGTTACTGCTGCAGTTAAAGGATCCTGCAGTTCCTCAATCAAATACCAGGTAGAAGAACATACACAGCTTTAGGACCGTTAGTTGAAGAAGTATCAACTTTTTCTAGGTCATCACATGGAAGAGAGAGAGAGAAAGTATGTAGAGAGAGACTTTTTGTTACATTTGAAGATGCCTTTAATGCAGCAGTTTTGCATATTTACATGTTTTAAAACCCCTCAGACTCTCCACCCTCCCACCCAAAACCCCAAAAACTCCTTCAGTCTTAAACTGATTTCAATCCATAGATCCATATGAAAGGCCGTGATCCAGTTTAAAGAGTCTTTCCTCTTGCTGATGTCCATTTTCTGAGTCTCAGTCTTCTGCTTGGTGAGATCACTTTTCGTTTTTTTCAGCGTGTTGTGCTGATTAACAAATCTTGCGTTATCGGGAAGAAGCTTGAGGGTGATGCATTTGTTTGACCTTTTGTTGGTGTGTGTGTGCTGTGGTGTACAGGTCCTCAGGCTGTTTCTGTCCTCAGGTTTCTGAAGTGTCAGAAAATCTTGGCTGATCTGATGTGATCTCTCCGTGCTGCATGTGTGTGAGCTGTTCTCCACCTGTAGCTCCTGTACTGCACACTGGCTCTTCACTCTCCTGCATCACCACATTCACTCATTCACTGCTGTTTCTCACTTTCTTCACTTTCTTCTCTTTTTCCTGTCCTCAGCTCTACTTCCATGATTCATTTTCACTTGATTTTCTCACGTGATTAATTTCTTTTCATATCATATTTTAATGATTCTTTTTAAGTGACCCCAAATTTATTTCATTTTCACATGCAAACTTTACACATACAGAGCAGGTAGTTTTGTTTTGTATGCATGATCTTTCCCATGATGCATTCATTCTCATGTATGACTACATTCGCATGACTTGACTATTTTATTTTTTTTACTGTTCATGCAACTTACACTAAAAAGCACACCCATATCTACCACTTACAACTTAGAATAGCCCCTGATAAAGACATCACAGATTTAAAACAGTTGTGAAACTACATAGTAAGTAGTATAAGTCCATCATTTGTCAGCAAGTAATAATCACTCAGATCATATACTCTTCCTCTCATCTTTCCTAAGAAATGAGAAACATCCTTCAATGACTAAAACTCATGAAAGAATCATTAGCCAAAACCTGATTCATGTTCAGAAGAGTACATCAAAACTCATCATTGTGATTAGAGAGACGCAACACTTCCACATCATATTTCCTAGCTAGAAACTATAGACATGATCTCTGAAAGTATAATCTTAACCTCACGCTTCCTCAGACAGTCGAGCACTACAAATATCACACAGATCCTGAAGATGGTAGATTTTAGATTCTACTTAAATAGGTAAATACTACGCTTAAGTATTATTTTGTAAGATTTACTTAGGTCGAGTCTTACTGAAAGTCAATACTTGTACTTTTACTCAACTACACTGTGACATTAAACATAATTGTAAAAACATCATTTTACACCTTGCAGTTTCATTAAGACCTAAATAAAATGCTCACGTGAACAATTTACGCATAAATCCGTTCAGATCCAGCTTGATAAAGTTCAGTGCTGGGTCAAGAAGCTGCACACACACACTTCCTTTTAATGCAAAGTAATTGCACTTTACAGGTTCTATTTCATCAGAAGCATCACATGAACTTCACACGTGAATAATCATAACTTGTGAAGCTTACACATGCAGCTTTTTCACATCATTTTACATGAAGAGAACGTTTTTATTTGCACATGTGAAATTTTTCAAGTCTTCATAACCACTCAGATCATGCACTCTTCCTCTCTATAAAAAAAACAGAGAACATTCATCAAAGGTTAAAGCTCATGAAAGAATCATTAGCTAAAACCTGATTCATGTTCAGAAGAGAGCATCAAAACTCATCATTGTGGTTAGAGAGACACAACACTTTCAAATCACATTTCCTAGTTAGACACTATAGAAATGATCCCTGAAAATACAATCTTAACTTTTGAACTCCTCAGACAGTAAACGACCCAAAATAACACACACATCCTGAAGACGGTAGATTTTTAGATTCTACACATAACACACACTAAAATCAACAGCTATCCACATAGGCTATTCTAAAAACTAAATCTATACTTACTATGTTTAACTGCATGCTAAGTGCATGCAACATCATACATGTGGGCTTGAAGTCACACACAGAACATCAGTGAAATACATCAAAATCTTTTTTTTTTTGATAATACCCATATCAAAAAATATAAAACTACAAAAAGCATTTATAGCACAACTTTGAACCAGCTACTGCAAAATAAGTGAACGCTTCAGCCATCTAACATTTGATTATAGCTATAGCTCTCACTCTGATCATGCACTCTTCCTCACTATAAAAAAACAAAGAACATTCACCAATAATTACAACTGATGAAAGAATCGACAGCATCAAACCAGTTCATGCACAGAAGAACACAACAGACATCACAAGCATGGCAAAAGAAACACAACAATTTTTTAAACACATTTCTTAATCCAGGACCACAGAAACATACTCTGAAAACATTGTTTTACTCTCACATACTTCCTCAGACTTCAGATAACATACAGATCCTGAATGTGGCGGGTTTTTGATTCTACATATAACACACATGCAAGTGAACAGCTATCTACACAGACTATCCAAACATCAAAAATCACATGAATTCATTTTGAATAAAAGCAGAAAATTGCTTTTTATAGGAATCAATGAACATTCCCATCATGCTTTGCACCCACAGGACTGAGTTACTGCTGCAGTTAAAGGATCCTGCAGTTCCTCGATCAGACTCCAGGTAGAAGAACATACACAGCTTTAGGACCATTAGTTGAAGAAGTAGCAACTTTTTTCTAGGTCGTCACATGGAAGAGAGAGAGAGAGACAAAAAGTTAAAGTATGTAGAGAGAGACTTTTTGTTACATTTGAAGATGCCTTTAATGCATCAGTTTTGCATATTTACATGTTTTAAAAGCCCTCAGACTCTCCACCCTCCCACCCAAAAACTCCAAAACTCCTTCAGTCTTAAACTGATTTCAGTCCATAGATCCATATGAAAGGCCGTGATCCAGTTTAAAGAGTCTTTCCTCTTGCTGATGTCCATTTTCTGAGTCTCAGTCTTCTGCTTGGTGAGATCACTTTACGTTTTTTTCCGCATGTTGTGCTGATTTAACAAATGTTGCGTTATCGGGAAGTAGCTTGAGGGTGATGCATTTGTTTGACCTTTTGTTGGTGTGTGTGTGCTGTGGTGTACAGGTCCTCAGGCTGTTTCTGTCCTCAGGTTTCTGAAGTGTCAGAAAATCTTGGCTGATCTGATGTGATCTCTCCGTGCTGCATGTGTGTGAGCTGTTCTCCACCTGTAGCTCCTGTACTGCACACTGGCTCTTCACTCTCCTGCATCACCACATTCACTCATTCACTGCTGTTTCTCACTTTCTTCTCGTTTTCTGGTTTTCAGCTCTACTGTGTTGACCTTCACATGGAAATAATCCCAACTGGTGTGAAGTTTATACGTGTGGTTTTCAGACACTTCACATGTCGTTTCACACATAGCACGTGTGCTGATTTTAACATGATTTTTTTTCCTTGATTGATTTTCATGTGATCTTCTCACCTGATTTTTTTTTTCATGTAATTCCCTCCCATGTGATCCATTCAATTCCACGTGATTTTCTCACATTATCCATTCATTTTCATGCGATTTTGTCATATGATTAATTTCCTTTCATGTAACATTTTAATGATTCTTTTTATGTGACCCCATATTTATTTTATTTTCACGTGGAAATGCTACACATATAGGGCAAATAGTTTTATTTTGTATGCATCATTTTTCTCATGATGCATTCATGTGCATATATGATCACAATCACACATTTTTATTTAATGTTTCGTGTAGCTGGTTAACACATTACACTAAAAATCAATATGGCACTTACCGCTTGCAATACCCCAAATAAAAACATTACCAGTTTTAAACACATCATAAGACTATAGACAGAGCTGTTCTATTGTTAACAGCTTATTTAAAATCACTCTGATCATGTGCTTTTCCTCTCACACTTTTCAAAAAGTGAAGAACATTCTTCAAGGATTAAAGCTCATTAAAGAAACAACAGCTTGAATCTGATTCATGTTCAGAAGAGCACATCAAAACTCATCATTGTGATTAGGGAGACACAACACCTTCAAATCACATTTCCTAGTCAGAAACTATAAAAATGATCCCTGAAAGTATAGTCTTAACCTCACACTTCCTCAGACAGTCGTGCACTACAAACATCACACAGATCCTGAAGATGGTGGATTTTAGACTCTAGATAGGGCTTGTGGGCTTGAAGTCACACACAGAAGATCAATGAAATACATCACACTTGTTTTTTGTTTTTTGTTTTTTTTTGATAATACCCATATCAAAATACATACACAATAAGAGACAGTGTGACACCGACCAGTACACATTTCTAGTGTGGAAGTGTCAGATGTAACAGATAGTGCAAAAGAATAACAATATAATAAATAATCATGAAAAATACTTATGTTTAACTGCATGTTAAGTGCATGTAACATCATACATGTGGGCTTGAAGTCACACACAGAAGATCAATGAAATATATCACACTTTTTTTTGATAATACTCATACTTTGAGCACAACTTTGAACCAGCTACTGCAGAAATAAGTGAACACTTCAGCCATCTAACATTTAATTGCAGCTATATCTATCACTTAGACCATATACTCTTACTCACCATAAAAAACAAAGAATATTCATCAACATTTAAAACTCACGAAAAAGCTAACAGCTTCAAACTAGTTCATTCACAGAAGGACACATCAGACCTTACAATTATGGTAAGACAAACACTAAAGAAAAAATTTTATTAACTATATTTCTTAACCCAGTACTACAGAAACACATGCCAAAAGCATAGTTTTATTCTCACACTTCCTCAGACACTCGAGCACTTCAAATGACACACAGATACTGAATGTGGTGGGTTTTTGATTCTACACATAACACACATGCAAATGAACAGCTATCTACACAGACTATCCAAACATCAAAAATGACATGAATCCATTTTGAATAAAAGCAGAAAATTGCAAAATGTACAGTAAGAGACAGTGCAGTGCCAACCAGTACACAGTTCTAGTGTGGAAGTGTCAGATACAGTCAGGTCCATAAATATTGGGACATTGACACAATTCTAACATTTTTGGCTCTATACACCACCACAATGGATTTCAAATGAAACGAACAAGATGTGCTTTAACTGCAGACTGTCAGCTTTAATTTGAGGGTATTTACATCCAAATCAGGTGAACGCTGTAGGAATTACAACAGTTCGCATATGTGCCTCCCACTTGTTAAGGGACCAAAAGTGATGGGACAATTGGCTTCTCAGCTGTTCCATGGCCAGGTGTGTGTTATTCCCTCATTATCCCAATTACAATGAGCAGATAAAAGGTCCAGAGCTCATTTCAAGTGTGCTATTTGCATTTGGAATCTGTTGCTGTCAACTCTCAAGATGAGATCCAAAGAGCTGTCACTATCAGTGAAGCAAGCCATCATTAGGCTGAAAAAAACAAAACCAACCCATCAGAGAGATAGCAAAAACATTAGGCGTGGCCAAAACAACTGTTTGGAACTTTCTTAAAAAGAAGGAACGCACGGGTGAGCTCAGCAACACCAAAAGACCCGGAAGACCACGGAAAACAACTGTGGTGGATGACCGAAGAATTCTTTCCATGGTGAAGAAAACACCCTTCACAACAGTTGGCCAGATCAAGAACACTCTCCAGGAGGTAGGTATATGTGTGTCAAAGTCAACAATCAAGAGAAGACTTCACCAGAGTGAATACAGAGGGTTCACCACAAGATGTAAACCATTGGTGAGCCTCAAAAACAGGAAGGCCTGTTTAGAGTTTGCCAAACGACATCTAAAAAAGCCTTCACAGTTCTGGAACAACATCCTATGGACAGATGAGACCAAGATCAACTTCTACCAGAGTGATGGGAAGAGAAGAGTATGGAGAAGGAACGGAACTGCTCATGATCCTAAGCATACCACCTCATCAGTGAAGCATGGTGGTGGTAGTGTCATGGTGTGGGCATGTATGGCTGCCAATGGAACTGGTTCTCTTGTATTTCTTGATGATGTGACTGCTGACAAAAGCAGCAGGATGAATTCTGAAGTGTTTCGGGCAATATTATCTGCTCATATTCAGCCAAATGCTTCAGAACTCATTGGACGGCGCTTCACAGTGCAGATGGACAATGACCCAAAGCATACTGCAAAAGCAACCAAAGAGTTTTTGAAGGGAAAAAAGTGGACTGTTATGCATTGGCCAAGTCAATCACCTGACCTGAATCATGCATGCATTTCACTTGCTGAAGACAAAACTGAAGGGAAAATGCCCCAAGAACAAGCAGGAACTGAAGACAGTTGCAGTAGAGGCCTGGCAGAGCATCACCAGGGATGAAACCCAGCGTCTGGTGATGTCTATGCGTTCCAGACTTCGGGCTGTAATTGACTGCAAAGGATTTGCAACCAAGTATTAAAAAGTGAAAGTTTGATTTATGATTATTATTCTGTCCCATTACTTTTGGTCCCTTAACAAGTGGGAGGCACATATGCAAACTGTTGTAATTCCTACACCGTTCACCTGATTTGGGTGTAAATACCCTCAAATTAAAGCTGACAGTCTGCAGTTAAAGCACATCTTGTTCGTTTCATTTGAAATCCATTGTGGTGGTGTATAGAGCCAAAAATGTTAGAATTGTGTCAATGTCCCAATATTTATGGACCTGACTGTATAACAGATAGTGCAAAAGAATAACAATATAATAAATAATCATGAAACATACTACATACAAGTGCATGTAACATCATACATGTAGGCTTGAAGTCATACACAGAAGATCAATGAAATACATCACACTTTTTTTTTTATAATATCTGTATCAAAATACATAAAATGACAAAAAGCATCTACTACAAAAATAAGTGAACACTTCAGCCATCTAACATTTAATTGCACCTATAGCTTTATCTCTAATCATACACAATTCCTCTCTATAAAAAACAAAGAACATTCTTCAATGTTTAAAACTCATAAAAAAAATCACCAGCTTCAAGACAATTCATACAAAGAAAAACACATCAGACCACACAATCATTATTAGAGAAAGACAATAGTCTTCAATTACACTTCCAAATCAGATTCTACAAAAACAACTGAGAGAATTACAGATTCAACCTCTTCCTTCCGCAGACACTCGAGCACTTCAAATAACACACAGATCCTGAATATGGCGGGTTTTTGGTTCTACATATAACACACATGCAAGTGAACAGCTATCCACACAGACTATCCAAAAAACAAAAATGACATGAATTCATTTTGAATAAAAGCAGAAAATTGCTTTTTATACAAATGAATGAACATCCCCATCATGCTTTGTGCCCACAGGGCTCAGTTACTTCCTCTATCAAACGCCAGGTAGAAGAACATACACAGCTTTAGGCCAATAAATGCTAATAAATCTACTTGAATCTTGAATCTTGGCAGGCGGAGAGAGAGAATTGTTTTTTTTGTTTTTTTTAAATAAGAACATTTACTATGATTGTTCAAAGCATAACACCAATAAATAGATAAATAAATAATGTTCCAAAAAAGGAACCTACATCATGTTTTTAGGACAAGGTATCTGCAAATTCATCAACAAGACAACACCACAACGCTCCTCTATAGCACCAAATTCTTTCAAATGTTATCAGATTTTCTGTCTTTTTGTGAAAAACAGTCAACTAAAATCCTGGACTTTATCATCGCTGTAGTCACCCTTACTACTATGATGGCATCCTTTTTGTTCAACCTTGTTTTCTCTACAGGACACACAAACTATAGAAATAATCGCTGAAAATACACTCTTAACCTTACACTTCCTCAGACAGTCGAGCACTACAAATATCACACAGATCCTGAAGATGGTAGATTTTAGATTCTACTTAAATAGGTAAATACTACGCTTAAGTATTATTTTGTAAGATTTACTTAGGTCGAGTCTTACTGAAAGTCAATACTTGTACTTTTACTCAGCTACACTGTAACATTAAACATAATTGTAAAAACATCATTTTACACCTTGCAGTTCCATTTAGACCTAAATAAAATGCTCACGTGAACAATTTACACATAAATCTGTTCATATCCAGCTCAATAAGGCCAATTGTGGGATCATGAAGCTCTGCGCGCAGACACACACACACACACACACACACACACTTCCTTTTAATGCAAAGTAATTTCACTGGTCGGTTCTATTACACCAGAAGCATCACATGAAGTTTACACATGTGGCTTTTCGACATGTTGTTTTACATGAAGTGCATGTTTTTATTTTCACATGTAAAATTTTCAAGTTTTCCCCCACATTATTTATTTTCACAGATAAACTTTACACATGTGGGGGATGTGATTTTATTTCTCACACATGGCTTCTCACATGATTCATTCAGTTTCATGTGAGCTTCACATATCATACTTGCAGACTCAAACTCACTCACAGAACACATATGAAACTCTCTTACACTACTTCAACACTGCATGACAAAAAGCATGAAAGCACAAAACACACTGACAAGAAAACTCACACTATAACAATTAATATTTAAGGCATCTTAGCTCTCTTTAATAATCCCTCTGATCATTCTCTCTCCCACCAACACTTCATAAGAAGTAGGAAACATTCATCAATGGTTAATACACATAACACACTCTACACACAAAAACAATACTTACTATGTTTAACTGCATGCTAAGAAGCTGGTTTTATTTCTCACACACGGCTTCTCATTTTCAAGTGATCTTAATCACATATCATACTTGTAGACTTGAGTTCACTCACAGAACACATACACATACTCTTTCAATATTGCACAGAAGAAAATCAAACACACACAAAAAAAACAACAACATTCAAGACAAAACCACTTCCAGTTTTTGGGCAAGTTTTAGTCATAATAACCACTCAGATCATGCACACTTCCTCTCTATAAAAAAATAGAGAACATTCATCAATGGTTAAAGCTCATGAAAGAATCATTAGCTAAAACCTGATTCATGTTCAGAAGAGAGCATCAAAACTCATCATTGTGGTTAGAGAGACACAACACTTTCAAATCACATTTCCTAGTTAGACACTATAGAAATGATCCCTGAAAGTATAGTCTTAACTTTTGAGTTCCTCAGACAGTAAACGACCCAAAATAACACACAGATCCTGAAGACGGTAGATTTTTAGATTCTACACATAACACACTCTAAAATCAACAGCTATCCACATAGACTATTCTAAAAACAAAAACTATACTTACTATGTTTAACTGCATGTTAAGTGCATGCAACATCATACATGTGGGCTTGAAGTCACACACAGAACATCAACGAAATACATCACACTTTTTTTTGATAATACCCATATCATAATACATAAAACTACAAAAAACATTTACAGCACAACTTTGAACCAGCTACTGCAAAAATAAGTGAACACTTCAGCCATCTAACATTTAACTGTATCTATAGCTATCACTCTGATCATACACTCTTCCTCACTACAAGAAACAAAAAACATTCACCAACAATTAAAACTCTTCAAAAGCTACCAGCTTCAAACCAGTTGATTCACAGAAGAACACATCAGACCTCACAATTATGGTAAGAGAGACACAAAAAAATTTCTTAACTATATTTCTTAACCCAGTACTATAGAAACAAATGCTGAAAGCATAGATTTACTCTCACAGTAATGAATGAACTCATCATGCTTTGCACCCACAGGGCTGAGTTACTGCTGCAGTTAAAGGATCCTGCAGTTCCTCGATCAGACGCCAGGTAGAAGAACATACACAGCTTTAGGACCGTTAGTTGAAGAAGTAGCAACTTTTTTTTTAGGTCATTACATGGGTGAGAGAGAGAGAGAGAGAAAAGTGAAAGTAATTTGAAGATGCATTTAATGCAGCAGTTTTGCATATTTGCATGTTTTAAAACCCCTCAGACTCTCCACCCTCCCACCCAAAAACCCAAAAACTCCTTCAGTCTTAAACTGATTTCAATCCATAGATCCATATGAAAGGCCGTGATCCAGTTTAAAGAGTCTTTCCTCTTGCTGATGTCCATTTTCTGAGTCAGACAAATCTTGCGTTATCAGGAAGTAGCTTGAGGGTGATGCATTTGTTTGACCTTTTGTTGGTGTGTGTGTGCTGTGGTGTACAGGTCCTCAGGCTGTTGGTGTGAGCTTTCTGAAGTGATTTTTCTCATGATACATTTGTTCACATATATGAACACACTCACACATTTTTAATATTTCTTATAGCTGGTTAACACATTACACTAAAAATCAATCTTCTGCTTAGAAAACATTACCAGCTTAAAACATGCAATAAGAGTATAGATAGTATAGCTCTATTGTTAACAACTTACTTAAAAACACTCTGATCATGTGCTCTTCCTCTCACACTTTCTAAAAAGTGAAAAACATTCAACAATGACTAAAGCTCATGAAAGAATCATCAGCATCAAACGGATACATACTCAGAAGAGCACATCAGACCTCATCATTGTGATTAGAGAGACACAACACCTTCAAATCACATTTCCTAGTTAGACCCTACAGAAATGATCCCTGAAAGTATAGTCTTAACATCACACTTCCTCAGACAGTCGAGCACTTCAAAAATCACACAGATCCTGAAGATGGTAGATTTTAGACTCGAGATTTTACACACACTTCCTTTTAATGCAAAGTAATTTCACTTTACAGGTTCTATTACACCAAAAGCCTCACATGATTTTCAATTGTGAATAATCATGACTCTTGTGAAGTTTACACATGTGGCTTGTAGGGATTTCATGTTGTTTTACATGAAGTGCATGTTTTTATTCTCATATGTAAAACTTTCACTCACACTATTTAGTCACAATAACCACTCAGATCATGCACTCTCCCTCTCTATAAAAAATAGAGAACATTCATCAATGGTTAATACACATAACACACTCTACACACAAAAACAACACTTACTATGTTTAACTGCATGCTAAGAAGCTGATTTTATTTCTCACACACAGCTTCTCATTTTCAAGTGATCTTAATCACATATCATACTTGTAGACTTGAGTTTACTCACAGAACACATACACACACTATCATGACACTACATAGAAAAAAAGACACACATACAACATAAAAACAACTAACAACATTCAAAACAAAACCACTTCCAGTATTTGGGCAAGCTTTAGCCATAATTACCACTCAGATCATGCACTCTTCCTCTCTATAAAAAATAGAGAACATTCATCAAAGGTTAGAGCTCATGAAAGAATCATTAGCTAAAACCTGATTCATGTTCAGAAGAGTGCATCAAAACTCATCATTGTGGTTAGAGAGACACAACACTTTCAAATCACATTTCCTAGTTAGACACTATAGAAATGATCCCTGAAAGTACAATCTTAACTTTTGAACTCCTCAGACAGTAAACGACCCAAAATAACACACACATCCTGAAGACGGTAGATTTTCAGATTCTACACATAACACACACTAAAATCAACAGCTATCCACATAGACTATTCTAAAAACAAAATCTATACTTACTATGTTTAACTGCATGTTAAGTGCATGTAACATCATACATGTGGGCTTGAAGTCACACACAGAAGATCAATGAAATACATCACACTTTTTTTTTGATAATACCCATATCAAAATACATAAAACTACAAAAAACATTTACAGCACAACTTTGAACCAGCTACTGCAAAAATAAGTGAACACTTCAGCCATCTAACATTTAACTGTATCTATAGCTATCACTCTGATCATACACTCTTCCTCACTACAAGAAACAAAAAACATTCACCAACAATTAAAACTCATGAAAAAGCTACCAGCTTCAAACCAGTTCATTCACAGAAGAACACATCAGACCTCACAATTATGGTAAGAGAGACACAAAAAATTTTTATTAACTATATTTCTTAACCCAGTACTATAGAAACAAATAGATTTACTCTCACAGTAATGAATGAACATTCCCATCATGCTTTGCACCCACAGGGCTGAGTTACTGCTGCAGTTAAAGGATCCTGCAGTTCCTCGATCAGACGCCAGGTAGAAGAACATACACAGCTTTAGGACCGTTAGTTGAAGAAGTAGCAACTTTTTTTTAGGTCATCACATGGGTGAGAGAGAGAGAGATAGAAAAAGTGAAAGTAATTTGAAGATGCATTTAATGCAGCAGTTTTGCATATTTACATGTTTTAAAACCCCTCAGACTCTCCACCCTCCCACCCAAAAACCCAAAAAAACTCCTTCAGTCTTAAACTGATTTCAATCCATAGATCCATATGAAAGGCCGTGATCCAGTTTAAAGAGTCTTTCCTCTTGCTGATGTCCATTTTCTGAGTCAGACAAATCTTGCGTTATCAGGAAGTAGCTTGAGGGTGATGCATTTGTTTGACCTTTTGTTGGTGTGTGTGTGCTGTGGTGTACAGGTCCTCAGGCTGTTGGTGCGAGCTTTCTGAAGTGATTTTTCTCATGATACATTTGTTCACATATATGAACACACTCACACATTTTTAATATTTCTTATAGCTGGTTAACACATTATACTAAAAATCAATCTTCTGCTTAGAAAATATTACCAGCTTAAAACATGCAATAAGAGTATAGATAGTATAGTTCTATTGGCAACAACTTACTTAAAAACACTCTGATCATGTGCTCTTCCTCTCACACTTTCTAAAACGTGAAGAACATTCAACAATGACTAAAGCTCATGAAAGAATCATCAGCATCAAACGGATACATAGTCAGAAGAGCACATCAGACCTCATCATTGTGATTAGAGAGACACAACACCTTCAAATCACATTTCCTAGTTAGACCCTACAGAAATGATCCCTGAAAGTATAGTCTTAACATCACACTTCCTCAGACAGTCGAGCACTTCAAATATCACACAGATCCTGAAGATGGTAGATTTTAGACTCGAGATTTTACACACACACTTCCTTTTAATGCAAAGTAATTTCACTTTACAGGTTCTATTACACCAAAAGCATCACAGGATTTTCAATTGTGAATAATCATGACTCTTGTTAAGTTTACACATGTGGCTTGTAGGGATATCATGTTGTTTTACATGAAGAGCATGTTTTTATTATCATATGTAAAACTTTTACTCACACTATTTAGTCATAATAACCACTCAGATCATGCACTCTCCCTCTCTATAAAAAATAGAGAACATTCATCAAAGATTAAAGCTCATGAAAGAATCATTAGCCAAAACCTGATTCATGTTCAGAAGAGTGCATCAAAACTCATCATTGTGGTTAGAGAGACACAACACTTTCAAATCACATTTCCTAGTTAGACACTATAGAAATGATCCCTGAAAGTATAGTCTTAACTTTTGAATTCCTCAGACAGTAAACGACCCAAAATAACACACAGATCCTGAAGACGGTAGATTTTCAGTTTCTACACATAACACACACTAAAATCAACAGCTATCCACATAGACTATTCTAAAAACAAAAACTATACTTACTATGTTTAACTGCATGTTAAGGGCATGTAACATCATACATGTGGGCTTGAAGTTACACACAGAACATCAATGAAATACATCACACTTTTTTTTTAATACTCCTATCCAAATGCATAAAACTACAAACAGCATTTACAGCACAACTTCAAACCAGCTATTGCAAAAATAAGTGAACACTTCAACCTATCACTCTGATCATGCACTCTTCCTTACTAAAAGAATTCATGAACAGATCAACACATCAGACCTCATAAGTATGGTAAGAGAGACACAACACTTCCTCATACAAAAAAAAACCTTCAGCATCCTGTACTACATAAACATCAAATATCACACAGATCCTGAAAATGGTAGATTTTAGATTCTACTTAAATACGTAAATACTACGCTTAAGTATTATTTTGTAAGATTTACTTAGGTCGAGTCTTACTGAAAGTCAATACTTGTACTTTTACTCGACTACACTGTAACATTAAACATAATTGTAAAAACATCATTTTACACCTTGCAGTTTCATTTAGACCTAAATAAAATGCTCACGTGAACAATTTACACATGAATCCGTTGATATCCAGCTCAGTAAGGCCAATTGTGGGGTCAAGAAGCTGCACACACACACCACACACACACACACTTCCTTTTAAAGCAAAGTAATTTCACTTTTATTATACTGGTTCTATTACACCAGAAGCATCACATGAACTTCACATATGAATAATTAATTAAACTAAAAAGCACACCCATGTTTGCCACTTACTACTTAAAACAGCCCCAAATAAAAACATTACAGAATTAAAACAGTTGTTAAGGACTGTATATAAGTAGTATAAAATTTCACAGATAAACTTCATACATGTGGGAATTTAATGTTCTTTCTCACATGATCAGTTCATTTTGATGTGACCTTAGTCATCTGTCATACTTACAGAGTTGAACTCACAGAGCATAAATGAAATGCACTCCTACACTACTTCAATACTACATGAACAAAAAAAAGCAAAAAAGCACAAAATAAAAAGGTTTTCATTTCACTGAAAGAAATCCCTCTGATCATACATTCCAAGACATAACACTTTCAAAACACATTTTCCAGTTAAACACTATAGAAATGATCTCTGAAAGTATTGTCTTAAGTTTTTCCACCGCCTCAGACAGTCGTGCACTTCACATAACACACAGATCCTGAAGATGGTAGATTTTAGATTCTACACAACCCACAAAAATGAAAGCTATCCACACAGACTATCCTAAAAACAAAAATGACTTGAACTAAAACTTTCAAAATACATTTCCTACTTACAAAAAATAGAAATAGAAATAATAGAAATCACTAAACATTCATAACCCTTTGTGAATCTGGCATCAATTTTAAGCTTGGATTGGCTTACACAACATTTTCACACAACCTTACTCAAAGATTGATGAATGAGGCCCAATGACCTAATCACAATAACCTCATCACTCAGGATATCAGACTGCATATGAGCTTTAAACCTCACCGCTCACTCTCATTAAGGCCCAAAGAGAACATTTACTCACAGAGCATCACAGGGAGTGGATTGAGCTCCATCCCGGACAGCAGATTTCATCATAATGATTATAAAACAATGTCTGTGTTACTTCATAAATTATCCGATCATATCAGCAGTTCATGTCAAGTCAAGTCAAGTGGCTTTATTTTCATTTCAACCACATACAGCTAGTCCAGTACGCAGTGAAACGAAACAGTGTTCCTCCTGGACCGCGGTGCTACATAAACAACCAGCACAAGACAGTACAATAAATAGTAAAACAGGACAATAGGCACAGTAAGAGACAGGAGCGCCGATCAGTACACAGTTCTAGAGTAGAAGTGTCAGATATAACAGGTAGTGCAAAAGAATAACAAAAAAATAAAGAAATGCTTATTAGAAAGATACGTTTATACCATATATGGACATAGCAGTTATTGGGGTAGCAGCCAATTATTATTTCTGTGCTGACATGCTTCCTTTCGTAGACTACCGCAATCACAAAAACAGTAGACAGAAGATGTTGTTGTTCCTCTTTTTCAGCTCTCCCCACAGCAGATCATTGGTCCACGTATTTGATTTGGCACAGTTTTTACACCAGATGCCCTTCCTAACACGACCCTCCCCAAATCTATCCCGGCTTGGGATCAGCACTGAGAGCACACTGTTGCATGCAACCCCAGTGACTAGGGTTGGTTCCTTGGCAGGGAATTGAACCCAGGCCACAGTAGTGAGAGCGCTGTGTCCTAACCCCTAGTTCTGCAAGGATCCTGAAGGGCTGAAGACATTATCAGATATAATGTACACACACCACAAAGGACTGTATAAAATATAAAGATATTCCAGACGACAAAAAATGATGCTTACAAAACCTACTAAACCTTATTTACAGACATTTATTTCTGAGTTTAAACCCTGTGTTTCTGTAGAAAAAACTCTTTTTTTTCCCTAAGATTTTTTTTATGCCTCCACCACTAGGGAGTAGAAGCATTACGTTTTTGGGTTGTTTCCAAGATTCTTGTTAGTGCAATATCTCAAGAACGAGTGGTTAAATGTTTGTAGGATTTATAACGAAACATCATTGTAACCAGCAGATGAACTGATTAGATTTTGGAATTGATCCAATCAGGGTCAAGGTCACAGCAAGGTCAAATACTCTATATAGCCAAAAGTCTGTGGACACCTGACCATCGCACCCATATGCGCTTGTTGAACTTCCCTTTCCAAAGTTGATCCCTCCTTTGCTGCTATAATAAGCTCCACTCTTCTGGGAAGGCTTTCCACTAGATTTTGGAGCATGGCTTTGGGGATTTGTGTTCATTCAGCCACAAGAGCATTAGTGAGGTCAGGCACTGATGTTAGGTGAGAAGGTCTGTGGAGCAGTCAGCGTTCCACTTCATCCCAAAAATGTTGTCATGGAGCTCGCTTTGTGCACAGGGGCATTGTCATGCTGGAACACGTTTGGGACACTTAGTACAAGTGAAGGGAAATTTTAATGTTACAGCATACGAAGACATTCTAGACAATTGTGTGCTTCAAACTTTATGGGAACATTTTGGAGAAGACCTACATATGGGTGTGATGCTCACCACCATTTATTCCACTACTTGAAAAAAGTGATGAGAGGGACTTGCTTTATCACTCAAATGTGCTCTGGTTGTGCCTGGGCAAGGTGTGTTGTTGTGTATGGTATCTGAGCTTCGTGGAAACAGTTCTTGGAAGGCCCACATATGGGTGTGATGTCCACAATTTTTTCCTTCCTGCCTGAAGTATATTTTAATGGTATTTGTTGGCATACAAATTAGCAACAAGAAGAACTAGAGTTGCTTTTTTTCTCTGTAATTTCTGACCCAGCAAAGTGCTGGTTGATCACATCGACTCTCTGCTAGGTTTTATCTCAATGCTATTTTTAGACCCTGACCTGTTTTACTAGCAGGATACTTTTCCAGTTTATGTTGTCATTTTAATATTTGTGAAGCTTCCTAGTCTCTGTGTAAATGAAATGTAAATGCCAAAGTCAATATCAATAAATATGTTTGAATGATGTCTGTCTATATCTATCTGTCTATCTCAGCAGGGTTGCTGGGGTTCTTAAATAAAGAGTGTCCATGTCCTTGCCATATATCTACCTTGTTGGTGCATCCTGTAGAGACTCATTTTTTATGCACAGCACAGTCTGTTATTCATCATCATACAGTGATCCTTCATCAGCTTTTCTGACCAGCTCTTATCTGATTTTTGATTTGTGGATTTGTAGTCTGTTTCTCTAAGATGAATTTGCCGTCTACAGCTGACGGTAAAATTCGAGTATTAAGTGTTCGAGTTAACTGTTCAGTTCTTTATTTGCCTTCAGGAAGCAAAAAATTAACTTTTTGTCATTGATAATACAAAAATAAATAAATAAAAACAAAACACTATTTTGCGTGCCATTTATTTTTTTCTTGATCAAAACCACTTGAACACACACCAAGTCGTAATTCCCACCTCTGAACTCATACACACTCCTGAGGAGGACTTGGCAGTGATATCCCTGGCTCCAATACGGTCTCCAATCTTTGCCTTCTGTCATTATAAAGTATCAAAATTACTAATGAAGCAATCCAGTTTCCCAATTTTTTACATTTCTATTCAGATTTGAAAATCAGTAAAACATTCCAGGTACTAAAGCAGAATTTGCTGCTGTAATTGACGCTCTTTCCTAACAGAGTTAATATACTTTTGCATACAGTGTATGAGTTATTTTGAACTGTCTCAAAATTGGATGCACAAAAAGCATTTAAAAATGTGTGTGCATGTGGAACATTGGTGCAAATACAGCAAAGGATGCAGATTGGGTAATCGCAGTTGTAGTTACAACTCAGGAACTCTGTTCTGTGAGCTCTTTCTTTTTAAATTCATGTCACTAATAAGGGGGCACAGTGGCTTAGTGGTTACCTCACACCTCTGGGGTTAGCGGCTCAAACCCCACCTTTGCACCTTGTGCATGGAGTTTGCATGTCCTCCACTTTGGAGGTTTCCTCCAGGTACTCTGGTTTCCTCCTCCAGCCCAAAGACTTGAATTGTAGGCTTTCCTAATTGCCAATAATGAAAATTCACAGTGGCCAACAATATGAACATGACACCTTCAAAAGACAGTAAGATTAAAGGAAATCTTAAAACTTCTTGTCATTGATGATACCAAAAAATAAATTTAAAAAAGAATTTTTTCACGTCACCCTTTTTTTTCTGACTAAAACAACTTAAACACATCATTTGGTAAGCACAACCTCTGAACTCATAGCCTGTAGGAAACATTACATTTGAATAAAAAATAACATGCTAACAGTTAAGCTGTATCTAGTAAGAGTTAGTAAGAAAGTTCTAGGAATTAAATTCTAGTTGGTTTACTGAAATGTCAAAAGCACCTGTAAAACACACTATAAGAGAATAGGTTTTATTAAGTGGAGAATTTTAGGAGATATGTGGGTTGAATAGTCATTTCAAAATCTGTTTCTGATATTTCAGTATGTTTATCACTAAATTCTGTATAACTCAGATATTCTGCATATGAATGTATCAGCTCAAAAACAAAATCTAATTCCCAGGGAGGACTTTTCATTTTTTTTTTTTTTTAATTATGCCGGTAAGAGCACAATAACACAATATCTACAAGTCAGGAGAACAGAGGGAAAGAATAAATAAATTAAAAGTACTTGAAGTAGATAAAGTCATTCACAGACACTAATATAAGTCCCAACTGATCCCCAAGTCTTTGTACAAAGCAAGTTCTTATTGCTTTTAACTTTTCTGATTGTGCAATAGACTCAAAATAACTTTAAAGCTCACTCTGAAGACCAGAAAGAGAGGATTGCACTCTGAGAAGTTACATTTATGAATATGGTACTTCGCTAATAAAAATATAAGAGTTATAAAGAAAAAGGTGCCATTTCTTTTTTCATATTCCAGAAAACCAAAAATGACATTTCTCTAATTCTAAGTAAAAACAGAATTGGGATTCTAATAAATTCAGGAATGTCAGACCAGAATCTCTGAGTGTGGGTCCAGCGCCAGTTTCTGGTTTATCCAAACAAAAAGACAATTTTTGTTGATATCTTCTTTAAGTATTTTAAGAGAGACCTTGTCAGGGTAAAACCTATGAATTAGTTTATATGTTCCTTCTTTCACTTTATTAGTTATAAGAAATTTGTGTGATAAGGACTGTTCCTTCTTCCAAGGAATATCATCTACAATTCCATTCTAGTATGAAATCACATAAGGCATGGAGGCAATTATTCCTGAAAAAAAAAATTTATTTTCTTGTTATTTTTTTTTTTATTTAGAAGAAAGACACTCTTTACCTATAAGTGATGCACAGATATCCACAGATGGAAAAGAAAGAGTCAGAGGACAAAACTCCCTGTAGTACTGCATCAGCTGCAATGACAAACTCTTTTGGAGTTACAGGAATTTCATGTTTTAATTAAAAAAAACTCAGAATAGTTACAGATTGATCCATTTTGATTGCACAGTTGAGCTAAAAAAAAAAAAAAAGAATACAATTTCTAAACCAACTGTCAAAGAAAAGCGATTTGTTTTTCTATAACAAGTCCTTATTATTCCAGATGGGATATGAGTGAGGTGTGAAATCATGCTAAAAAATGACAGAGCAGGCCAATAGCGTTTGTTTATGAAAAGGGGATAATTTGACAGGGATTTTCATAATGTTGTAATTCCAATAATTAATTAATTAATTAATTAATGACCACCTAGATTTGAGAAAATGTGGTTAGGGATGAGATTCCATATAGAAGTGTAATTATTAATAAAATTATTTGAATGTGTTGAAATCATGAAGGTTCAATCTGTTCATTATTACAGATTTTCTAACAAAATGAGTTTTTTTAATACAAAGTAAGTATCCTATCTTTTTTTTTTTTTTTTTTTTCTTAAGTAATGGTGTCAGCATTGCAGGAGATAGCTGCACATGTTAGTCCTGACAGACCCTCTGCTCTGAGACAGGGATCTACTCTTTAATGAGAGATCTCTAAAGCCATGACTGCAGCCTTTTCTGTGTATTTTCAGTCACTGGCTTGGAGGACTTTTATTTGTGTGCGCGCGTTCACGTTGATTGGACGTATGCGGAAGTTCCCATGAGCCTCTGCGCCAGATTTGTGTTGTGTGCGGAGCGGTGTGTGTGTGAGGGAGAGAAAAAGTAAAGATGGCGGCTGATGGAGTCCCGGGCGCAGAGTCTACCCCGGACCTGAACTCATGGAGCGTCCCCGAGTTACAGGCCAAGATGGCGGAGATTGGAGCGCCGGTCATGGGTGAGAAAAACGAGCTAATGTGAATAAAACTCCCGAGTTAGTGCACCGGTTAGCTAGCTCTGCTAACTCCAAGCAGCACCGCATCTCTTAGCGTTAGCATTAGAATTAGCATTAGCGGTAGCGTTAGCATTGGCTTTAACTAACAAAAACAGCTGCAGTTTGGTGCTACTTCATAACTTGTGTTTTGTTACATGATGCTTTGGCTCCATTTGCGTTTTATTCCGTGCGTCGTGTATTGAAGGCACTGCTTCAGTAATAATGAGGTGTGAAGCTGGTGGTAATGAATGAGGCTGTCCGCCATGTTTGTGTTGTGTGTAAAGCAAAAGGGGAAAAAAAGCTAACGCTGAGCTCCACAGCTCCTGAAAATGTCCTGAAAAGCTCCTCAATTTCCTTCTAATATATTCATTTCTACTGCTTTTTTTTTCTTTTAATGTGTAAATGCTGAAAGTCTGCTCTGTTCTTTCTTTAGGCCCAAGAGAAGAGTTAATAGACAGACTGAAATCCTACATGATGCAGGTAAGCCCACTTCCCACCTTATATCTATCTATCTATATATGCGGAATATATATATATATATATATATATATATATATATATATATATATATATATATATATATATATATATATAGCGCCTATATAACTGTAAATATAAGGTGTGTGTGTGTGAGGAACTAACTTCAGAGGATAACAAACTTCATGTCAGCACTTAAAAATTTTACAATTTATTTCATACATTTTAAGTCACAGTATGTCATATGCATGAAATGTATGGCAAAATTAACTTTTTGTCATTGATAATACAAAAAAAGACTATTTTGTGTGACGTTTATTATTTTTTTTCTGATCAAAACTACTTGAACACACATCAAGTCGTAATTCCCACCTCTGAACTCATACACACTCCTGAGGAGGACTTGGCAGTGATATGCCTGGCTCCAGTATGGTCTCCAATCTTTTCCTTCTGTCATTATAAAGTATCAAATTTACTAATTATTAAGCAATCCAGTTTCCCAATTTTTTATATCTTTATTCAGATTTGAAAATCAGTCAAATATTCCAGTTACTAAAGCAGAATTTGCTGCTGTAATTGATGCAGTTTCCTCACAGAGTTAATATACGTTTCATTTCAAGTCAGATTATAACGGTTCTTATGCATGTCTGGTGGAAAAGTATGAAACGTAGAGGCACTCTTTTCTCAACCTGAATCATTTTAGGGAAGCGGATGACGATTCAGTTGTAGTAATATACAGAGTGTCCCAAAAGTTAGGAACCAAAGAAAGTGCCAAGAAGCATTATCTCTACACTTTCATCCAATGATAATGCCACTTTTCACCTGTATGGAAAAAAATAAGTGTAAATAAATCACAAAAAAAAAAATCGCATATTTGTAGTTTAGCTCCTGTTGGGTTCGGACGGTCTTTGGATGTTTCCTTACTGTCAGCACTATCGCACTGAGCATAAGGGAACTGTGTTCTTAGTTTCTGTTGAAATTGGTTCTTGTAAAATATATTCTGGGTTTTCGTGCTGCCAAGGCACAAGGCACAGTGGCTTGAGTTTAAAACTGTGCACCTACAAGACAATGTAAAAGTCGTGTGTGTCTTGATTTCACCGATTACAAGCTTTAGCTTCAGGTTGTGATTTGTCTCCTCAGACGGGTGTGATGTTGACTAAACCCAACTTGCCGGGTGGAGAGGACAAGCCCATGACCACGGTAAGAGATCTCTGTTCAGGTCATTGTAAGGCAGCTAAGAGATGATAAGCGAATGCCGCTTTGCTTAACACAGTGTTGGAGTGGTGGTGCATTAGGGTTTTTTTTTTGTGTGTGTTATGGTGTCCAAGCAGCAGTAATTTTTGTGTTTCATGCAAATTCTCTCCCTGTGTCAGATGCCAGGTCTGCCTCCCATGCCGCCGATGCCTTCCATGCCTCTGCCCCCGGGCATGGGTGTGCTGCAGGCCATGAGCATGATGGGAGGACCACCTCCACCTGGCATACGCATGAGCATGGAGCCGCCGGGTGTGTCCTCTGGCATGGGTCAGGACGACCCGCAGAAGATGGCCCAGAGGGCCAGCCAGGTAAGAGAGTGTGACTGGTAGGCGGTGCTTAAATAGATTTCAAGGATCTGATATGGAATATCAGGAATGGACAATTCATTAATTTGTCCTTAGAGGTGGGCAGTGTGTCAGAAAACTATCCTGTACGTAAAACATGAAGACATTTTTACGATGCATGAAAAGTAACAGTATTTAGATTTAACCAAGTGACAGCAAAATGTAGTTAAACTAAGAATAAATTTTAGCATCTAAACCGCTGCTCCTTGCTACAAGAAACAGTGTTGGTTACAAACTGTGATATCTAGGAAATGCATATAGTGATGTAATTTATCTCGATATTGTCTATTTAAGATATTGTTTCCTTCTTATGACCCGTGTTATTTAGATTACTGCTGATGAAAGTGAAATGGATTAACATCTGTGTTGTGTTTCAGGGGGATTCCAGAGTGATGGAGGAACAGCTAAAAGAGCAGGAGCTTCTCGAGCAACAGAAGAGAGTAAGAGATCAGAGCCTAAGGCACTGCATGAACACTATTATCACTGCACTTATGTACACAGAGTTTAGTTTGGTTCTTTCCGAAACATAGCTGCAATGTGATTATATGTGAGTTAATTTAATAATGTTCAGCGACTTTCATTCCTAGTTTTGCTCCTGTTTCAGCACTAAGCTTCCCCCTTGTTTGTCTCCAGGCTGCACAGCTGCTGGAGCACGAGAGGCAGCAGGAGCTGGTCAAGCTGCAGCAGACGGGACCACCAGGCACCCGGGCTCCAGAACCAGGACCTGCACCCAACCTGCTGCCCCCCATTCCTCCACTCAGAGGTTACTGTCTGTTCCTCCACTCCACACTGAGATCAGATTTATAACTGCTTTTAACTGCATTGTTGCGCATTACCTAGGCAAGATGGCTGCCGGGCATATCCTGTGTTTATTCAGGTCATCGATTGTGTATGTTGGGGAAAATTTATTCTACAATGTAGTTGAAATGTACCAGTATGATGTAGAGCCATGTCTCAAATCATAACAGTGTTCTATTTTATGCAGCTTTCCTTTTTAACACTAACCCATTTCTCAGTTACTGTTAGTGTTGATATGATTCGGTTCGAGCCCCATCCAGTGATTCAGTTAAATGTTGAGTTTAACAGTATTGAGTGGAGCAGTGACCTCTGAAACGAGCTACTTACGCCAGCATTACCTGTTTCATCTTTCATTAATATTAGCCCTTGCTGACTTTGCAGTGTAGCCAAGTCTTTGTGCCGATAGTGTGTTCCATTGCAGTGTTGCACATGGCAGTGCTTTTGTGGAGATTTCCTGATGAGCTTTTATTAGAGATGAACGCTCGGCTTAGGACTTGGGGATGCGTCGCGCACATCTCTCACGCTTGCGCGCCGTCATGAACAGAGGAGTGTACGTCTATTGCCATGTGCATCTTTATTTGACAGCAACCATTTTCCTTTTCAATTCAATCCAGATCTACTCTGATAAATCAACGTAGCCATATAGGCATGTAGACCACTGGATAGATTTTTCCCTGTTAGAATTCATTGTGTCTTTGTACCCCTACATGCCAAGCTTCTAAATTTGTCGATTTTTGCAGATGGACAAAAAGTGTGTCATGCATGTTCAGAAAATGTGTGCTGGGGATACTGAACTGAAGCTATAAATTTCATTTTTGTTGAAACATGTTTGATTTCATCTGTTTCAGGACTTAATTTGTTTATCCCCAGTTTGCACTGTGTGATTTTGTGTGCAGTAATAAGGCTTAGTCTGTGACGGTATTTTTCATTTCTTAATCTTCATTCTTCACTATCTCAACACTTCCTTTTGTAGCCTTGACAACCAGTGGTCCGCCCCCTCCAGGCGTTTCCATGGTATCACAGGCGAGTCAGAGGCAGAGAGTACCACCTCCACCTGGAGAGGACGTGAGAGAGGTATGAACTGCTCTTTCACACGTTATGGGTGTTCTGTATCTGCTTGGGTACAGAACATTGACGCTGGCCAGTGCAGTGCAGTGCATTATGGGATTTCATGAGTGCACTGGTTCTTCTCCATTAAACTTTTGGAAATGACTAGAATATAGCAGACCTTAATGGCCTTAATGTAGTGTACTTTCTTATTCTGTGCTGATATTTTATCTCTTGTGTTGTGTGAGCAGTTGTGGCAGAGTGATGATGTGGGAATCGGGCCGAAGATCCCTCAGGCTCTGGAGAAGATCCTGCAGCTGAAGGAGATCAGACAGGAGCAGCTCACTGCCGCTCCTACAGGTCAGAATGCAGTGAACGCTCTGAGCCTAGCAAACTGTGCTGCAGAAAACAAAAAGGTTAACACTCAGTGTGTGTTGTGTTCTCAGAAGAGGAGGACGATGACACGGCCGACATGGAGATGAACAGCTCTCGTCCATACTCAGACGATGAAGAAGAAAGCACTCTCTCTAAAAAGGATGTGAGTTTTACAGACAGCCTTGTTTCACTTTGTGTGGTCAGTAGAGAGGTTTATTGTATATGTTAAGAAAAGGAAATGTTGTGTTGTTCAGTGCTGCACTGCTAATTAGTCGATAAAGTAATTAAGCTAGTTTAAAGTTACTTTATTTAAAAAGCGAGAGGAGAATAAAACTTGCGATTGGAGATGGTAATTAAACTAATAGCTTTGTTAATTCTGCTGAAAGAAATGTAAGTCAGCTGATTGAATTACTGCCACAGACAGACTTGTAAACTCACTTAGAACGTTAAAAAGATGAGGAACGAGATCTGATTGGAGTAGGAAGAGTAGAACTAAGGAATAAAACGCAACGTGTTAGAGGAAGATATAAGAGGAAAATCACACAAACCAGAGTTACTGATACCACCCTGAAGCTGATTATTTTCCAATAGCATCCCAATGTGTTTTTTTTTTTTTCTTTTTTTTAAATTAATTAAACAAAACATGACACTTTTTATTCATTTATAGTTACATTGAATGTTGTGGAACATCCATAACAAATATAAATACTCATTCCTTCAAAACTCTTTTTTTTTTCTCTTTTGAATTTAATAAGACAAAAAATGCAGCTTGTCATTTTATATATTAAAAAAAAAAACAAAGATCCTACTGCCCTGTCAGCTTTATCTCTGACTGTTACAAAGCGCTAACACTGGAGACTCCTTCCAAAAACTTCACCATATCAACAATTACACTCTTGTTTAAAAATCTGGAAGGTTTGCCATGGTCTTTGTGTCAGGTGTTACTATAGAAACAATAGAGTATCAAAAGGAGCGCTTTAATTATAAACCTTGAGGTCAGAACTACTGTCAGAGCTGCTGTTGTAGAAAATTAATCAACTCCTTCTGACAAATCTGATTTGACAATTCAACAAGGCTATGATAGTGAGAGTAATAGAAAAACTCAGTTCTGTTAATATTCAAGATACGACAAGGATTGGAGTCTTATAAGTCTATCAGAAATTTGTTAATGTGAGTTATTGTAATGCTGATTTCAAATCATAACATAGCAGGAGTTTAAAAGGGAGGTGACCTTTAAAACTTCAATGTGACCTCCAGAAAAGCCGCAGACGCAGGAACCGGAGGAAGAAGAAGAAGAGGAATCAAGAGAAGAATGAGCAAGTGGAGGCGAGAAAGAACGAGGCTGAGAAGGACAAAGAGAAAGATCCTGAAGTGGAGATCGAGTACGTGACAGAGGAGCCAGAGATCTACGACCCCAATTACATTTTCTTCAAGAGGATCTTCGAAGCGTTTAAGGTGAGTCTTGCAATGTGTCTTGCTGAGTTAAAGGGGTGCATCCTAATATTGAAATTGAAATCAAAACTCCTTGAAAACCCAGAGCTGTATGTTGTGCTCAAATGTGAGAAGAGCATAGAAGCTCTCCTGACTGCTAAGACGTGTTATTGCCAGGTTTATATGGATTTCTATTCTGTCCCCCAGTTGACAGATGAGGTGAAGAAAGAGAAGGAGAAGGAGCCAGAGAAGACCGAGAAGCAGGAAATCACCTCGTATAAGAAGAAATTTTTAGAGGAAAAGAAAGACAGCGACGACAGTGACGAGGTGACGTGTCCATGTGCCTGGAACACTCGAGTCTATTCAGCTTTGTTTAGTGTATTCTATATTAAGTATCTCCACCTCTTTCTGTTCCCACAGGAAATCAAACCGGATGTGCCAAAACTCTCCAAGAAGAAGCTGAGAAGGATGAACAGGCTGACTGTAGCTGAGCTCAAACAGGTTTCTCACAAAAACTCACCCTTACACACATAGATATGTGTAGAAATATAATGCCCGAAAATCTCGCATTTTCCATTTTCCGTAACTACGATGTGCAAGCGTTGGTCATGGTTTCCTCTCGTTCGCAAGCTGGTGGCACGTCCGGACGTGGTGGAGATGCATGACGTGACGGCACAGGAGCCCAAGCTGCTGGTGCATCTGAAGGCCACGAGGAACACTGTACCCGTGCCTCGCCACTGGTGCTTCAAGAGGAAGTACCTGCAGGGTAAGAGGGGTATCGAGAAACCGCCTTTCGAGCTGCCCGAGTTCATCAAACGCACCGGCATCCAGGAGATGAGAGAAGCCCTGCAGGAGAAGGTGAACCACTCAGTTACCTGTGTGCAGCTACTGTATATTCAAAGTTATCTTTACTGTCATTATGTGTATTTAATAACAAAATGATATAGTGAGCTGTTCACTGCTACGACACACACATCACAAACGTACAAAGTAGCAACTTAATAAACATAGTGAGGGTTTAAAAAAAATAACACTGTTAGTGTATCTTTGGAAAACAAAATTCAGTAGTGTAGCACTGTGTTTTTATTTATTATTGTTGGATTGTGTGGTTTCTGGGCTACATTTATGTATATTATATTTTCTAAGCAGCCCACATTTTTCCATCAGTTTGAGACCTGAACTATTGCATCATCAGATGGAGGTGTTGTTACACTCTACTAATGCATGACTAATGCCACTAATGAGCAGCTTTGAGAACAATTTAATCCATCTAGTTAGAATTATACATAGAATAAAGGCATTGTTGTGGATAATGATTATGTTCAGAACAGGTATGTGTTTTTATTGCTTTAGTTGTTTTAGTGTGTTCAGTTGTTTTTAAGCGTTGAGCTGTTAAAAAGCTCCTGTTTAATTTGTTGTAGTTGGCAGTAAAATGCTGGTTTCTTTCTTGAAGCATTGATTTATTGTCATGGTATTACATTTTTTTTTAATCTCGACAATTTAAAAAAAAAAAAAAAAAAACCTGTCCACATGGTTTAAAAGTTGGTGTCAAGGCAACAAAATGACACTTTTGGTGAGAGACAACAGAAATTTGGTGTGATTTTGACATGAAACTTTGTCATGAATCTAAATATTTGGTGGCACCAGAGTTGAAAAATGGCTATGAGAGGCCTGGAGGTTTGGACCCGTTTCTTCTTGTCACTAGTGCCAGACTATAACCACCGTGAACTATTACAGTGCAAATATACTGCATTTTCACTGGACATGATTGTTGTCATAATCTTTGTCTCAAATGGAAAATCCTAACGGTTCAAAATTATTTATGTTGGTATTGCACCATGTGGGTGCCTTGCATTAAGTTCTGAAAATGTGCACAAGCGATACTCTGAACCGCTGCAGGATACACATGGAGGCCATCTTTCACACACACGCGTAGTTAAAAGCAAGTAAAAATCAGCCGTTACTTTCCTTCAGTTGTAATTACATGCTGTTGAAACCAATACAGAATAACATCCACCACTGTGCTTTTGAACAAAATATGCAGGAAAGTTTATGTTCGGTACATCAGTACGTTGCACCATTATTGTAAATTAGTTGTAACAAGTAGTAAAGGCTAAATGTCTCTCCTTTCAACAGGAGGATGCTAAAACTATGAAGACCAAAATGCGGGAGAAAGTCCGCCCAAAGATGGGCAAGATTGACATTGACTACCAGAAGCTCCATGATGCCTTCTTCAAGTGGCAGATCAAGCCGAAGCTCACCATCCATGGAGACCTGTACTACGAGGTAATATACTAGCTTGTCTCATGTTTAACTGTTTGAGTAGCACTGGCCTTTCTCTGAGAAGTATTTTCAGAGGAAATATATAGTATATTTCTCTCTCTCTCTCTCTCTCTCTCGTAAATGCATTATGTGACTCATGGTTCTGCTTTTCCCTCTGTCTCTCAGGGTAAGGAGTTTGAGACACGGCTGAAAGAGAAGAAGCCTGGAGATCTGTCTGATGAGCTGAGGATTGCGCTGGGCATGCCCACTGGCCCTGTGAGTTCTTCATCATGTTTATCTAGTTTGCACAGTGTGTTAAAATTCCCTGTGTGCCTGTTAAGGAAATTCTTAACAAACAATATCTATTTACTGTGAAATTAAAATACATTCGTACCTAAGAGAAGGTGATGGCACATAAAGCAGCGAACTGTTAGGGGAAATAAATAGAACCATACAATGATTTTGTGGGTTTTTGTACACCAAGGCCTTTCCCCATTTTTAGATAGTTTCTCATACTTTAACCACAGATAGTAAAAGGTTTAGCTTAAATATGATTGAGTGCAGTTATCCAGATGAAATGTTACAGCTAGCCAGTGAATGAATGTTGAGATTGGGTTTGGTGCCATTATTTGTTTAGGGAGAAGGAAAAAAAGAGTGGCTTCCATCTCTGCTGTACTCATCCTTTTGAATACTTTAGTGCATTTTATCCAGCAGAGGGTGCTGTAAATGTGGAGTAGTGATTGTTCTGCTGTTTAAAACCCTAAAGTGTTTTTATGTGCATGTTTCTTCCCCTGATGAAATACATTTCTGGCACAGCTTTGTTGTGAAATAACAATATGTTTCTCTTTCTTTCTCTGCAGAACTCACATAAAGTTCCTCCTCCGTGGCTTATTGCCATGCAGAGGTACGGTCCTCCCCCTTCCTACCCCAATCTCAAGATCCCCGGCCTCAATGCCCCCATTCCCGAGGTTAGTCTGGGGCAACTGCATCCAAACACCACTAGCTCCATGAAAGAAAAACGTTCTCTGCTGTCATGGTTTCTGTAGACCACGAGTTCCCAGTCCTGGTCCTGGAGTACCTCCTGACTTGCACATTTACATTTGTTCACTTGCGTCAATTAATCATCTAATTCACAACCCGTTGTCGTGGCACAAGTCAAAACACTGAAATGTGCAGGATATGGGGTACTCCGGGACCCTGAAACCTAGGATTGTGCAAATACACAATTGAGTAGAGTACTTGTGGGAATTTAAGACAAAAATGTCCTGAGGTGTAGGATGTTGAGCAAGGAAATGCTTGTATGAGGTATTAAGTTAACAGGCTTAGCTATCTGTATACCAGGTTTTAAAGTGTGTTAAAAACAGAATATTTTATAAATCTGGTAGCTCAAGTAGCAGTGTGTTAAAATACCTTTTTCACACAGAACTGCTCGTTTGGTTATCATGCTGGAGGATGGGGTAAACCTCCCGTAGATGAGACAGGAAAACCTCTTTACGGCGACGTGTTCGGAACCAACGCTGTAGACTTCCAGGTAACAAGCACGCTCACACACACATGCACATCAGAACTTCCATTCTAACTGCTTAAAACACTTAAGTGTTTGAGCGCATTTAAATATTAATTAGCTCCTAATTACTTCCACAGACAGCCGGCATTAGCAGTAGCATTAATTACGCATGTTGCATTCATCTTTATATTGCATAAACATTTCAATTTCTTAAGCAAAGACATTCATTAGCAGACAGAATAATGTTCTTAATGTTTCTGATTTGATCCCATAGTAATGTTTTGTTCTTATTTAGCTAGGTTTTAGATTTCTTACTCTACACAAGATACTTGTAAAAATCCAGCAGCTTTAAGTCTTCAACACACAGAAGCACCTCTAACATGCAGTTAGAATTCCCAAATTAACTACATGTGCTCTTTATTCACTGCATGTGCTCACTACATAAGAGTGTAAGAGAGTAAATATAACATTACATACTATATGAGATTTAGCCACTAAAACATGGCTCTAATTTGTTCATTTTCAACATTTTATTTCAAAATTTATACATATGTGAAAATACGGCATTCCATTAGGTGCATGTATTTACAGCAAGCAACACAGAATTTTATAAAAATTCTAATAGTATTTGAATTAAGATTAAAAAAAAAAACTAAAGCCGTTAAAGAGCATGCTCATTTTAAACAGCAAAGTAAAAATATAAATATCTGAACAGGCCAAAGCGGAAGAGGAAGAAGTGGACCGAACCCCGTGGGGTGAGCTCGAACCGTCAGATGAAGAGTCTTCAGAAGAAGAGGAAGAGGAGGAGAGTGACGAGGACAAACCAGACGAGTCCGGTTTCTTCACACCTGCCGACAGGTAGCGCTACTTTGCACCACAGAGATCGTGATCATGTTGTAATGAGATGTGAAGACTAGTCTGATCTGTCTGTCTGTCTGTGTCTCAGCGGCTTAATCACTCCCGGTGGCTTCTCTTCGGTTCCCGCTGGCATGGAGACTCCAGAACTGATTGAGCTCAGGAAGAAGAAGATTGAAGAGGCGATGGATGGGTGAGTGTGTGAATGTGTGTGTGAGAAAGAGGAATCAAAGGGGGATGTGTGTGATGTGGTCAAATGAGCCCAAAGTTGTTGGAATGTTGTATTTATTAATATTTTTTTTTTAACTATTACATTGTGAGTTAAACCCTAGGAGCCCATGATCTGTGATGGCTTACCGTTCAGGTTCATGTTGGTACCTGGTATGAATAACTGGTGATTTTCCAGTGTATCTGTGTATTTTGTCAGTATTTTTCCCTTTAGATAAATTGAGTATGGCTAGTCTTGTGTAAAACATCTTTACCAATCACAAGGCTGATGTCACTTGTTCCCTTACATAACTTTTTTTTTTCTCTTTTAAATCAAAATTCAGTTCAATTAAATTTTATCTGTGTAGAGTGTATAACAATTGACATTGGCACAAAGCAGCTTTACAGAAATATATGAGTTCAGAAGATATTTTAAATTTATAAATTTGTCCCTAATGAGCAAACCAGAGGCGACAGTGGCAAGGAAAAGCTCTGAGACCTGATGTGTTTCCCCCTCAGTGTGGTTTGTTTAGACAGCAATCACACTGGTGTAGACCCAAAAAAAAAAAAAATTTCAGCTGTATACTTGCCACAAACTGTTTTTTTTGTTTGTTTGTTTTGTTTGTTTTTTTGCTTTTACATTAGTTTAATTAATTAAACCAAACCAAGTAGCAGACAAACCAAAAGTATCCATTTAGCTGAAATAATGGATGTGTGAGTGCCCTGAGATAGTCGATTAAGACTGCTCATTAGAATATTTGGCCCCGCCCATACAGCCATACTGTACTCTGAAAAGTCTGTTCATTAAATTCAGCTATTGATTTATTTTTGTTTGTTTACATCCTCCAAATTCAAGCTTTAAGGATGAAACATTTTTAATATGCCCTGTATTCCCTAGGAAAGATTTTCTACATTGTACGTTGTGGTGTTGTAACTCTGTGTGTGTGTGTGTGTGTGTGTGTGTGTGTGTGTGTGTGTGTGTGTGTGTGTGCGTGAACAGAAATGAAACTCCTCAGCTGTACACAGTGCTGCCAGAGAGGCGAACAGGCCCTGTGGGAGCAGCCATGATGGCGTCCACACACATCTACGACATGTCTGCGGTGAGTGTGTACGCATGTGTATATGTGAGACTAAAGGTCTCCGGATAAACGGATGTGCACAGAGATCATTACACTTAAGATGTACAAAGTGCTGAATGTAATATTAGGAATATTTTACGCAATAAGGCAACTGTTTCTGAAGCCAAATTAAAAGAATATTTGCAGTTCTCATTAACACATCATTAGCTGTCTCTTTAAACCAGACCACTGCAGGCTGTGATTTATAAAAGCACATGACGGAGAGGAGTTGTATGAGGCTGGGAATGTCAGTTTACTCTGTTTGATCGGCTGCCTAAATTGTGCAGACTTTAGTCTGGGCTTTAGTCATCAGAAGGGAGCAGTAATTCTCTCTGTTATGCCATGCCGTAATCTCGCCTCCTGCTCATCTGTGAGCGGAACTCCATTAAATAGAAATCAGACTCCAGCCTTCTAGATTGGCCTTGTTTACACTGTAAATGATGGGGGCGATTAATGAGTGCAGTAGTGTGTCAGTGTGCATACTAATAAACCTATTTTTAAACACTTTCCACCCACATCTTCTCTGCTTCTATTTCACTTGCTATCTCTCACTCATTTCTCTCTCTCTCTCTCTCTTTAGGCGGGGGCAGCGCGGAAGGTGGCCGGGGTGGCCGGGGTGTCGGGGTTGGGCGGAGACTCTCAGGGCGTGGAGGTGGCTCTGGCCCCAGAGGAGCTGGAGCTGGACCCAATGGCCATGACGCAGAAGTACGAGGAGCACGTGCGCGAGCAGCAGGCTCAGGTGGAGAAGGAGGACTTCAGCGACATGGTGGCTGAGCACGCCGCCAAACAGAAGGTACCGCTACAACTTCGCATTCTCACACTCTTACACGCACCTCAGTTTTTATCCAGAAATGTGTGCAATGAAGTATGGATTTGCATCAGATAATTTGTATTACCTTTAATATAAAACAAAAAAAAATAACTAAAAACAAATTATGACTATATATAGAGCAATGCGATTTCGAAGCCGCATGCTCTGCCTCAAATTTTTACTATCCAGGTCTCAATTTGCGTCATCATGTTCAGTGATTTATTTAATAGCAACCTAATTTGTCAAACATGAACAAACTTTAACCAAAAATTTCAGTGATTATATTTCTACTTACATATTTTTAATTTTGTCAGTGTATAGAGTCTGCTTCAGCCAAATATATGTTTAAAAGTATGACAAAACATAGAAAACATTTGAATAAAAACTACAGAACAATGAAATATTAAAAAAATAAAGGAAAATAAAACAAACTGACAAGATATCTAAAAATAATAATAATAATAATAATAAATAAAATCCTAATACAAACTAATTTTAAGTATTTAAAGTAATTTTCAAACACTCAAAACTGTAATATTACTTTACAATCTATAAATAAATTTTTTTCTTTTTTTAAAAAATCGCATGAACCATTCAACCTACAGTACACTTCAAACCTGATGACGCAAGTCTCAATTTGCGTCATCGTGTCCAGTGATTTATTTAATAGCAGCTTAATTTGACAACATGAAGAAACTTTAACCAAAAATATTAGCTTGATTAGCTTTCTGGCTAGTGTAGCATGCAGGTTCTGTTACCATGGCAACCTCTATGATCACCAAGTGAGCCTGTATGTAATTTCCCCCTAATCAGTTTCTTACTGCGGTACTGAGAAATTCTTTTTGACTTTAGCACTTTGTTAACAAATCTGACTATTTATAACCAGATATTCAAGATGTGTTAATCATTTAAAATCACGTTTTTATTTCAGGCTTGTTATGAATATTAACCTGAAATACTCATATTTAAACGTAACTAAAGTGCAAAGTCTATTCTTGTCAAATTCATCCACAGGAGAGGTTTCAAGCTTATGCAGATTTTTACTGATGGAATATAAAGTGTTTGTCTGACTTGTGTGTGGTGCAGGATTGTAAACGTTACTCACTTCTTCCTTCTTTTTCACTGCTCTCTCTGTGTGCATCCGGCAGCAAAAGAAGAGGAAAGGCCAACCACAGGACACTCGCGCCGGAGCCAAGAAATACAAAGAGTTCAAGTTTTAAAGAGGAGACGAGCGTGAGACCACAGATAATCATACCGTCTGTTTTTCCTTTTAGCGTCAGCTCTGTAGAAATAAAGGCGTCTATCTGTAAGCTGATGACAAGCGATTTTTCACGTTTCACTGTCTTTTGTAAATAAAATATAAACCCATGCCATTTTATTTGTGTGTTATTCATGATGTTTCTGCATCGACAGATGGTTTAAAGATTCACAGATGATTCTTTTATAAATAGTTGTTTCTCTTTAGAGCTTTGTAAATGCAATAGCCATCTGGGTCAGAATATAAAATCTACACTGCAGGATAGTCTCAGCCTCTAACAAGCAACAAGTCACTTGTAGTTTGTCGCTTGAGGGCGCACCCTGTCCAGTGTTATGGTTTTTTTGTTTGTTTGTTCATTCAGTTCGGATGAGAAGTGGCAGCAGTGAAAATAGAAGTCCTTCTAAAGCCAACTAGTTAAACACTAATTAAATAACGCACTAATCGGTGAAATTAGTTGTTTGATTTGTATATTGTGTGATCAGCTTCGTACTAGCTTTGTAAGCAAAGCAAGCTAACTGTACAAGCTATGTATCTTTGTTTTTCTTCGTAGTGTCTTTATACACATTTATAGATAGGCCATGTGTGAGAGGATAAGATGAAATCATGGTTGTAAGCTTTTCTTCCATTTTTGAGCATCAGACAGTAAATGAGAGCTAACGCTGACTAGGAACTGAAGAAACCTCAGACTCCACGCATCATAAGATTAGTCCGAGGAATCATTATAGCCAGTTGTTTGGTTTTGTCGCTTTACAAAGAGAGAATCTCAGTTCAAATGTCATGCTGTCACTTTGTCACTCGCAGCTCAATGTCTCACACAGGTATAGAAAATAAACCATTGTTTGTTGCTGTGTCGCTTGCTAGTGTGACCGTGGGGTCAGGCGCTACTCTTGGGTGGTCATAACCATCAGCTTTCCATGTTCAGCTTAAGCCTTGATATTGATGCGTGTACATGCACAGGTTATCAGCCTGATAAAGATTTAGTTAACGGAGTAACAAAAAACAAGTTTTTAACATTATTCAGGATTTTTATTGAAGCAGTTGGTAGTAAGTTAGTCTTGCAAGTCTGACTCCCAGTGGAGCATCTGAGGCTGAGACTTGCGATATTTTTCTCCCAAAAACAAACAGTCCATCACTGAACGTTTGTAATATCAAGTAGCAGCTTTCTGTGAAACTCTTGCTGTGATCTGGTGTGCAAGAACACTCGAGAACCAGGAATGGAGAACGCTGTATTAGTGTGGATGTTGTGCCCCTGGCTGCAGTCACATGATTTTGCCAGTAGAGGGTGCAATGACTTGCTGTAAATGTGAGTCACCTGACGTCTGGGGTTCAGCTTGACCTACTTAACTGCTTTCACTAGAGCTGACTCGGTCACCCACACACACACAGCCTTACTTAAGTACACATTCACTTCCATGCTCACGCACACACACTTAACCTCTGGCCATGTATACGCGCACAGTGTCAGTAAGTCCCCTGGCTCTTAGCTGGACAGGATCCATTATGCAGCTTTCTGTAGCAGTGCAGGACTTCAGCTCTAGTTTGTTCGTCATTGATCGAGTTAAGTGGCTGCAGCCATTTTTAGGCGCAGTTGTCAGAGCACACTTTCTCTTCTCTTTTTATTTGCTCCATGCAACATACAGAGTGCCTAATGGCAGCGATTCAGGTTCATAAAACAGGAATTAATACTCTGTCCATTTAGTCCCATTTAAGGAGAAGATCAAACGTAGTAAATGTGTTGATGAATGTGCTTTGTTCTTGAGCAAGAGCCAGCCCTTTAGATAACACCTCACACAAGCGGGCTGTTTCCCCATTTACTGCTGTTATAAGCTTTGTGTGCGAGTTGGATTGACTGAATAAACATCTCATTCCTTGTGTAAACTCTGCGGAGTGATGGCTACCAGAGCAAACACTCTGCGCGCTTTCTCTCTTTTCCGATGAACACCAGGCATGGAAAATAGCTGTCTGTTGGATGGGGTCATAAGTACTCAGAAGGGACTGTTCCCGATGCCTGAGGATACATTTTGTTTCCGTGAAGAATTCCGTGCTCATGTGACTGGCCTTTCGCTGCATCATCTTCCTCAGACACCGCCATCGGATTAGGCCATAGTACAGTAGTCTTTCTTGCCTTAATCTGATGCTTAATCCAATTTCAGGGCTTATTAAAGATAAACTACAAACCACTCACTCACTTTTCAGTAACCGATCTTTCCTGATCAAGGTCATGGTGGATCCGGGAATTCACCCAGGATGCGAGGATGGTCCATCGTAGAGCAACATGAACGCATGTATTCACACATAGGAGCAGTTTATCTTAGCTAGTCCACCTAGTGGCATGTTTTTGGGAGATGGGAGGAAACAACATGCATAGGAACTCCACACAGACAGTAACCCAAGGTCAGCATTGAACCAGAGACCCTGGAGCTGTGAGGAAGCAACACCACCTGCTGCTCCACCACGCTGACCAACTACAAAAAATGAAAAAGATGAAGCTGAGAGATGTGAATTAATTTTGTAATATTCCTCCATCTGTATATTTTCTGTACTGCTTATCCTACACAGGGTTGCAGAGAGCATATCTCAAGAGACTCAGGGCACAAGGCACCCTGGACAGGGTGCCAACCCAGCACAGGGCACAATCATACACACACCATGGACAATTTAGAGATGCCAAACATCACTAAATTTTCTTTGGACTGGGAGAGGAAACCCGTGAAGCAAGGAGAGAACATGCGAACTCCACGCACACAGGATGGAGGTGGGAATAGAACCCCCCAATCCCAGAGGTGCGAGGCAAACATGCTAACCACTAAGCCACCATTCTCCCTTAATTTGTAATATTTCTTAATAAAATAATTCATAATATTTTTCTGTTAGATGGAATGAGCAGGACAGTTGTGCACGCCAGCGGTTGTCAAACTGGAGGGTGTCAGGGTGTGTGTAAAAATTTCAGCGGTTGTATTTCTACTTTGACATTTTTAATTTTGTCAGTGTATAGAGTCAAACATTTCATGTTTAAAGATATGACAAAACATGGAAAACATTTGAATAAAAACTATAGAGAAATGAATTTTTTTTTAAAAAAAAAAGGAAAATAAAACAAACTAACGAGATATCTAAAAATAAAAAAAAAAATCCTAATACAAATTAACAAAGATAAGTAAACCAGAAACAAAACCACATGAAAATCCTGAAACCAATCTGATTTCTATTTGAAAAATAAAAGTAATTTTCAGACACTCAAAACTGTAATATTACTTTCCAATCTATAAATAAATTTTTATTTTTTTTAAAAAACAACTGCATGAACCAATCAACTCAAAGTACACTCCACACCTGTTGGAGCAAGCAGCCATGGCGTTACACAGTCTAGTGCTTTCCCTGCTTTCACACACGTCTTATCTGATAAGGCCCTTCAGGATCTGAGTCAGGTGTACGAGAGCGGGGAGAATGTTTAACTGCACGATGCAGGACAGGAGTCTGATGTTCACGTCTAAAGCCAGAGTCACTTGTGATGTCTGACCACAAATTTGCACATTGTAAACAAACCACTATGTTTATTTACACTCTATCATAAATGACCAGTTAATGAGGCTTCTGTGGTTTAGAACAACTTTTATTATGATGTGTGACTTTGCCTGTTAACTGTCCTAATCCTCTGTGTGTGTGTGTGTGTGTGTGTGTGTGTGTGAGAGAGAGAGAGAGAGATGGAGTAGACCCGTCATACCAAACTGAGCCTGTGTAATTTGTTGATCCTAATTTAATTCTAATCTGATGATCTGTCAGAGGCAGTGGAATGAGACATCCGAGTCGAGCAGGACGACCGAACACAAATCTCACTCCAGCTACAACAGAGTCGAGTTTCATTTTTTTTATATATAACTCACCCTTTTTTCTTGTTGATCAAAGCCTCAGGGCCTCTGATTCATATAACTGCTATCAGCACTTTTTCTTCTGAACTACTGGCCCGCCAACATCATCAAGGGCACTTGGACTGACGTTAAACACCAGTGATCTGGCAGTCTACTGATTATCTTGAATGTAGTATCTGAGATATGAGAATGTGCAGCGGTGGGCAGGTTGTAGCTCATTAGAAGTCAGAAGAGTTTAAACTTTAAGGGAAAAGTGATATAGACTATTCGTTAAAATGTCTGGAGCATCCAGGTGAAGCTGTTAAGCTCAGCAGGAGCTCTCGAGTAGTCGAGCAGATCCAAAACCTAGCAGGAACCATGGGAGATTTTTAGGTGGGTTTGGAGCAGGTAGTGCTTAACACAAGCTCAGCTTAAAGGAATACTCCACTGGTTTTCACACAAATCTTCCTCTATAGTGTGTTTGAATACTACAGAATAATTTCAACATTTCCCTGTGTTAAGCAGCTAAAAAAGACGTTTTCTCGAAACACACTTATAATGGAGGTTTAAGGGCAGTTGTTAAACTCGGTACTTTTTCAGTAGTTTAAAATCTACATGCAGGAAAGCAGAAAAGTTTCTTTCTTCCTGTTCTTCTTTTCTTAATTAATAAGAAAGCATTCATGTAAACTTTCTAGGGTCTACATTTTAACTGCAACAGGTGAGCGACGTTTTTGTTCCCCCAAGCCCCTGTTGGTTACCGTAAAACCCTGTATACATGTGCACTCCAGTTTCTACTACAATGTCCTCTTTGATAATCGTTAGCATTCAAATTCTTTGTAAAGTGTTTGATTTTACACTTTGTGGTGGGTTTATTTCAATTTTTTTCTCTTTCAGCTGACTATTTCTGGCCAAAATATAGTTAACTGATATTACATATAGAGTATACTCATTTAATGTTAGCTAACTCAAACATACAACTCAAAACATTCTCCATATACATTTGAAAGAGAGTAAAATCGAGACGAGACGAGATTACTAGAGTGACATGGAGGAAAGGGGCGGGGCTTCAGTCAATATCAGAAAGTTCACAATACTTACCCAAGTGTCAATCAGTCCAGGTTTATATGTCAGTTGGTTCATCTGCTATTTTTATTGAGGGGAAAAAAGAAGACTGATCTTTTTTGTGTATTTGTGTATTGTGTATCTAGACAATTAAAGACTATTTTACAAAATAAGCCTGAAGAATGGTAAGAAGATCACCAACATCTCAGTTCACAACATTTCTCCATGTGCGTAAAGCCTGAAGTCTACAGAACAGGTGCTGTTGTTTAGGGCTGGATGTTGGTTTCCACCATAAATGTTGTGAAAGGTTAGTAGGTTAGTAGTAGTGGAAAATAATTCTTCAGTTCTTTGTGGCATCAACAAAAAATGGCTAAAGAACCACGCATCAAGAGATTTTTTAAGGAAATTAAAATGGCTCCTATAAGGCAACACTCAGAAAACCCTTTCTGGTACCTTTGTTTTTAAGGTTGTAGTGGCAACAACATTCAAGTGCACTGGAAATGGATTTTTTTTAAAATATATATATTCATTAAGCATTTCAGCACTCATGATTTCAATGTGATAAACAGGTGAGGTTCATAGCTATGTAAAGAATAAAACACTCAGGGATGTGCTGTTATAGGAAAATAATCACCAATGGGGTGGTGTGGTGCAGCCTGAAGTGAAGAATTACTGAATTACTGAATTACTGTTACCAGCCTGGAGTTGATTATTTTTCCTGTAACAGCATGCGCCAAAGTGTTTTATTCCTCTTATACCACATCACATGGGGGGCATGGTGGCTTAGGGGTTAGCACTGTTGCCTCACATCTCTGGGGTTGGGGATTTGAATCCCACCTCCGCCCTGTTTGCTTGTTCTCCCTGTGCTTCAGGGGTTTCCTCTGGGCACTCTGGTTTCCTCCCCCAGTCCAAAGACATGCACTGTAGGCTGACTGGCATTTCCAGAATTGTCAGTAGTGTGTGACTGTGTGTATGATGTGTCCTGCAATGGGTTTGCACTCTGTCCAGGGTGTCCTCCACCTTGTGCCCCCAGTTCCCCAGGGTAGGCTCCAGGCTCCCCCAAATAGATGACTGGATGGACAATATCATGTCACATTGTATGTTTTATCCATTTATAGCTACTTTCAATATTGTGGAATTTCTGCACGTTGGTTCTGTTATGAATTACGTTATAGCAGCTATAAACATTCATTCCCTCTTGTGCAATGGAAATTGGCAGAAAAGTTAAAGAAACAGTTTTATCTCTGACATTGAAGAGTCCTTCCATAAATGTTAAATAAATATGTCTGTAAAAAAAAAAAAACCTCACCATATCACTGATTTTAAAATAACGTGTTTGTTTTATTAGCGTTATTATTAATGTGAAGCATTCACCACAAAAAAAGAAAGAAAGTTAAAGTCGCTACTACAGAAGTGATAACATGAGAATATAAACTGAATATAAACAGTGGTGCAGCAGTTTCCTCCCAAAAACATGCCAGTGAGCGAGTGTGTGAATGTGTGTGTGTGTGTGTGTGTGTGTGTGTGCCCTGTAATGGAGTGGCATTCCCAGAACGCAGGACAGGTGATGAGATGGTGACCTTGGAGACCTTGACCAGGATAAACCGGTTACGGGAAGATGAGTGAATGTAATTTGCCTTGCAGCCAGAACTACTGTCAGAGCTGCTGTTTTAGAAAATTAATCAACACCTTCTGACCAATCAGATTTGAGAACTCAGTAGCACTGTGGCGTAAATTCAGCGACGAATAGTGAAGAGCATTTTCAGTATTTCCTTTCGTAAACAGGTTGTGAGTTGCACTGCTTCTCTGTTTCACACTGAAAGAGTCGGAAGGAGGCAGAAAGCTTTCTCATGGAGGTAAATGTGGAGACAGGAAATGACACTGCTTCACTCTTATGAGCTTTCTGATTCATAACAATGACAATAAACAAGGCGATGTTGTCTATGTCTTCTACACTCCTCCACAGATCTCTCTCTCTCTCGTTCTCTACACTCCTCCACAGATCTCTCTCTCTCTCGTTCTCTACACTCCTCCACAGATCTCTCTCTCTCTCTGTTTTTCAGTTTGCATGTGCTTTATTAGTATGACAAATAACTGTACATTTGTATTGCCAAAGAAAGTATAAAGGAAGGGTAGAGTAAAAACAGGAGAAATAAAATAAAAAGACAAAATTAAAGAAAATACTAATAGATTAAAATAAACAGAACAAAAAAACAGTGCAAACTATGTACATAAATTAAGGACAATATAAAGGCACTATATACAGAATAACTGAAAAAAAGAAGGATAAAATGAGTAAAATTACAGAATAAAAGTGAATTTACTAATAAAGGTAAGAAAGAACAGAAAACAATAATAATAAAGAAGAGCAATCATAACAATCACAAGAAACACAAGGGAAAGGCAGATCACACCCTGTCCCTCATATTATACACCAATCTCTCTCTCTCTCTCTGTGTGTGTGTGTGTGTGTGTGTGTGTGTGTGTCGACCTGCGCGCGTGCGCTTGCCTGTGCACGGAAGGTCGCGTGCGTCTTTAACAGGGGGCGTGCCTTTCTCTCTCTCTCTCTCTCTCTCCCTCCCTCTATGTGTGTGTGAGAGAGAGAGAAATTTCCGCTTCCTGCATTCACAAACCCTCCGCACTGTCTCGCGCAAACACTCCCAGGCAGGCTTACACACATACACACACACGCACACATCCGCTGTAAGTGCGTTATCCCGCAGATTGCGGGTGCCTGTGCTCGCCCTGCAGGACCTATTTGTGGATCTGAAAGCAGACAGAAGCCCGGCCCGGGTGTCCAGCGGCTCGGCTGTAGAGCAGCATGTCGGAGCGCGGAGGAGGGCTGCCGAGGAGCGGAGGCGCGCCGTGTCCGTCTCCGCAGCCCTCCAAGCCGGTCGCGATCACCTCCAACCGCCCGGTGCACATGAACCTGTACGCGACCTGGGAGGTGGACCGCTCCTCTCCGAGCTGCGTGCCCAGGTAACGAGCTTCTCACTGCGGCTGAACGGGAGGCGTGTGACCGCCGGATGCACGTCCGTGCTGCGCTGATGGCACTGCTGCAGTCTGCTTCTCTCTGTCTGTGTGTGTGTGTGTGTGTGTGTGTGTGTGTAGATACGTGTTGGCGGAAGCTTTGTAGCTTTGTAGAAACACAAGGGCTACATGGTTGTTTTTTCCTACTTCTGCAAAACACCGAGATTCTCCCAGAGGCAGAAACAGAGGCAGAGGCAGATACAGCTCTCAGCACAGGAGCTGCAGCAGAGCTGTTTTTCTACAGAGCAAAACAAACCACTAACCTCCCATGCAAATATAAACACACAGGTAGCGTTCCAGCTGACAGGAAAGGCGCCTGTACACACACACACACACACACACACACAGAGAGAGAGAGAGAGAGAGAGAGAGAGAGAGAGAGAGAGACAGCAACAAAAATACATACTAGGAGGGTGAATTTAACACACACACACACACACACACACACACACACACAGAGCAACAAAAATACACACAAGGAGGGTGAATTCAACACACACACACATACACAGAGCAACAAAAATACATACAGTGAGGGTGAATTCAACACAGACACACACACACACACACACACACACACAGAGACAGCAGCAAAAATACACACAAGGAGGGTGAATTCAACCAACACACAGACACACACTGAGAGCAACAAAAATACACACAATGAGGATAAATTCAACACACACACAGACACACACTGAGAGCAACAAAAATACACACAATGAGGGTGATTACAACACACACACTGTGTCATATTAGTTGTGTTGTCATTTAAACCGGTTAATGTCATTTGTTTATCGTCTCCTGGTTAGCGGCTTAATGTTAGCTAGCATGCCTCATTGTGTATGTGTGTGTGTGTGTGAGTGAATGTTTTTGTGTCTTATGGGGACCCAGTGTCTCTGCAGGGATAGGAATATCTAACAGTTTTGACCTTGTGGTGACCTGCCAAATGAACACACATGCTTTAAAATAACAAAAAAAAAATCAGTTTTGATTGAATATATACATTTAGACAGATTTACTTTGTCTAAATATCATTTATATTAAAAAAGTAAATGGATTGTCCTTGTGTTGGGAAGACGATGAGTGAAAAAAATATATATATTTTTTTTTATGCAGAGCATTAATTAAGTATATTAATAATCATGTACATGGTTCTCAAGGATATTGAGACAAATGTGTGTGTGTGTGTGTGTGTCAGGACTACAAAATAAGATACATAATAATAATTTCTGCTGGGGATAATGCTGTGTAATTTGGTATTGGGTTGTTATTGGGCTGTAGGGACTTTGAGAGATGCACTAGACTGCATTAATTGTCTCTTGTTTTAATCCCGGTATGGTTTCAGTGTTGGCCCTGAATAATTGATTGGCTGTTTTGTTTTCAGACCCGGAACTCAGCTGAGCCTCTTAAACAGAGCTTAATACTGCTTAATAAGAGATACACTACACTCTGTGTGTGTGTGTGTGTGTGTGTGTGTGTGTGTGTGTGTGTGTGTGTGTGTGTGTGGAGACACGGACAGCGACATGGACATGAAGTAAGGCCATCAGTTTAGCAATACAACAGAATACCATGATGAGAAATTCTGAAATTGTTATACCACAGCACTGAATTCTCCAATCTGATTGGTCAGAAGGTGTTGATTCATTTTCTATAACAGTAGTTCAGACACATGTTCTAATACGTTATCATTTCTATCGGACGAACTTCCCCAGGGCCTTGTGTGTCGAGACGCTCCACATAATCGAAGGCTGATAATAAATGGATTAAAAAAGCATGTTGATATTCTAACAAAGAAAAATCAGTGATCTGGTTGTTTTCTGTATTGAGACGTTTATTTGGCATTTATGGAAGGAGTCTCCAGTGTCAGGACGTTCTATCAGACGGGAAAGTCTTCAGACCTGAGGATGTTCCGGTTTCTCATAACATGACAACATGTTTTCTGTGTCTTATTGGAGACACTAAAGAGAGAGAGAGAAGAAAAGAGAGGCTTTTTTTTTGTAGAATCTCATGCATACACTCCTGAAATCCCACAATGCACTGCACAGGGTTAGTGTCCAAACCATGTGGCCTAGAACATACGGTTGCTACTACCACACCATGAATTGTTTAGTACTGCGCTGTATCGTGTGTTTGAGAAACAAGCTTTCTGGACAACACCACACACACACACACACACACACACACACACACACACACACACCCACACCAGTGTACCTCAGTATCTCCAAACACACACTCCTTTACTTGCTCTGCTGCTTCATACACACTGGCTGTACGGGTATAACTGTGTGTTATGGTGCGTTGATGCATAATCAGCCCTATTGTTCCATGGTCAGTGCGTCTGTTTCTTCCTTTTCTTCAACTGACAGGTTGTTCATGTCAATAACAATCGCACGTGTGCGCAAACGCAGCACTATTCATCCGGATATGAGCTCGAAATGATTGACAGAAATGATCTACACTTTAAACATAGCTTTATTTTGGCCTGTGTAAGTTTCCCCATGACGCCGATCTCTACTCGCCGCTCTGCTACCGACACACTGGTCCGTTTCGAATGTTGCCGTTTGATCTGTGTTGTTATAAATGCTGGGAAACGATGGTGTAAAATATCCATCACTCTTCCTAAGAGATCAGGTTCAGCAACTCCATGCAAATGTCGACTTTAACATGGAAATGTAAAGCTGTGAGTGCAGGAATAACTCTGAAAATGCAAAGTAGGTCTGTATTTATCTGCTGTTCTTATGTATTCTTTAAAAAAAAAAAAAAAAAGGGCTGGTATTATTTATATTTTATATATAAAGGTGATCAAACACAAAACAACATTTAGACTGGATTTTCTCTTAATGTCATTAATTATCAATTAACAGTGCGATCGTTTAGATTCGATTTCTCCAACACAACAACATTTCACACTCCATTTTCATCTAATTGTCGTAGATATAGAATTATTATTATTATTTTTTTTTTCCAAAGCTCACATAGACACGGTTTCATTCTTGTTATTCGTGAAAGGTGTTTCCCCAGAGTGCCTGTTGAGTTTTAAATGATGCATTCCCAGTTCCGGCGTGTGACTGAAAGAGCATGACGTCCACCCACAGCAGCCAAAACACCATCATCAGGTTTCTGTTACAGCGCCATTCCACCGCTGTAGCTGATGAGAGCTGCTTTTGTTTGAATTCACCTCTGTTGTAGGGTGTATCTGTGATTCAGCATGTGTGGATCCTCAGTTATATGATATCCAGCAGGTCATGGACCTTTAAACACTTTCCGTACCCAGGTTGGGAGGAAGCTGAGGAACACAGGAGGTGCTATTTTTGAATAATGTAATCTCATCTCTTAGAGAAGTACACATTCTCTATTATTACAGTTATTATAAAAGCTTGAAGCCTGCTGGACGGAGCTGTTACTCTGACTGCGGAGTATGTTTACAATTTTAAAGCTGACCTTTAAAAACTACTTGAATGGAATTAGTTTCTCAGGGTGACGTCTATAATAAACCTTTTGCCTGATGAATGTCCAGACAGCGATTATCTTACACAGGACGCACAAATTTCTATCAGATTTCATTTCTTATGAACTCCGATGTTTGTCTTAAAAATGGTGAAAATCACAGTATTGATATAATTTATTTATTTATGGAAAGATATACAGCATAATTGTGGTATTGCAGCACAAATATAAAAAGTAATAGTCTGTGTAATAAGACTGCGGGGTCTTTTAATTGACTTTGCATCGTTTTATTTAGTGAAGTATTTAATCTTCCTTCAACTGTAGCATTTAGCAGTGTTAAAAAAAAAAGAAATAATAAATAATTAAAAGAATAAATAAATAAATAACGTATAACAATGCTTCTAAAATAAAATCTCTTATAATAAAAAATTAAAAGAAGTAACTAAGATTGATATAAAGCACAGTTAAAACATTTTGCCCTGACCAAAGGGATGCACTTGAAATAAAATGGCACAAGAAATAAAATAGCGTAAGTCCTATGAAAAATAAAAGAATAAAGAACAGCCAAATAAATAGCAACACAAAACAAACTAAAATATGTCGGAATTACTTATAAAAGGCCAAGATGTTTATTTAGACAGCACTAAAATTCATCATTGAGTTTGTTGAAAAAACCTGTTTGAGCTGAGAGAGATGGAAATAATGAAGTTACTGCACTGCCACATGTACATCTAATGCTGTTTAGTAGAAATTAATACATAATACAGTTATGCTTTATTTATTTTTATGCACATTTTATAGGTTACATTGTTATTATTTTCTTCTTTCTGCCACTGTTACTATTTGTTTCATTATTATAATTGGCTTATTTAAATATTTTATTTTCATTAGATTTTGTTTCTTTATTTCTGTTATTATTATTATTATTAGTAGTAGCAGTATTAGTAGTAGTATTTCTTTTTTTACTTGGGTATTATGCTGAAAAAATTAAATATAATTGCAAATGAAACAATAATGTTCACTGCACATTCTCAACTATGTTTTTATTTTTGAAGACGTGTAAAAATATCATTGCGAGCATCACACAGCACATTTAGTCCCATCTGGATATGGCTCATGTTAAAAGGCAATTATGGTGATATAGTTTTATTCATCAGCTGCCTATTTATGAGCTATAAAAACATAATTAGTGCGATTGTTGGAAACACAAGTTGTGTGATTCGGCTCATTTCCCCAGCGGACCTGCTGCTTTTTAATGTCGTCTGCCTTCGATCAATAAGTCAGTGGATGAGCGTCGAGCTCATTGTTCTCGTGCGTGTGTGTCCGTGTGTGTGTGTGTGTGTGTGTGTGTGTGTGTGTGTGTGTGTCTCGAGTCCTGCTCTGTTTCCCCGGCGTTTGATTGCGGTGGAGACAGATAGAAGGAGAGAGCATGAGAATGTTAGATCGAGTGAATAGATGAGGCTGATGGAATGGAGAGGGAGACGTTGGGGACAGAAAGACGAGGAGAAATGAAGGAGAAACCGAACCGGCCATGGGGGATGAAGCGAGCGTGACTCCCAGTGCTGCTTTCTGCTGGAGGATTTGCATCAAAGATGCAGTTAATGTTGTTTGAAATCAGAGCAAACTGTGGCAAGATTCACAGGAAGTGGCTCAAGCGTGCAGGAGAGCAGTGCCACGCTGAGCGAGACATAGCATTATTCAGACACGCAGTGGGAGCGAGGCGAGAGAGAAAAAAGGTCGAGCCGCCCCGTCGCTATAAAAAAGGTAATTGGTACTGCAGGGTGGTGCTGGAACAGAAAAAAAGCATCAGGTCGATATCCATGTCCCGCTGCGTGCACAGCGCAATCTTGGGAAGGTCAGGTTTCAAACCCGGGGCCTGTTCTTCAGTTGTACTGCCGTGTAAATTCGAGGACATCTAGATCATGTAAAGAAATCTAGTTAGCGCCCACCACAAACCTAATGGTACTCCAGAGCTCGGCTTTTCCTCACGTGAGCGCTGATAACATCACGGCTTCGTCCGAGGTGTAGAATGAGCTCCTCAGCCCGCACACGGCTGCCTCGCTGCACGTCTCTGAGCTTTACCCGTGAGATGCTTAGCATTCTTCAGCTGCTCTCGCTGTCTTCATGGCTTTGCAGAAGGTACGGGGAATTCCATCAGCCTATTTCTCAGGGAAATTCTGACCCGGGCTCTTGGCAGGGCACTGCTTGTTTTTTTTATTATTATTATTATTATAAAGAAACAGACTTCCAGTTTCATTTTCTTTGTATTCTTGGGTTCTTTCTTGCCTTCTCAGCCTTGCTCAATCCCCGTGAATTTTTCTTTTTATTTCCTGCCAGAATTCCAGCTGCACTGTGTCACGTAGAAGAATAAAAATATCCTGCCTGTTCATTGAGAAATGTCAGGCGCTCACAAGTGAACTTTGTGGTTATTTTAATCTGTGTGGTGGCTCACCTCGAGGTTTATTCAGAATAGCGGTGTGACATCATGGCGCTGTCTGCACCTCTATCTGGTTAGTATCTGTATTTTAGGATTTAAACCCAACGTGGGTGTGGCTTAAACTGTGAGTAAACAAATTTACATGGTTCTGTTTCCCAAAATATAAACACTAGTAGCTTAATTTAAAGCAGCGCAACCCTGACCAGGCAGGTACTAATGATGCAGCGAATACGTCACGCAGCACAACACACTCATCTTAATAAACATGCTCTTTCTTTGTCCCACAAGCTGAGTATCTGACTGCTAGCTCGTGCCTGCATGAAAGTAAGAACCTCCCGCTTGGGTAACTTTCTCCTGGCGTTCCGCAGAGTCCCTGACCCAATGCACACCTCTGGCTAATCTTATTATGACTAAAAGTAATAATAATTCCACTGCAAGAAATGATATCTCAGTTAAAAAAATAGCTTAAATGTAGGCAAATCTAATAATAGTTCTCTTTAATAGATTGTTTTTAAACAAATAGATTATTATTATTATTTTTTTTTTTTTTTAGTTATTTTTACTCATTTGTATTCTATAGCCAGGCATTTTGGCTTACTTTCATTTACTTTATGTTTATTGTATTTACATTATTTTATTGAGCATTCATTTTTTGAAGCAAAATGGTCTGCTAATAGAATAAAACTATTTTAAGCCTGAAATGGCTATGAATAAATCTAGAAATAGGTTTCATGGTCTTATATTTGTTATATAATAATCTCATAATGAGATAAATATGTGAAGGCATTATCTGTTGATTCTGAAAACATTGTATATGTATATATGTATGTTCAGGTACATCCCTAATTTCGAAGATTTTATGAAGCTGCTTTACTGAAGACACTTTTATTAACAGTAATCAGCTCTGTGTTGTATCTGCGCATGACATAATAACCCATAATACGTAGCTTTAATAATAATTAATCTTATTTTACTTGTAATTTTCTCATTTTTCTCCAGATCTGATCTTTTCCTGGATTATGTTCATGCTTCAATGCGGTTATTTCAGCTAATTTAATCCCAGCCTTCCTGTATCCTTTTAGTCCAGTACCAAAGACACATTTAAGCAGCTTTTGTTTATTTTACAGTTGCAGAGCTGTGAAGTTTTGCATTGCATTATGGGTTGTGATGTCTAAACAGGCAAATTTTGTGGTGTTTATTGGACGTAACAGTAAGAAATGTAAATATGCTCAATCTTATTAAAAAGAAATAGTGGGATTATGAAATTCAAATACTCACTCCACCGTGACATCAGCCACACAAAGAGCTTTATTCATACACACACAAAAAAACAGATCGCACAGTGAGGGTCGGCTTTGTGGAAAAGTCTTTCAGCGCATGAGGAGAAAAGCGCTGTGGTGTTCTCCACAGGTGCGCTACATGTCCTGAGATGATGACAGGGTGAATTTCTGTGTGGTGTGTGCGGCGCTTTTGTTCTTCTATTGTGTGTGTGTGTGTGGGGAATAGTGTGCTTTTTCACACCCACAGATATGAGCATGGTTGCTGTCTGGCAAGGAGCCAATACAGAACAACATTTGAATGTAACAAAATATAACAAAATGTGGATCGTAGCGTTGTGTACATTATTCTGAAACGGTACGACAAGATGACCTCATCATACTGAAACACACGGTACCTCACTGATTATACGCGTTTTTTCCCTTTTGTATCACTTCTTTTTTCAGTACGCCAACGTTTTAAAAATGTATAGCGTTTCCACTGAGCTTCTTTTTGTTATTATTAAATTCACACCTTCAACATTTGCATAAACAGCTGTGCGGAAACCCCGCTGCTGATTCACAGAAGCCATAATAAGCACAGTTACTTGGAAGTGTGTAGAGACGGACTTGAATATCATAGCAGTGAGCGTCTGTTTTGTTTTCTGGTGATGATGGTGTGACTCATTTCTGCACCTAAAAAAAACCACAGCCACCCAAACCATCCCACTAAATTCCACTTTCCAAGCAGATCACCAAACTTGATATATAAAGTTTCAGGTGGTAGAGCCCCATCTTTAAAATTCTTTCCTGAATTTCCGTTCTTTGCTTTTTTTTGTCATCCTCAATAACTGCCAGCGTTTCTGAAGAGCTGAGCTTAGAGTCAGGTTTCGAAGTTCTGGCACGAGAGCTCACTTCTTTTCCTTGTTTTTCCACACGCCTCATTAGATTTCTGTCTTAAGTCTCCTCTGCTTTATTATTTTACTTTTCCGTCCTCAACCGTTGACTCTGACTTAAAGCCTTTTCCAGGAAAATGACAGGCGTTTAGCTTAGTAGTAAAAGATTTAGGCATTTTAGAGTGCTTCATGGTAGAATTATCCAGACTTGCCTGCAGAAAACAATATCAACTTCTCTGGCCTGTTAAAGGAGCAGTCTGTAACATTGCAGTAAAACATGTTTGCTGCGTTCTACTAAAACTTGCCATTTCTGACCTCCAACTAGGAAAAACCAAAGAAAACACCCTCTCATGTGAGAATTTCAGCTTGGAATGTTTGCTTGATAGCTTTTGATAACAAAAGACAAACACTTTGTAGCTCAAACTCATGGAGCTCGAATATGACACAATTCCCAGTTCCTCGGTAAGTTAAACACAGCAATCGACAAGTCTTCTCCTTCAGCCAAGTCCATCCTCCTCTATTAAAACTACTCGCTCTGTGAGTTTCTTGTTTAAGAAAAGAAGATTGATTTCTGGGCCAGAAAAATTTAAGCATGAGCATTAAATGGAAAATCTAGACAGATCCATTACATGGTGATATCATGATTCATGTTATTTCCACCTAAAAGAATGTAAAGTATCTTTATTACAGATTTCGAAACACTTTTAAAAATTACACACTGCCCCTTTAAGGTGTCTGAGAGCCTCATTGCACATCGTGAATCAGACAGAATCTCAGATAACACTTGTATTACTTTGTATTTTCTTCTCTCTTTCAACAATCAGAGAAAGAAAAACCCTTCTCGCTACAGACTTTCGCAAAGCAAAAGTGTTTAAGTGGGACGTATATTTAACCAAAATGCACCTCACAGTGTTGCAACACACCTCAGTGCTGCAACTATACTGTAAACTATTCTTTAAAAAAAAAAAAAGATAGCAAGCAGTAATGGAAATCTCCTGCTACGACATGCAGTCACCTCGCAGTTGTAAACACATCGAGCAAAAATAAAGACGCTAGTCAGATCGGAAGAACATTGAATAATAAACACCACGGCTCACAGCCAGAAGGTTGGTCAACAACTTGCTGTTGTTTTGTCTGGAGCACAAACATGATGTGCCACCTCACACGTTTTCTCAGAAAAGAAACACACTTAACTAGCTAATTATTTTCACCATATGTTATTAAATTGCGTTAGAGACCACTAGTCAGTTCCAGGCAATGAAAACATAGGACCGGGGAGCTTTTATTTACATGGTGAGCTAGTTAATAATTAACTTGCGGTATGAATAATGAAATTGAAGTGATAAAATGACTCATATTCATACGGTGCTCATAAGCTCAGAAGTTCCTGGTTATACAATTGCACTTTTTGACGATAGAGCACACAGTAATAGAAGGGATTTATTTATAATCGCACTATCCGGTGTCACCCGGATGAGGACGGGTTTCCTTTTGAGTCTGGTTCCTCTCAAGGTTTCTTCCTCATGTCGTCTCAGGGAGGTTTTCCTCACCACCGTCGCCTCTGGCTTGCTCATTAGGGATAAATTTAGGAATTCAAAATATATATGCGGAATTTATATATTTCTGTAAAGCTGCTTTGTGACAATGTGCATTGTTAAAAGCACTATACAGATAAAATTGAATTGAATTGAAATCGTTATTACAGTGGTATCATCAGAAGACATGGCAAATGTTACTTTTCGGGAATATAACTTTTGACTTAAGGTATGAAAGTTCGTCAGATGAAGATGAAAAGGAAGAAGGGATACCGATTTTACCGGAAACACCTTTAAGGTGAACGTACAGAACAACCTAGCTGACGTGCTATAAGATGAGCGTGGCTTCTTCGGGATCTATTTCCACCAGCGGAGCAAAAATAAACAGAACATTTGGCCATATTGTGTCTGAGATGTCACTTACTCAATATTAATTTCTTGTTTCTCGAAGAACTGTTGTATAAAAGCAATATCACACTCGCAGTCTTGCGGTTATGCTGAATATCGACATAGCTGTGATTAGCTACGGCCGAATCAGAGCCGTGCTGATAATCAGTATAACCGCGCTCATGCAATATTGCTTAAAAAGTGACACAGTGACCCTTCGAATACACCAGCTCTGTTCTGCCTTTACATTATTACCAAAAATATTACTAACAATGGGACAGATTTCTAACGAAACTACAGATATTTTTGAGAAATTTTGCTAGAATCTCATTTTTTCCTTTCTCATCCTTCTCTGTGTTTTCTTCAGTCTGTGTAGGTCTCGTCTCATAAATCATTAAAGCCGCCTTGACACAAAGTCAGGGATTTCACCCAAAGCGGAGCTGATTCACCTCCAGCAGTCAAATGATCAGTTTTTGAGCATCTTCACGTTTTGCTCGTGTGCATGTCATTGGGGATTAATCATCTCCATCCCCCATGCTGCTGCTGTTGTTCTCGCTCGAGTTTGTGAGTCACTGAGAAAAGCAAGAACTGCGCTGAGGTTATGGCTTAAACATGACATAGTGGTCTTAATTCCGTGATACTGCAGTCATCCGCTGTATCGCTGCAGCGTTGAAGAATTGACATTATAACAGCGTGAGTCAGAGACAGTCTTAAAGTGTGGGAATAATCGACATGCCTCCTGCAAAACATCACTGCTCTTAAGCATACTTTAGGCATTTCCTGTAAATGTAAATCTTGCTAGAGCTTGTCCTGACATTGAGCACTTCAGAGTTGTTCGCTCTCTATGCGTCTGTGTTGCAAAACCCTCATCAGAAACAGCAGTAAGGAATGCTTTGTTTGTGTGTGTGTTCTTTAAACTTAATCTGCCGGAATATGTATTTCATACATTTGAATTATATACACATCACTTTAAATACAATTCTTTTTTCTCCTTTGGTGTGTTTAATCATTTTTTGAGGAAATTTTAATAAAAATGAGGTTTTTTTTGTCAATTTCTTTGCTTTGTCCTGAAATTGTTTGGGTAGGATTTGCCTTTAAAAGCATATCATTTAAATGAACAGATTCTGGTTTTGTAATTTTAACACATCAGAACCCAAACATCAAAAATTAAACTTGAAAACATACAGATTTTATATAAAGTAGGCAAACAGGAAGCATCCAGGATTCCCAGAGGAAAAGTAGCTTTTAAATGGAGCAGTATTGGAAAGCTAGTTAAAGCTACATCCAGATTTCCTTCATGTATATCTCATCTGGAGCGCTTTATTACAGTTATACAGCTCTAATAACGTTATACAGATGAAACGTGGTTTGAATTGATGCGGAGATTAAACACATATATCTATTCATCTTTAAACATTCTGTTTGTTTTCATCCTGTTTTTTTCATGATGTTTTCAGATTCTCATTAGCATGACATTTCAATATTTCTGATTAGACTTTGGAACTGAGCCAAATAGATTCACAAGGTCACAGCAAGGTCAAATGTCTGAAATAGTTTTTCGTCAGGAGCTTCCCTCTCCTTTGACATATATTTTAAGGGTATTTCAGGCATACAAATTCGTAACATGAAGGACTAGACTCGATGCAGTGGAGGCATCGAGTCCTACTTGTGAATCAGGACAAAGAGGGTAAATTAAATGACAAATCTCTGAAAGTCAGTGAAAACTCTGCTCTTTCTGCCTTCAGCTAAATAACTGACATAAATGCATGTGATTGATGCTTAAAAAACTAGAGTTGCTGAACTACAACATTGGCTCAGCTACAGTATGTCTTCATGTACTTGGTTCTAGATTGCAGTCCACCAGCTGATGATGGTTCTTCTATATCGTGATCCTTATGTCTCGATTTGAAACGTTCCACTGTCATCGTGATTGTTGTCATGGGTTGCGTCTCAAATCAAAAAATCTGACCATACATTCAAAAGTATTTACTAACCTAGAAACTTCAGAAGAATGATACGCAAAACAGACCTTTCGGAAGATTTGAAGGTGACATGAGAGGTTTTTAAAATTCAAACACTACCTGTAATAGGAAACCCGGTTAGTGTTATTACTCAGTAAGAGTCTAGAAGAGTACATAAGTATGCACCCTATTGATTTAAACATGGCTTGTCTGAATGTGACTCCCAGTAATATTTCAGAATGTTAGCACTTAAATTCCATCTTTGATATTTCTAATATTAATCTGTAAAATACATAAATGAAGCAAAAGACGGAGAGTTTCTTTAATGACCCCATTTGTAAATCATGTGACCCAGCGTTTGGGAACCCCTGCATTAGGTTGAGAATACGCCGCTGTGTTTCTTTAAAACTCGCTGTCAGGGCTAGCTGTTGCCTTCGGATATTTCTGTCTGCTGTTTTTCTCTTCTTCTGCATTCCGTCTGTCTCGTTAAACTCCCCCCTCGCTCTTTTCTGTCTCTCGTGTGTCTCTCTCCTGATCTGTTAACAGGTTTACAGCGGGGTCATTAGCAGGTAATCGTTTTAATAAAGGAGACCACGTGCATGCGCGGACTCGCCTCACACGTTTATCCTGTAACTCTCTCTAAGCTCAGCTGTTATCACACAGCTTGTGTGAGAGTGTGTGACGTCTTTGGTGACTCTTCGTTTATTATCATCATGGGCTGTGGGAAGCTGTGTGTGTGTTTGTTTGTGGGTGTATGAACATCCCTCATGTAATGTGTGTTATCTGTTCATAACACTCCACCTAATAAACTGGTGTGTGTGTCAGAGAGCTAACACCATGCGTGCGTGCGTGTGTGTGCGTGCCTGTGTGCGTGCCTGTGTGCGTGCCTGTGTGCGTGCCTGTGCGTGCCTGTGTGTGTCTGTGTGTGTGTGTGTGTGTGTGTGAGAGAGAGAGAGAGCCCCAGGGCTGTTTTTGTGTCTGTAGAGGAGATGGGAAGTTGTGCGTGAGGAAGTGAACAGACTCGTCCTTCCTGCGAGCGCTTGCTTGTGAACGGAGGGCAGGAATGAGGACACATGTCGAGAGAACGAGGGAGGAAGGAAGGGCCTGGGCACTCTCTCACTCCCTCTTAACAGCTTCTCAGAGGCTGTGTCTGTGTGTGTGTGTGTGTGTGTGTGTGTGTGTGTGTGTATGCGTGCGAGAGAGAGACAGAGCTTAGTTTGTGGAAATGAAATTTGCAAAGGCCATCATACTTCAGTACATTGTCTGTTTTCACTAATTGAACTAAATGTCACTTTGTGTGTGCGTGTCTGTGTGCGTGTCTGCGTGTGTGCATCTGTTTCTGTTTTTTGTCCCCCACATTTTGCCGATTCCACATGTCACATTCAGTGATCCCTGCACACAGATTTTGATTTTAGCTCAATAAGCAAATGTAATGACTGATCTCAGCAAAAGCAAAAATGTCTGTGTGTCTGTGTGTGTGTGTGTGTGTGTGTGTGTGTGTGTGTGTGTGTGTGTGTCACTTTGTGTGTGTCTGCCTGCCTATCTGGGACTCTCTGTATGTGTCTCTGTGAATGTGTGTGTCTGCCTGTCTGGGTCTGCGTGTGTGTGTGTGTGTGTGTCTGCTTATCTGGGTTTCTCTGTATGTGTGCGTGTCTCTGTGAATGTGTGTGTGTTTGCCTGTCTGGGTCTCTGTGTCTGTCTGTGTGTGTGTGTGTGTGTGTGTGTGTGTGTGTGTTAATTGTGTCATGCTTTAAAAACAGGGACATTACCAGCATGCATTCAGATCTGCCATGAAAGACCTATAAGACACATTCAGATTGCACATGAATGGATTTGGTGAGTTTGACTGATTCAGACACATGAGTTACATACATCTTCATTACAGATCATTTCATTTCACTTCCATTTCCACACAGTTCTTCCTTACCTTTAGACCTTCTTTGTTGAATAATCAAGAAATAATCAATAATCAGAAAATGAGAGCACAATATAGTAAAAGTATTATTGCTACACAATATACAATAAACTATTATATACAATATAGTATAATATATTTATAGTAATCACAGTGCACTGAGAGAGACGGCATATATTTTGTGTAAAAGAAATCACTTAGGAGCGTGCTATTATAGGAAAATAATCAACAGCTGGGTGGTTTGATGCAGTCTGATGCAACCCGGAGCTGCTGCTACCAAAGCCAAGTTGATTATTTTACTGTTGTTTTATTATACGTTTAATTCATTTATCGTTACATGTTGTGGAACGTCCATGAAACAAGTTACGCTCCTGTTATAATGGCTATAAACAGTCATCTGCTCAACCCCCCTTGAATAAGGCAAAAAAAACCCACCTCTTGTCATGTTATCATGAAACCGCAGAGTTTCTCGGGCGGAAAACTTACTGACTGTTACAAAGCGCTGACACTGGAGACTCCTTCCATAAACATTCAGTAAACATCTCCTTACAGAAAACCTCAACATAGAAACAATTATATGTTTTTCTTTCTTAAATAACATGTTTTTTTTTAAAAAAAATCTGTTTATTCTTAGCCTTAGATTATGTAGAGTGTCCGTCATACAGGTCCCCGTGAGTGAGCTGTTACTATAGAAACAACAACGAGCGCATTAATATAAACCTGTGAATTGAATTACAGTACTACTACTGCCAGAGCTGCTCTTGTAGAAAATGAATCAACAACTTCTGGCCTATCACAATCGAGAATTCAATAGCGCAGTCAACTTTGAAACGGGATCTCTCCAGAATTACAGAACTACTGAAAAAATAAACAGATGACTTGTAATTGTAGTGCGAGTTAATATTTTGGCACTGACGAATTCGTTGACTAATATGGACGTGGGTGGGGTTAAAAAATGTCAGGCACTAGACTGTATCAGAAGTATTTTTAGCTGCCATCATATTTTCAGTGTTCTAGATGATTGGTGTGTAAATAATCGTAAGATATCAGGTGTGTGTTGCGTTCACACTAAACACAATCCTGATTAATTACACCTGTGTAAACATTTCTCTGCTAGTTGACCTTATCCTTGCATTTTGTGTACTTCAGTGTATAAACATTAGCCATTGTGTTGTGATTGACCGTGTCTGTGTGTGTGTTTGTGTGTGTGTGTGTGCGCATGTGTGTGTTTTGGAACGTATGAGGCGGCTCGACAGATTGCTGCCTCTGCAGGAGCAGAAACAGGAGTAAGGATTAATAGAGGCAGACCTGCACACACTCACAACCTCACACACACATTTTCTAAATCACCATAGGCACTTCTGAAAATGCAAACTGAGACAGCTCCCTCAGGTGTGTGTGTGTGTGTGTGTGTGTGTGTGTATGAGACCTACATGCTGGCAGCTAACACCTCTCCAGCTGAGATGCAGGAGGAGGTGTCGTCATGGCGACAGCCCCAAGTGCTAACATTTGTCCATAAAAGCTGCTCGTCGGCTCAGTGTCGAAATGGAAGCTGAAGCGCTGTAACTGTACAATCAGGGATGTGTTAAATTTCTGAGCAGGAAGCACTGGGGCTGTAAAGGGAGCACACATTTAAAATACAGTAGCACAGAGATTTTAACAAATCTATTGTAATATGATGAAAAGTTTTGATTGCTATAAATGAGGGGAAGCAAATACTAACTGGAAATGGTTTTCATTTTAATGTTCATTTTTAAAAATTATATCGTGCACGAGCATCTCTTCCATAATCGTACATTAGCCAGAGGAAATCTTAGACACTCAGGACTATATCTGTAAGACCTGACATAAACTTTAACGCTTGTATTATTGGACTTTTTATTCGATTCCTGATCTACATGTCACTCACTATCATGTTATTTTGATATTCAAAACAGTTTAAATGATTGAGTGACGAAGACCAGCGGGTGAGATAAGATCAAATGCTCTAGCTCACTGAAAAGAGCACAAATTCCCAAAATTCACTCTGATATATCACATTGCCGGAGGTGAGCAGTCCTTATAACTGTCTCCATGGTTCATTTTTGCAAGCAATTCAAATCCGCATGGAGAAATTTAAAGTATTATGTGCTATTTTGTCTACTTTATTACTGTGACCTTATCATAAAATACCTTACGCAGTTAATATATATAGAATATAGCCACAAGCACAGATCTATGGGGTCCAAGCACCAAGCCAGTTTATATAAAAGTCTAAAAAAGACCATAGCTGAGCATACTCTTCAGGTTTTGTGACAGAAGCCCAATACTAACCCCGCTGAAATCTGATTGGATGTTGGTGGTCATGATTTAAAGTAATCCAGTCATCATTAGAAATCCATGTACAGATTAGCACAACGACACAGCACCAAATTTCAGCTCGAACAAACTTGCGGCTGCCGAGAAAAAGCTATTTGAAAATAACTCCGCCCCCTTGTTGATGACTAAAAATGCCTCCAGCAAGAAAAATTAATTTCTGGTTGGCAAAAGTGAAGCGCGCATGCACAGAAGCGCTTGGACATCTCGATAGATATGATAGTTTGTCAGAACACCGCTCTAAATATGCGAATATGCCGGTTCAGTCGGAAATACATCACACTGCAGAGGAAAAAAATCCTTTTCTGTTGTTCTTAAAACAAATACAGCAAAGTTTTAGACGTTTTTGAAGAGCAGCAGTCGTCTTACTATACACTGGTATGTCCTGGTCTTACCCACAATGCTCTGTAACAGAATGGAACACACACACACACACACACACACACACACACACACACACACACACACAGGTCAGTAAAGCAGTAAATGCAAGCTGTTTTGCTGCTCCCTGGGCACCGCAGCAAAAAAGGCTGCCCACTGCTCCGGGTGTGTGTTCACGTTGTGTGTGTGTGTGTGTGTGTGTGTGTGTTCACTACTGTGTGTGTGCACTTGGATGGGTTAAATGCAGAGCACAAATTCTGAGCATGGGTCACCATACTTATCACTGTTGCGTCTTACACACAGGAATGTTTAGTTTATATTGTACACACACGTGTTTCTTTGTAAACCAGAGACCAAACCAGACTGTCAACACACTGACTGACAGTTGGGATCATGTGACAGTTGGGATCATGTGACAGTTGTACATGCAACACTTTCTTTGATTCTAAGTTTGTGGTTATTCCACTTCTCTTTCTGTTCAGCTCAATTGTACCGCAGCGCTGTTGAAATCTCACTTCTGATTGGTCAGAAGGTGTTGATTAAATTTCTCTAACAGGAGCTCGGATTTTTCTATAACAGCACACCCTCAAGGGTTTATTCCTTAATTAATGTAGTTGTATTAGCATTATAGGTGATCTTTTTTTTCTTTTTTTTTTTTTGGTAGATCAGCTTTCAGCTTGTAGATCAGCTTTCTCACACACACACACACACACACACACACACACACACCCCACATGGTCTTCATGATGGAACAGTCTCATGCACAGATGTAACACAGTCGCATGTGCGTACTTGAGTGGGAGTTGACATTAGTAATGTAAGTGTGTGTGATGGTGAAGCGTGGTGTAATTCGAATTCCTCACCATCACTCACACACGTACACACACACACTTTCCGAGACGAGAGAGAACAGGAAGTAGGTTTTCTCTCCCTCAGCAAACATGAGTGGCATGCGTGGGAGAGAGAGCGAGAGACCACAGCGTATCCGGGGAAACAAAACTGAGCAGGAGAGAGCGATGGAGACGGGACAGGGAGAAAGAGAAGGAGAGAAAGATTAGATGAGGGAGGAGACGGGTTTGATGAAATGGAATGGAGGGAGACAGGGCTATTAAACGTAGAATGCGAGAGAGCGAAAGAGAGAGAAAGAATGAGAGAATGTCATTTTTCTGTGCTGTCTGAGAATGAAAAGTCTTTCAATGACTGCTTTTTATCAAAGACAAAAACCCTACACACACACACACACACACACACACACACACACACGCATGCACAGCGAGAGAGAGAGAAGAAATATGGAAATCTCTGTCTGAAAAATGGCTCAATTAGAGAAAGGACAAGTGTAATTAGTGAAACATTCAGACATGCTATTTAACACACACACACACACACACACACACACACACACACACACACACACACACACAAAGCTCAATCAGGGATATGATTGAAAATATGAAGTTGCGCATTTATAATGACTTGAACACACACACAGAGATACACAGACACACCTCTTCACAGCGCAATGCCAAAGGCCCTATTGTTGTCACAGTGTGGTGTGCCAAATCACCAAATCTTTGCTTTCCAGTCTTAGGAGCGTGAAATGAAAAACACACACACACACACGTGCATGCGCTGAGGCGAGCTCCCTGCCGTCTGTCTGGCTGTGAATGTCACCTTCAGTCTATTGTGCAGTTTCCCTCATTCACACTCTGTTTACACATGAAGTGTGGCTCAAAGGGCAGTAGAGCTGAGCGATACGATATTAATATTACGATATATGAACATCATAATTATGATACGCGTCTCTGAGTTTTGGGTTTGACTTCGGGACGTGCTGTTATAAGAAAATAATCTGCTTCAGGTTGGTAACAGCATCTCTGCTTCGCACTATGCTACACCATATCGCACCACACGAAGTAGCTAGCTTTAGCTAGATAAAACACAGCATGCAGGTGTTAACTAATATTTAGCAGAGTGTCGCTTATTTAGATATAACTTACAAAAGTACTGTTGTGTTTACTTTTAAATCACTTACACACTTAGCTAACTGTACAAATTTGAATCCTTGTAGACATCGCTAAGTTTCTGGAATTAGGTATGTAACTTTTATCGTACAATATTATTCCATTGCAGTGTGTGTGCTTGTATTTAGTGAGCTCACGCAGTGTGAGATTGCGTGTAATATGCCCTCGTCCTATCGTACTCCCTACCTATCGCCGATTGACGGCAGTATCGCCTGTGGCCTTGAGAGGGGGGAAGGAGACGGGGGCGTGGCCAGATATAAGTAACCCATTACAGTGAAAAAAACACCTGAAGCTGGGTACAAGTTGGCTGTATCTACAATCACTGACATTATTGTTTAGCTAGTTTTTTTTAGCTTAAATAACCGTTAATAAGGTCAGGAATGCTACAATTGCAACTAAGCTCATTATAAAATTGAAATAAAATTATATAACCAACGCATATGTGTGCTCTGTGAACAACAGCGGAGATACTTTACTGAATTCTCGTACACTGAAGGAACAGCACATTGGTTCATTTTCTTCATTTACATCTTCGTTCATGGTTTGCGAGCAAAAACATTCACGGCTTTATCTGGTTATAAAGGAAGTTTTTAAGGTTCGTAGTGGGTTCGTAGAGGCAAAAATGAAATGTATATTAGGAAATACAACACGCCTTATTTCAGATAATAATATACACTTTCCTCACTGTAGGTGTGTTAACTTTCGCCATGCTGCTAGTGTCTGAGATTACCCATGAAGAGTGTTTTGTTGTTATTATGCAAGTTACTATCTTACAGATTGAAAAATGTATTGTTTAAAGGTGACACCAATCCGATACCCAGGATTGCCATTAGGCCAATAAGAGTAACAAAATGGTGGATCGGATATCAGAGAAGGAAAAGAATGAATGGAACTGGAATTGTTTACATGTAAAGAAACTTGATTACGTTGTGTTAGGATTTTATTACATTTGCAGTGTTTTTGTGGTTTTATGCACTTTAGGTGTTTAGCTGTGTATTTTTCCCATATTTTTTTAAGTGCTTAATAGCTTTTAAATAAAGAAATAGTACGTGTATCGATATCAGTATCGGAAGAAAAGTGTTAGTGCGCCATCTCTAGTATCATTTGTAGTTTGACTGGCTGCTTCGTGACGAGTGTTTGTAGCCTTCCTGAGCACTAACACTAAACCCTCTTTTCATTCTGCAGTGTTTTTCTCGCTGTCAGTTCCTTTAACAGCTCGAAGCCTGGATTGTGTTCTGCCTCGCTTGCAAGTCGCTTCGGATAAAAGCCTCTTCGAAGTGAATAAATGTCAACGTAATAATTAGTGACTTGGTCTCTTGATATATTTGTATTCAACATAGTGACATGTACAGAGCTCGTGTTTTTATCTTCTGTGTTGTCTTGAAGCTCAGTATTTTGTCTCAACATCAGCAAAAAATGAGGAAAAAGAAAGTTTCTTAAATCTGTTAGCTTATATTCGAGTCACCTTGTAACAACTAACATGTTTACTGACACATTTTCCGGAAGGATCCGTAGGTTTACAGTTATACACGAGGAAAAGGCTTCGTATTCTTTAGTAATAAATCAGTTTAGTTTTTAATCATTTACACACTGTTAATACCACAGATTTCTTTAATCCAAACTACAGGAGCATTTACTTCAACTCATTTAGTAGTACAAAATGAATGAGGAATAAAACACTCGAGGATGTGCTGTTATAGGAAAATAATCAGTGACAGGGTGGTGTAATGCAGCCCAACTCAAAGCCCCAGAGTTGATCGTTTTCCTAAAACAGCACATCCTACATTTTTTATTTATTAAAGAATGACAGTGCATACTTTTATCCATTTATAGTTGCATTTAATGTTGTGGATCATACATAAAACAAGTTAAGTAAGGAATTACACACAACAGACCATGCCTGTTATACAATTATACAAAAATAGTGCATTATTTTTGTATAACAGCACAGTCTGGAGTGTGTTATTCCACTTGTACCACAGCACTTTGCCAACGATTACCATGTTTAATTTATTAATGAACTGCACATCACACATTTTAACGGTTTATAGTTAGATTTAATGTTGTGAAACATTTGAGACAAGTTAATTCCTGTTCTCACTTACGTTATAGCTGCGATAAACAGTCATTCCTCACCAGCCCTCTCTCTCCCTCTCTCTCTCTCTCACACACACACACACACACACACACACACCACAGAAAGCACAGAGAAAATGGAGGAAACAGAAAGCGGTACAGAGACTGAAAGAGCTTGCACAGAGACTCCTTCCATAAATGTTTAATAAATGAATGTCACTTCACCACCTCGATTATAAGAATTACTTTGTTAAACAGCAGCCAGTTTTTAAATCCGTTTATTATTAGTCTCAGTTTATGTGGAGCATCTGCAGTACAAGCCCCTGTGTATGAGCTGCTACTATGGAAACAATAACATATTAGGACAAGTGCATTAATATTATTGCTCACGTTACAGCCGGCGCTACCTGTACTGTTATACAAAAATAATGCACACCTTCTGGCCAATCAGATTCGAGCATTCAGCTGCGCTGTGCCATAATTCCTGTTATCGGTCTAAAGAAAGCTTCACCATCCCAACAATTATGTGTTTATTATATAACACTGAATAAATCTGTTTATTGTTAGACTTTAATAAAATGAGCATCCACCTTACAAGTCCTTTTAGCAAATGTCAGTGTCAGAAACCTCCTGACCAATCAGAATCAAGAATTCAATGGGTATTAAATATATATAATATTTTAATATTTACAGAGTTCATGCTACTTTAAACTTTTGGCCTGTAGTGATCAGGTATGTGAATGGGATAATGGAGGGGGGAAAGAGTTTTACTATTAGCTTGTATGAGTGTGTGATGAATTTTATTTGTTTAATTCAAATTGATAAAATATAAAATCATTTTCAATTCTGGCTCGAGTGTGAAGCAGCAGCACTGAAAGCTGATCTAGAAAGCTTCGTATATTGCCTTATGGATCTTTTAGGCTAAAGAGAAAAGGAACTGCAATAGTTCTGTACACATTATAGACCCATTTTGTGCATTCCTTATTTTTTTAATGCACTTTTACTGTAAAAAGCCATAGCAAAGAGTTAATTAGCTGATGTAATCTTCCTGTCAGATGGAGTGTTGGAGAAAAACGTCAGGCTCCTACAGGATGAGGAAGTGGCAGGATAAGTGACGGATTAATTAGATGCCTAATCCTCCATAACACCACACTCCATTTTCTTCCAATGCGTCTACCATTTCAAGACCTTGTAGCTGTAAAGAGGCGTTGAAGTGCTGGAAAGATCTTTTAGCGTCTCTTTTTGAGAGGATTTAGTTGACGATGTCTCATTGTAATTCTGAGAAATGAATCTTAATTCGCACCACATTGGCCATCTCTCTCAAAATAATAGGTTCCCTCTAGCACCCTAAATAGTTTCTTGGTCCTATGTAGAACCCTACAATTTTTTTGAAAGGTAAATCTGTCAGCCATTCCCTTTTTTTTCTAAGAATGTAAATGGCATTTTAAGGTTATTGGCTGAAAAGAGAGAATTTCTGGGAATAATTTGGTGTGTAAATGCAGTGTATGGCATTGTTAACAAGCCAGTGGACTGAACAGTTACTCCTGGGCTCTCTCTCAGTGCTGTTTTTAAGATGCGCATGTATACTTGTCCTCACCATTTGCTCTTGGGGAATCTCTGTTGCCATCTTGAGGCTCGATCCATGACTTTATCAGCTCAAGTGACATTTATTAGATGAGCTTTTGGAGGCCCGAGGGAACGACTCAGCACAGACTACAGAAGCAGAACTGTGTGATGTGATGCAATGTTATTTTCCAAACTGTGAAAAATAGTGGAGGAGGAGACAGAAAATGCTTACTAGTTCAGAAATCTGAAATTGAATCAGAAATTGGTTGGTCAGTGCACCTCTACCTGACTGCTGCTGTGACTTCAGAAGGCAGAAAGTCGGGTTTGTTGATTACACTGATGAGATAGAATGAGGTCATGAGGACCTCTTTACTGGAAAGCAGGAGGATTTCTATTGTTCTTGGTGCCAAGGGTAAGCGTGTTCCTGTTGAAAAACTCACTCCACTCGGACTAAGTGGCCACTCGTGACGTAGGTGATGCGCATTTTGGGTTGTGACAGGAAGTCAGCGAGGGCGTGTCTTTAGCGGTAATGAAACTGGGCCAAGTGCTTCCGAAGTCAGCCGTGGCCCCCATTACGCTTACTTACACACACACACACACAGACACACACACACAGGAACTGCTTTTGGTGTAAACTATTTGGTGTAAACTATGTACTATTCCACACTACAGTAAACTGTACTACATTCTACCACCCTATCCTATACTACGCTATACTATACTATACTGTACTACACTACACTACACTACACTATATGATACTCTACTATCTCATGCTATCCTAACCTATCCTATGCTATCCTATCCTATACTACTCTACACTATTCTATACTATACTAGACTCTACTATCCCATGATATCCTAACCTATCCTATAGTACACTCTGCTACCCTATCCTACACTCTTATCCTTTATTATACTACAATCTACTATCCTGTCCTGTACTATACTCTATGATACTATACTATCCCATGCTATTCTAACCTATCCCACATTATGCTATCTTATACTATCCTATACTACGCTCAGGTCCATAAGTATTTGGACAGTGATACAATTTTTGTAATTTTGCTTCTGTACACCACCACACACCACCACAGTTGTGCACCACAGTGAAGTGTTGACTTTTGGCTTTAATTCAAGGGGTTTAACAAAAATATTGCATGAACTGTTTAGGAATTACAGAATTACATTTTTAACAGAGTTCCTCCGTTTTCACAGGCTCAAAAGATATTGGACAATTGACTGATACGCAGTTTCATGGCCAGGTGTGGCCTGTTTCTTTGTTATTTCATGACAAATTAAGCACGTGTTGAATTTGCATTTGGTAGCGGTTCATGGGAACTCTCAATATGTGGTCCAAAGAGGTGTTGATGCTTTAGGAGGGCCAAATCAACAATTTGGTACATTCTTAAAAAGAAGGAATGCACTGGCGAGCTCAGCAGCACCAAAAGGCCTGGAAGACCACGGAAGACAACTAAGGTGGATGATCGCAGAATTCTTTCCTTGGTGAAGAAAAACCCCTTCACAACATCTAAATAAGTCAAGAAAACTCTCTAGGAGGTAGGCATATCATTGTCAAAGTCTACAATCAAGAGACTCCTTCATGAATGTAAATACAGACGGTTTACCTCAAGATGCAAACAACGGGTAACACTCAAAGACAGAAGGGCCAGATTAGACTTTGCTTAAAAAAAAAAGCCTGACCAGTTCTGATGCAAGATTAACTTGTACCAGAATGATGGGAAGAGAAGAGTATGGAGAAGGAAAGGAAGAGCTCATGATCCAAAGCACCACATCATCTGTCAAACATGGAGACAGTTTTACGGCATGGGCATGTATGGCTACCAGTGGATCACTGTGTCACTGGTGTTTATTGATGATGTGACTGTTGATAGAAGTAGCAAGATGAATTCTGAAGTGTATAGAACTATACTTTCTGCTCATGTTCAGTCAAATGCTGCAAAACTGATAGGACGGGGCTTCACAGTACAGATGGATAATGACCTAAAACGTACCACAATAGCAACCCAAGTGCTTCCTAAGGCAAGGAAAACAAATATTATTGAATGTCCGATGACCTCAACCCAGTTGAGCATGCTTTTCACTTACTGAAGACAAAACTGAAGGCAGAAAGACCCACAAACAAACAGCAACTGAAGGCGGCTGCAGTAAAGGCCTGGCAAAGCACTTGGGTTCCAGACTTCAGGCAGTCATCGACTACAAAGGATTTTGTAGTCAAGTAGTTTGTCCAATTACTTTTGAGCATGTGAAAATAGCATGTAATGAAAAAAATGGCTGTAATTCCTAAACAGTTAATGCAATATTTTTGTTAAACCCCTTGAATTAAAGCTGAAAGTCTACACTTTCACATCTTGATTGCTTCATTTCAAATGGTGTACAGAGGCAAAGTTACGAAAACTGTGTCACTGTCCAAATATTTATGGACCTGACTGTACGCAATGCTTTACTACTCTATCCTGTACTACACTATATGATACGATACTATCCCATGCTATCCTATCCTATCCTATCCTACATTATCTTACCCTACACCACACTACGCTACACTACACTACACTACACTGCACTGCACTATCCTTTTAGGAAATTTGGGAGGATTTTTTTTTCTGAATTAGAAATGTTCCCTTAGCAGAGACAGGTCAGTAAACAATGCACCACCGCCAGCACACGGGTTCGTATCAAATCAATTTGCGACAGTGCGGGGAGTGAATTCCACTCGCTGCTGTTCGGTGCACCTAGAACTGAGTCATCCTCTGAAGGGCTGTGGTCTCGCCTGCTCGCATTCGTAATGCTGCTTCAGTGAGAGACTTGTGTGTGTGTGTGTGTGTGTTTATGCTTTAATGATCAGCTGTGAGCTGGACAAAGTGAGGGGAATAATATGAGATGGTGAAATAGGCAGTTCAATATAAACTATCAAAATGGAGCTGAAAAACACACACTTGCATGTAATACACAGCACACACACACTCACGCGCACACACACATACACAAAGACGTACATGTGTGAGCAGATAGCAGTCTGAGAATCGTCAAGCAAACATGCATACTAATGAAGCTCGTCTCACTCCTGGTGTGTGTGTGTGCGCGCGTGTTTGTGTGGGTGTGTGTATAATTATGGGTCTAAGTCAACTGATCCAGTCTGTCTAACTGCTTCACTCTGTCTCCGAATGTGTGTGAGCTGCATCTTAATCTCGCACACACACACACACACACAATCTCCTCATACTCCTGTCAGGTGTCTTTGAGTAAATTGAGATGAACAGGCCTGAAATCCAAGGGAAATGGTTCCTCGGTGTGTTGCTGCATGTCTGTCTGGTTGTTCGGCGGATTCAGGACCCAAACGTTGAACGGTTAATGTGCAGATAATCAGTTGGATAATGGTTAAAGAATAAAAACACGAGTAAATAAGCAAAACTGATTTATTACTTAAATGAGTTTTTTTAGAGCCTGCATTGAAAATGACAGGTGAGTAAATCAGACCGAAGTCCCATTTGCTCGAAGATCCACGACGGTTGTTATAGCAACAGCATGAGTGTGTGAGTGCTGTGTAGCACCAGGCTGGTTGGGTCAGTAGTTAGGTAGTTCCCAAGACAGATATCACCAAGGTTTTCTGTTTTACATGAGGTACAGTCTCATGATACAGTCTTGATTCTGAACATAATCAGTGCACAAACTGAAGAAGGGAGAGATGTTCCACTTCTTTACTCTACCCTTCCTGATTTGATGTCAAATCGAGTCACGTGTACAGGAATCCAGTTGTAATTTTGAGGTAATCAAATTCTTCGATGTTTCATGCCATTCAGATTACGCTGAATATTATTCCTGGATTGGATATTTTTTAAAAAATCAGATTTTCCTGCGTGAATAAGAATGACATGCAGTGAGAGAGAAGTAACGGTGTGTGATAAAGCTTCATCTGGAACGGGATGCTGCTGAGGTTTATATACATTTCTGAAGTTACCCTTCGAGAACAGATACCAGTGAACACAATAATGCAATATAATAAGATCATGAACTGTGATGAACTGTTAGGCAGCGTTAATGAAAAAAACATTTAATATCAGAACCTGCCTTTGCCTTGCTGCAGGAAGGACACGGACACACACACCTGAGAAGTCAGAATGTCTTTTTCGACCGCTGCATGTTCGAGTTATAAAGTGGGAGGAAAAACAACATGGACGTCTCCATGGCAACAAGCTAGCCTGTGATGAGTGATTGTATATTTTCCTTGTCAGTGTTCTAGATTTAACAAGTGAATAAGTCCATATTTTGGCTGATCTAAAGCAGTACTTGTATACAGCATAGCTGATTTTTGTAAACTTTGTTGATGACTTCACTGTTGATGCCACGAGCAGCCATGTTGATTTGACGTCACTTGCTGAACTCGAGGTTGAAGAGACCTTTCTGACCATTTGAGTAGGAATTTCGAGTTAAGAGGGCGTTTTCTTTGTTTTGTTTTTTTTTTAGTTGGAGTTCGGAAACTCTGAATAAATTTACGAGCTTTAGGCAAACTCAGCGTTATTCCTTTCACAGTTGAATTGTGTAAGATTAATAACGCAGCTGGCAATAACAAAGTGTCTTAATATGGTGTTGGGCTGCCAGAACAGCTTTGGTGCTCCTTGGCACAGATTCTGCAAGTCTCTGGAACTGTACTGGAGCAACGATGAACACCATTCTTCCCAAATATGTTTGTTTTAATGGTGGTGGTTGATGTCGAGTGTGAACTTTATAGCATATGGTTTACATCATTTTCATCCTCATCAAACCATTCAGTGAGCCTTCGTGCCCTGTGAATGGGGGCGGAGTCATATTAGATGAGACCACGCCCATCAGGATGGAAAGGTTTCATAATAGGAAGAAAGTGTTTCTTTGCAGTGATGCATCTTTGCAGCTTTTGCTCAAACAGTGCAAGCAGAAATAAATAAATGCCCCCAGAGCATAAAAGAGTAACATAAGAGATTTTCCTTGAATCTGTCACTCCTCAGTATGTTTTGTGCATGCTGTGAACATGTGAGATCTAGCACATGAACATTCATTTTCATAAATTGTCCGAAATGCCGTGGTAATAATTGCAATAACTGTGAGAAATCAGATTGAGCAGGTCGACACTGACATATCAGATTTATGTTTTGCTGTTCCACACATGTCGTAGGGTGATGTGGTGTGTGTGGTGTGTGTGTGTGGTGTGTGTGTGTGTGTGGTGTGTGTGAGATTGCGTGTGAAGGGAGAGGAACACAGATGATCAGTCTTGTCATCTCCTCACCTAGTTTGTGTCATCTCTATTTTCTGGCATCTTTGTAGCCTCTCTATCTATCTATCTATCTATCTATCTATCTATCTCTCTCTCTCTCTCTCCTTATTTCTCTCTGTCTCCATATCTCACTTTCTCTCTCTCTCTCTCTCTCTCTTTCTAACTCTCTTTCTTTTACTTTCCATCCATCTCTTCCTTTCTCTTTCTCTCTGTACATCTCTCTCGATTTTACTCACTCTCTCTCTTTCTCTTGCTCTCGCGTCAGTTTCTCTATATTGCTCTCCTTATCTCACTCCATCTCTCTCTTTCTCTGTCTCCATCTATATTTCCCTTTCTCACCATCTCTCTTTCTTTCTCTCTCGTGAACGCGCGCGCACACACACTGCATGCACACACACATTTGCACTGGAGACATAAGGCGTTTTGTGTGTGTGTGTGTGTGTGTCTAAGTGAAATGAAGTGGAGAGGAGGAGGTTGATGATGGAGTGAGTGAATGAGGAAGCTGTGAGGATGTGTGAATGGAGAGAAGGATGATGGAGGATTGGATGCTAATGTTTCAGACTGCAGAGCTGACGCAGTTACTGTGACGATTAATCAATGAGGTGTGTGTGTGCGCGTGTGTGTGTGTGCTTGTGTATGTGTGCATTGTGTTACATCTACTAAGTAAATGAAGTGCTTGCATTAATTGTGCTGCTTTATCTTTCCCAGCACGATGACTCTCAGCATGTCCGCTGATTTTGTGACTTTCTCAAGGTCACTGAAGGACTGCTGTGTAGTTGAGTGTGTGTCTGCACATATTTACACGTGTGTGTGTGTGTGAGACAAAGAGAGAGAGACACACAGAGAGAAAATATAAATAAGTAAATATGGCTCTAGAAATTAAGCATGTGTTCATCACGACAAGGTCAAACGTGCCCAGAGTAGTCTGTGTCCCTGTGTGTGTGTGTGTGTGTGTGTGTGTGTGTGTGTGTGTGTGTGTGTGTGTGTGGGGTATGTGTGCATGTGTGTGCATTAATAAGTAAATCACATACTGCATGCTCCTCCTCCTGACACACACATTAGTACCAAGTGGTTTGAAAGTAGCGATCACACACGCAACAGGAACATCAGCACCAGTCTGACGCGCTGCAGCTGTGAAATCCGCACACACACACACACACACACACACACACACACATTAGCAAGTCCCTCCTAAACTCAGTTGAACCTCACCCAGTCCTGTAGGTGAGACGAATGTGTCTTTTTTTTTATTTGTAACTCTGATCACCAGAAAACCATCAAATGGTTCAATCACACACACACACACACACACACACACACACACTATATTATTATGTCTTATCAAGAATTTCCTTCAGGATCAATATGGATGGATGGATGGATGGATGGATGGATAGATAGAGTACATAACTGTTTTTATTATTTACTTTTTAGTAAATTACTTTTTAATTTTTTTAGTATTATTTACTGTATCAGAATTTACATAGAGTTTATCAGGAACAACCATGATGCACGGAAGAATCTCTCATCTTCCAGCGTTTATTTTCTCTGTGCCTTATTGACTCAACACACTAAACACACTAAACACAAGCTCATGCTAACACTATATAGAGGAGGTTTACTACATGTTAGCATAACTTACTTTAATGCTACAACCGTAGCTCACTATTCATTCCTGAATTCACACTGGATGATAACTGAGCTCAGTTTCCTCATTAATAAGAGCTAGTATTACTATTATTATAAATTACATTACCACCAGTCTGTAATAATGCACTAGATTACACTAGCTACACTAGCTACACTAGCTACCGTTTTTAACCTAGTTAACTAGCCTGTTTCTTGCTAGCTCACCAGACAACCTTGTTCTTATTGGTATTTTCACTTACGCAGCATTTAGTCTGTTTGAAAAGAACAGTAGTGTGTATTGTGTTCCTCTTTGAACAGAAAAACAGTCGAACACTAGCATGGTTCGATTACAGTGAGGATGCGATTCAATCCTGAATCCACCCAAATACAGGAAGTGAACCAAACATGCCGTGAATGATGTTTTCTATAGGTGTGAGCTGCTAAACTGCTCAGTGAGGGACGGAGGACAGAGCTGCCAAGATGCGACATGTTCTGGAGATTTGGTTTGATGAACAAAAAGAGAAAATAAACACTAGATGTGATCCACAAACTAGCCATTTCTATATTTACTTAGTAATGCTTTTACTTTTTACATTTTTTTGCATTGTCGTATTTCTGAGCATTGAGTGAAGGAGGTTCAGACATGCGTTTTCAGCCCAATGTACCCCTCAGACAATGTTTTTTTTTTTTTTTTTTTCCTTTTTGATTCGTTTAATTGCATGCAGCGAGAACACACCAAACCAAACAGCAAATGAACCAAAAGAATCAGTTTTGCTCTGATTCAGATTCAGCAACTGGATTAAAAACTGTGAAAGCGCTCTAAGATTCAGTTTTAGGATATTATCTGCATAGTATTATTTGTTAGGACAGGAAGTGAAAAGTGCATAAACATGCATGAGTACACCATCATCGCTTCTATAATTGGATGTGATGCTAACAATCCTGTTTCTGGGAAATTAAAGCATGTGAATGGCTGAGTACGTTGCTAATGAATTTCTGCTCTGTCCACCCCTGGGACACTATTTTGAGTGGCCTTGACTGATTAGTGTGTATGTGAAAGTGGTGTGAGGTTGTTCAGTGTGTGTGTATGTGTGTGTGTGTAATGCCTAAAGTGCTCTAAAGCCATTTAGCCTGCTCATGATCGACCTGTTAATTGATTTATTGATGAACCGATCCTCACGTTCATCAACACATGCATCTCTCTCATGCTTCAGAGGTAGTTGTGAACAAGTAAAACAGAAGCACAAGGCATTTCTTCACACACACATGCACGGGTGTGGTGACAAACAGGAAAAAATACTGGCACTGCTGTAGAGACGGTGGCTTTCGATTTACGACTCCTCCCCGGAGATCGTGGATAAGTTTATGACCCTCGTCCCTGAGGCCAGACGCCGAGTTATGACTGGCTGTGGAGTAATGACTTTATAACCGACTAATGAATATGAGATATAATCCGTTGTGTCAGAGCTGAGCGTGCTCTGTCTCTCTCTCTCTCTCTGTGTGTGTTAGATGAATAGCTGGCATTAATAGTGCTGCTTTGTCTTCTCCATGAGCTGCACTTCCGCCTGGTTCTCTAGAACCCTGTCCTGACTGTGTCTCTGCTAAAAGCTGAATTAGCTTCTGACTCATTTAGCGCTCAGACATGTGCTAATAATCAGCATGAATAATCAGCATGAATATTCAGCATGGATTCTGTTTAGCAGGACACCATCTGAAGCGCTCCTGAGGTTTAGAAAGGCAGCGTGGTGGCTTGGAGCTCTTCCTGACCATCCTGTTGTCCCTCCTACGCTGCCTTATGGATTATTAATCAAAACGCTGTGTGTAAAGGTCACCGTGTCGGGCTGCCCTTAGACTGCATCATGATCTGATTTGTTATGGGTGTAAAATGGCACAGATTTGGGTCATGGGTCACGTTGAAAAGAAAAAATCCAAAAATCCGTCCTGTGCATTGATAATTAATACAAGATCTTCAATGGTGTCAGACTTCTTTCATCATCATGTTGCTCTATTTTCAACAGTTTCCTACCTGCTGATAGTGGTGCCAGTGGGATTTCGCCCTCATCTCTACTTAAAGAAAGCGATGCAGCGGCGCTTTAGTCTTTTAGTCTATCCAGCTCTCTCTCTTCATCTGTGCACTCTGCTCAAACAGATCAGCTTCCAAAGCTTCAACTTTCCTGATAACACCACCGTCAATGCCATCATGCTCATCAGCTTGTAGATCGCTAACTAGCTAAGGCAGAGTGCACCTGCAGCGTTGTGTATGCAGCATTGCATTCTGGGACTGTGAGTCCAACATTTGTACCAACATCTCCAGTACTTCTTATATTGGATTTCTCATTAATATGGAAAAATGGGGAGTGAGGAAAAGATCTTGCTCTTGTCAAACTGACTGTTATGTGTTATATTAGAGATCGTTACATTTCTTCCTCCTGTGAAACGCCATTGTAACTGCGCTAACAAGATGACATCATACACCCCCTGACAACATCCGCTGACTTCCGAGAGAAAAAAAACCAACACCAACAAATTAGCACCAAAATAGCTAAACACATCACAAATATTTGAATATAAACATATTTAATGCGTGTGAGGGTGGAGTTATCCTATAAGTTGGTCATTAAATATTCACACTGTATATCCATTAGGGATGGGCACTAAAAATAAAACCCTGTTTTAATATATCTTATTAAACTTTAAACTGTGCAGGCAGGCAGGTGACTGTAATACTCGCTCCTGCTGAGCTGCTCTGCTCTGACGTCATCGATACTGTCGAGTTGATCTAAAATCGGCTGAAATCACACAGAGGTTTACATTTGTTAAATACGCAAATGGATGTGGTATCATGCAGCCATCTTAGTGACGTGTGAAATGGAACTGAAAAGACTTTTTAATCATTAAAATATTCAGGAAACTAGCTACAGATGAGACAGTGTACTGTCACTGGATCATGTTAGCTGGATATGAATAGCTAGCTAATAATGCTGTAAAATAAGATAGTAAAGCTAGCTAGTTAGCATTATACTGAGGGGGTTTGATTAAAATGTAAATAATAGTTGTAGCTACTATTATTCTATAAAGTAATGCATGATAAGTTGAAGGTACACTGAGAGGCTAACATGCAGTGGCTCAACACTGTTGCTAGGAGGATTTACAGTAATGGGTTTCATTACAGTACACACAGTGATGCCTGAAAGAAAAACAACTTACTGCAATCTTTTAAAATCTTTAAGATATGACTTTTTTTTTATTATTGAAATATGACCTATAAGGCCAAAGGTTTGTGGACATCTGACCGTCACACCTATATCTGCCCATTCCAAAACCATAGGCATTAACACAGTATTCTAATCCTGTTGTAGTAATCTTCACTCTGCTGGAGATGATGAGGATGATGGCAAAGATGATGATGAGGATGATGATATTGATGAGCATGATGATTATGAGAATGATGTTGGTGATAATGATGACTACGATGATGAGGATGAGAAGGAGGACGAGTATGATGAAGATGAGGAGGAGGATGAGGATGAGGAGGAGGGATGAGATTGATGATGAAGATGAGAAGGAGGGATGAGAATGATGATGAAGATGAGAAGGAGGATGAGGATGAGAAGGAGGGATGAGATTGATGATGAGGATGAGAAGGAGGGATGAGAATGATGAGGATGAGAGGGAGAAGGAGGATGACTGATAACAAGGATGAGAAAGGGATTGAGAATGATGACGAGGATGAGAAGGAGGATTGAGAATGATGACGAGGATGAGAAGGAGGATTGAGAATGATGAGGATGAGAAGGAGAAGGAGGATGACTGATAACAAGGATGAGAAAGGGATTGAGAATGATGACGAGGATGAGAAGGAGGATTGAGAATGATGACGAGGATGAGAAGGAGGATTGACAATGATGACGAGGATGAGAAGGAGGATTGAGAATGATGACGAGGATGAGAAGGAGGAT